>NC_092814.1:12470000-12777500 GCF_023375885.2 Dermacentor andersoni
TCAGTTGGTAGTTCGCACTTTCATGCGTCCTTCTTCTATAAATATCTTTTTGCGCACAAAAAAAAAAATTCGTCGCAGATTTCACCAACTTGCCCAAGACGAAGTCCTAGTCAGTTTCAAAAATTTCCTTCAGAGATTTTCTTGTTGTGATGAGAATTTCTGTCAACGCATGGCACTCTGTTCGAACAAAGGGACAGGTGGTTGACAACTTCACTGAAGATGGGAGAAAAGAAAGGTTATAGAGGCAAAGATTGTCACATTATCACCCAGATATGTTCCCTAACGCAATGCCTAAAGAGTTTTTTTTTTTGTTGGACAAAAGGATCAGGGTAAAGCTCAAGACCTATGAGCATTCTATTGCACAGACAAAAGGATTAACCAAACAAGCCCTGTGAAGTGCAGCAAGGTCAAGGAAGATTCATACAATGGAAACGGCATTTGCTTGAGAGTGGCATGCATGGACCTGCAAGCCCACACTGGTCATATTAGCATGCATTTCACATGTATAACAAAATGCAGGTTCCTGCAATGAAGCTACGTCATGTCTACAAACAAGTTGCGAGGAACATTTGCGCAAACCTGGTACCTCGCACAGCGCCATCATAAGAAGCAATACTAAATAGCAGCTTAGCAAACTAGCTGGAAGAAATTTAAGAAAATTTCTCGGTCTTCAAGACAGCCAAACTTTACAACAAAATTGAACCAAAGTAGAGCTATGAGTGGCTGGGCCACCTTTTGCAATATTTGTCTTCATAGTTTACATTCAGGTTGCTCAACATGTGCCTTTTGAACTGTAACGAGCAGGTGCACAAGCAAGTCGCGATTCGCTAGCCACCAAAATCCGAGGTAAACAGGGAAACAGCATGAAGATGCAAGACAAGAAACAGTAGAGGTAAATGCGACATTGCCGTAAAAAAATTGCAACAGCACTTACTCGGGCAATATATGCAACAGCAATCCTACGAAGGATGAAGAAGAAACTTTAATAGAGAATGGTCCGGCAGTTTTTGTCAGGTGGCGGCTCGAAGTCCTTGAACTCGAGCGGCACCTTCGGCTTGCCGGATGGCCCAGAGCTGCGGTCTGCCAACTCTGAACTTTTGAGAGTCGTCTCCCAGCGGCGGCAACGCCGATGGAGAAGGTCCCCGGCGGCCCTCGAAGCCGGGGCGGCGCCGGGAAGAAGCGAGCTCGAGGCTTCCCGCACTCTGGCTGCAGCGACAAGAGTTTAGAACGCGTTTAAACGTTTTTACCATAAGAGAAAAAAGTTCTGCCATACTGAAAGCCAACATGTGCCCCATTCACAACAGCAAATTCAACAAACAAGAGCACTGAAAAACGTAACAGGAGCTACATAAGACCACACTACCAACCATAAACGCGCTGCAAGGCATAAGGAAACGAGCTGCTCCAGCGTTGCGTCCAAGTGTCGCGCGTGATCGCAAGTTCGAACACCATCCGATTCTTCCAGCGCAACTAGAACAACATTCTAGCACACAATACAGTAAGAAACCGTAAAATTGTGTCTTAGCTAAGCTGAAAAGCTGAAGCAGCTCCAGCAGCGCGCGCAAAACTATAAACCGGAACACGTCATACTTGTTTAAACAACGTCATCATAACTCTGACGTCACTTCCGTGCGTGGCAGCAGCGTTTTAGTATGGCATTTCGCTACTACCACGTGCGTGTCAGCAGCTTACGCCGGTTACGCAGGCCGCGTGCGTCTATTTGTCGTACAAGAATCCCTCACGTGACCTGATCCTAGGTGCCTAGGGACAGCATCATTTAGGGATTTTTGAGAAGGCGCGATGCTGGCGCCGAGCGACGCCGTGGCGAGTTCGTCCTCGGCGTGATCGTTCTCTGGACCGCGCGTTGTTCAACATTGCTCATGTAATCGTGCGCGCGTTGCTTGTGTGTTGGTTGTAGGTTCTGTGTTACTTGGCCGAAAGCCGTGAGTAGTGGCGGTGCGGCAGTGCGGCTTTGGCCTCGATGAGCTCTGGCACTACAAAATCTGCGTTGTGTGACCCGTGCTTTCTTGAGAACCCGGCGGTGGTGACAATTGAAATATCGAAGTGGCCTAGCGCCTCGGCAGCGAAGTTCTGCGAACCGCGATGTGGCGTCGCCGTGTCCGACTTTGCTTAACGGACATCGAGGGATGTGCTGCTCGCTGCAAGTCATGTAAATGCAACTGCGTCGACCGCCCACTGTTCAGCGCTGAATGTGTGTTTGGTGTGCTGTGCTTGAAACGAGTGGTGCAGCCGTGCAGCGGGTGTGGCGGAGGAGCAGAGTGGCTTAGGGGCTCCGTTAGCGCGTTCACAGACATGTCCCGTCTTGGTCTCATTAGCGGCTGTCGCGGGACTGTGGTGTGCTAGCTCCTTGCCTAGTATGAAGTTTACGACGCTAACACACAGCATGCTCGCGTTTTTCCGCGCTAAATGTCGTTTGCATGACGGCCGAGTTAAAAACGAGACATATGTCTGTGTTCTTTGCGTTTGTGTGTTGTAAATTACTTTCTATTGTGGAAGTTACCCGTAATACCCGAAATTACCCGTAATACCCTTTACGACTGATAAGTGGGCTACACGGGCTGTGTGAATCAGCTACCGTATGTTGCGACGCCCTTTCGCGTGGTAGAATGATGCATGGTGCGCGTTTATTTCTGTACTGTTGTAAAAACCATTTGTTTATTCACTCAATACAAATGTACGGCTTCTTCGCCGCAGTACAGATTAGTTGTGCGGTGAAGCATACTAAAAGTGGGAGGGGGCCGCTATCAGCCAGCATAGTATGTCCACTTAGGCGACCTGAGAGATGGCGGTTGCGCGAGTGCATAATTAAAGAACTCTTATTATGTCCAGTGACAGTGGAGATCATTAACTGTAGCACCACAGTAGTGGACCACTACAAGAACAAAGGCATGTAGTATGCCCATCTCAATTCTTGTGCTTATGCCAGTCTTCTTTTTTACAGCAATAGCTGCTATGGGCTAACTCCCCTGGTTGTTCCGATGTCTACTGGTGTTGTCACTGGAATTCCCGAATTTCTTGCTAGAATATTGCAAATAAAGTTCTCATTGTGCTGCGAGGATTCAAACATACGATCAAAAGAGTGGCAGTCCACAATTCTACATTTCAGCCACTCTGCTGAAGGTACTGTACAGTCGTGGTGAATACTGATACCGGAGAGCGTGATCTAGCCAACAGGTGCCTAGATTGGCTAACACCTGCTCAATGTCTGCGTACTGTATATAGAGCTGGCATCCACACCTTCAAGTTCTTACACATGAGCTTCCCACTTGTGAAGGCAGTCCTATGTTAAGTTTTCTTCTTGCATGTGATGACAATGATTGAGTGCATCTGCTTCATTAATCTTCTTCTAGTGCTTGGCTTCTCAGATTTACTGGATGGAGCTGTTGGTGTCTTGTTTTCCTCAAGCAAAGCGAGAGGCCTAGCAATGGGTAGCCCAAATATAGATTTGAGAAAACCAAAACGAATTCAGCAGTAAGAAGCTAAAGGGTTGTTTTGGTGTGGATCAGTGGCTAAGTCCGGATATGAAAGAGGAGGAAGAAAAGCCGAGTATTTCCACTTCAACACTGAGGCACAACTCCCACAAATAAATACGACTCTTACTTATTTTACTTTTTTAAGGAGATTACCGACTTGCATTGGCAAGTGTTCACTTCAACAAACACTGCATGAAGTAAGCTTCCTGCGCATATTTCACCAGCTACTGCATCATTGTTTCACATTATGAGTGAAACTGCAATTTTCTTTATGCCACAACTTGCCCAATTTTGTGTTTTGCAGTAGGATGTTAGCAGTGCTATTAAGGCACTTAAATACTCATGAATAGTAGTACAGAGAAAATAAAGTAAGAAAGCAGTGGCTTTTTGTGTGTAGACTATGCATACACCTGGTGTTCTTATGGTCATTTTTTCCCTATCCGCTAAACCATTCTAAACAAGAAAAGTTTATACACAATTACTTTATACACAGACCACAACTAAACCACAGGTATCGTTGGTAAGCAAAGTATATTTATTCGGTGGCATTTTCTGCAGCCCTGCTATTGGGCTTTCCTTCCTTCCTTTTCAGCTGTGCAGGTTCATTCAGAAGTGATGATACGGTTTGACAATCTTAATCGTTGAAAGACTTAGCGAAATCTTTTTCGGGTTGTTTTTTCTTGGTTTCAGGCTCTGCACATTGCATTTTAAGGCGTGTTTTCTGTGTTTGTTGCTTTTTCTTTATGGGTAGGGCATGTCAACATGTTTTACACTATTTCAAGTATGTGGTGCCATAGAGTGTTCTTAGATGGAATCTTGCCCTTTCATTCTGTACAATATGATGTCAGTTTTTTTGTGTCCAAGGCCGTTTCACAACGTGATTCTAGCATTTTGCTAAGTTTTGCCTCTGTCACCCAAGCTTGAAAGATTGCTACCCACTGCTGGTGGCATGACACATGTCACATTTCTTTTTCAATAAAAGGAAGTCTGTCACTTATCCTGTGCACTGGTTGTCTTTTGTCTCTTTGAATTGCAATTTGTTGCCTATATTTGCTCTTTTGTTGCATTTCAGATTAGGAATGGCTATCATAATTGACATTTAACCATATTGCACACAATGTGGATGATATGTAATTGCAATATATGGCCACCATAAATATAATAGAAGTTAATAATTCAAGAATAGTGCCTTTGCATGGTGGTGCAGCCATGAATTGTGGCTATAAGGTACCAACGCTGCAGATAGCACTGCTCGTGCAGAATATAGTTCAACTCTACTACTTTCAAACATCATTGTTTTTATCTGCATTTGTATAGCTCCAGTTTCTGTGAACAACACACATCTGGTGGAAGAGTGGCTTGCACCTGCAGTTGGGTCCATTGAATAGGCAAATTTCTGCACGTTTTTATGTTATTAGCATATTAGTAAAGGCAGTCGTTCTTATAGTAGCCTGTTTGCCCAGTGTAGAAGCCGCTGCAAGGTGTCAGGATCTCATACACATCTTTAGCTTTGCAGGGGACACAGCATCTGGCAAATAGTTTGTCACAGGCCATGTATTCGGGGCAAGTTGAGTTCACTCACTAGCAAAGAGAGAACCAAGCTTGTCGGATATGAAGTAAACCGCGTGCATACTCAGTGGCCTTCTTCATTTCGTGTGACATGTTGTTATAGCAACCCTTGTTTTAAGCACTTGTCCAGCAGCGGTCGTTTGCTTTTGAAACACTCAGGATAGCTTTCAGCAAGCTGGACGGGAATAACACTGAAAAACCAGCAGATATTAATTCTCGCACTTATCACGCAAAGCTTCGTATAGTATGATGAGGGTGTTCCTCAAGGCCTTGTAACAGATGTCACGAGTTTGGAGCAACATGATGTATAGCACTTTTTTGATCGCATGCTATAGGTTCAGCAGGTGTGGCCATGGTTGAAGTGCAGTGCAAGGTCAAGAAAGCATATCTATGAGCAGCACCCTGGTAAAGGAGACTCTGGGAAAACTAGTGGGAAGCCTGTTGAACATCTGGTTGACCCACTTGTTGGCTCCATCAGGCAAAGTATGATAAAGAGAAGGAAGTCATCAACACATCAGAAGGTTTTTACATATAAACACTGTGGTAAGGTCATAACATGCCAACAAGTCTTAGTGTGCAGGCTATGCACGACCAACTACATACGCCTTCTGTTCGGACATTGCTCATTGTAACTAACAAGGATGGAGTGGACAAAAAAGAATAGCAGCTCCATGAATTTGGTTTCACTGGTATCAACAGTGTTTTGTAAGTGTACATTGCCATACTCCCCAATGCCTTCTTGGGTGACATCAGCAAGGACCAGCTTGAGGCAAGAGGTAATAGACGTTTTTACAAGCTAAAAATGCATGCATGCATGGAGAGCACATTGTGTCCAAAAAGTAGGCACTTCACAGGGGCACTGGAGAAGGAACAGGTTATTAACAGTGAGCAAAGACAAGCTACTAAACACCCAACACTGTTGCCATGTAACGACCTCTGAAACAATCCCTCTTAATGAGGAAAACATCTTTGTGTATCCATAAAGAGGGCAGATGGGCAAAGCCCCTTCAGTAATGCTGCCAGCTTCAAAAGCCCATTTTGCACATCCTGAATGCTTCCTTCTTAAGACTTTGCTGGGTGCAAGCATTCTACTGTCCAAAAGCTGTCATTGAGAGCACTGTTGGTTTGGTGGTAATAAAGTTCAGAAGCAACTGCAACAAACCTCCCTTTCTAGTTGGCCTGGATGCTCACGGTGCTTATGAAGCAGCACCATGAGGCAAGCAAGGTGAATGGATGCCTCCAAGCCCTTGTTCGTTTATCACACTGTTCTGTTAGTAACAACCACGAGACTTGAAACCAACAAGATCAAGTTCGGCACTCGCATGGCTACTGCGGAGGATCCGTAAAAAGCACAAAAACAGAAAATTCAGGGAAAGGATAAAGCACCATTTAACACTTAGTATTGCTGCAGCCCACCCCCTTCTTTTATTTTGTCTGGTCGTGCTACAGCTTTTTACTATAGATAGGCATGAACTTAGGTGATGTTCCCAATCAGTGTCCAATTTTCGTATACACTACGTGCTGGTTCAAAGAGGCTCGAAACACTGCAATGGAAGCTTCAAGTAGAAAAGGTGCCTGGAAAAAAAAAAAGCTGTGCTGCAACCATCTCGGCAACATCTTGTCCCCTTAATAAAAATTGTGCTTTCATATCACTTCATACTAGGCAAGGAGCTAGCACACCACAGTCCCGCGACAGCCGCTAATGAGACCAAGACGGGAGCACATGTCTGTGAATGCGCAAACGGAGCCCCTAAGCCACTCTGCTACTCCGCCACCCCCTCTGCAAGGCTGCACCACACGTTTCAAGCACAGCACACCAAACACACATTCAGCGCTGAACAGTGGGCGGTCGACGCAGTTGCATTTACATGACTTGCAGCGAGCAGCACATCCCTCGATGTCCGTTAAGCAAAGTCGGACACGGCGACGCCACATAGCGGTTCGCAGAACTTCGCTGCCAAGGCGCTAGGCCACTTCATTATTTCAATTGTCACCACCGCCGGGTTCTCAAGAAAGCACGGGTCACACAACGCAGATTCTGTAGTGCCAGAGCTCACCGAGGCCAAAGCCGCCCTGCCGCACCACCACTACTCACGGCTTTCCGCCAAGTAACACAGAACCTACAACTAACACACAAGCAACGCACGTACAATCACATGTGCAATGTTGAACAACGCGCGGTCCAGAGAACGATCATGCCGAGGACGAACACGCCACGGCGTCGTTCGGCGCCAGCATCGCGCCTTCTCAAAAATCTTTAAACGATGCTGTCCCTAAGCACCTAGGATCAGGTCACGTGAGGGATTTTTGTACGACAAACAGACGCACGCTGCCCGGCATCATGAGTCACGTGGCCGCCTTGGTCACATGATGTGACGACGGTATCGCCACCTTGCGCAAGGTTGGATCAGGCCCCGCACACTCTCAAGTTCAACAAATGGCCACAGAGGGCGAAAAATCAATCGAGGCGTGTTTCAGCGTAAGCGCACAAGTAGAGCTACTCTAATTTGGTCAAATACTTTAATTTGTGCATTTTCTGCTAGGGGCGCTGAACATGCTGAATTTTTTGCTTTACACAAACCATTGACATAAACAATCGAGGTGTCTAAGGATGTTTTGTTAGCTCAGGCAAATAGGCAGTTGATTTTTTTTAAAATTTGATTGTTGAAGCTGCTTTTTAGTCATAGCGTCAAGGTTCTTGTACTTGATTAACCACCGACAGCCGACAGCCTATTGGCATCGATGTGTTTCCTGGCCGTTGGCGTTCGAATACAACGGCGGTGAAACATTTTCGATAGCATGCTGGTTTCGTCTGCGAGTTATTACATAGACTTGCTGTAAAGAGGTCTACTCTTGGCAAAAAATAGTGCCTTATTTTGTTTAGGCGTTGATTATCATAATGAATGCGGCGGAAGTTGAGGGAGTACGCTTGAAGGTACGTTTTTATGCCGTTGATCTCCATAACACCGTAAGTACGCAAACCGATGTCACAGAACACCCGATGCATCATTGTGTGTTCTCCGTCATCGCTTGTTTGCTGTACGCCTACTAATTCTTCATTTCTTCAAGTGCTGTATCCTCCTTTCGTCCTTGTTCTCTTGTGCTTCACTTACAGTATGTCGTTCCGTCAGCTGTAATGCGCAGTTGCAAAACCAATACGTTTGATAAGACGCAGTTGTTATCATGATTTTACTACACATGTATTAAGCTGGCACATATGGTTCAGATACAGATGCCTGTATGCGGACTTGCACGACGTTGATGCGGAGATTCGGATAATTATGACACCCGTAAGGAAGAGGCAGCTGACGGCCGTAGGCTGTTGCGTTCTTTCCGCCAAACTACCCGGCCTGGTAGTGCTGTAAAGATGCTGTACAAAAGTGACACGCGGTGACAGGGAAATCATTATACTTAGCAGCCGACCGTACGTTTTGTAGCTTAGGTCTTCTTTCTTGTGCGCTTGTGCTACCCTTATTAATGAGCCATTTCTTGACTATGTTCTTGACTATGTAATCGCGTTTGTGTGGATGCGTAGACGTGTGCTTTTTGTTGTACTTGTAAAATGCAAATAAAATATTTTCAGGCTTACTCAATCTTTGGTGTCGTGTGCGTTTATTCCAGTCGAGGCCATCGTGCCACCTGGAAACCGCATTCTGTCAGTAGCCCTACACGAAATGCAACAGCTGGAGCGCGGCGACACAACTCGGCGTAACGGCGGCGTAATAAACGAAAAACCGCTCGGCATGCCCTTAAAAGTCAGTTCAGAGTGTGCCTTAACTCGATATGACTCAGCGCTACATGTATTCTGCTGCGCCTCGATCGTGCTCCCGCCAGTTTGGTTGCTGTGTAGCAAACGTAGCGCCTACATTATGTAGGCGCTGCGTTTGCCACACAGCAACCAAACTGGCGGGAGCACGATCGAGGCGCAGCAGCCAGAAACCCAGTAAAGCCACAGAACACCTGGTAAAGCGTGTGCAAAACCCCGTTTCCGGATGGATGGATGGATGGATGTTATGAGCGTCCCCTTTGGAACGGGGCGGTGGGTTGCGCCACCAAGCTCTTGCTACTATGCTGCCTAATATCCTACCTAGGTTAACCAATGAAAAAAGAAAAAAAAAACACTATGAACTACCGCGTCCAAACTTTCTGATCCCCTATTGCGAATTGTGCTTTTGTACGTCTCCGTCTTTTGTCGTTTCCCTACTTTTCTTCCACCAATCCTCCAATCGCCTCTTACTAATGTCTATTGCGGACCTGTTTGCTTTACCACTGCTCCCGCTGAACCCAAGGGCTTCAAGGAGGCCAGTGGTGCCTAAATCGACCGCTGAGTAGACGTCTTCACATTCTAATAAAATATGCTCCGTCGTTTCCCTAGCTTTACCGCAGCAAGCACATGCTTCTTCTTCCTTCTTATATCTCGCTTTATAGGTGCGTGTATTAAGGCATCCCGATCTCGCTTCGAAAAGTAATGAGCTTCCCTTTGAGTTATCATAAATGGTTTCTTTCCTGATTTCGTTTTTTCCTCTTAAGTAGTTACTCATGGCAGGTTTCTTTTCCATTGCCGCCACCCATGAGATTAATTCAGCCTCTCTGACCTTCCTTGTTGCTGTGTTGCCCACCCCACAGGCCGCATACTTGCTGGTAAGCTTCCTAGTTCTTTTCCTCCACTGTGAATCAATGTTTTGCTTGTACAGATACCTGAACACTCTCCCAGCCCATTGACTTTCTTCCATATTCCTCAGCCGTTCTTCATACTCAATTTTACTGCGAGCTTCCCTCACTTCAAAACTAGTCCAGCCCATATCCCCCTGCACAGCTTCATTTGTAGTCTTCCCGTGAGCGCCCAATGCGAGGCGACCCACTGACCTTCGGTTCCCGTCGAGTCCTGATTGTACCCCTGATTTAAAGCAAACAACCGCATTTCCAAAAGTAAGTCCTGGAACCATTACCCCTTTCCACATACCTCGGAGGACCTCGTACCTATTGTATCCCCATAGCGCTCTGTGCTTCATTATGGCTGCATTTCTCTTCCCCTTGACTGTTATGGTTTTTTCCCTGTGTTTCCATATATCCATTGCCTTCGTTTATCCATATACCAAGGTATTTATCCATATACCAAGGTATTCTGTTACCCGCGGTATTTCTTGGCCCTGTATCTCCACTGTCTGTTCACTGTTTTTATTGAATACCATAACACCTGATTTTCTAACACTAAATTTCAAACCTAAATTGTTGCCTTCCTGTCCACAGATATTAGCCAGACGTTGCAAATCGCTTTGCTTGTTAGCGAGCAACACAATGTCGTCTGCATAAAATAAACCTGGGAGTTGCTGCTCTATTACTGTACCTGCCTGTTTGTATGAGAGATTAAACCCGATATTACTTCCTTCCAGCGCCCTCTCCATCCTCACCATGTACATCATAAACAGCAGCGGGGATAAAGGGCACCCTTGCCTCAGTCCCTTGTTGATATGAACTTTCTCCGCGCTCCTCATCCCTTCCCATTCAACGCAAACGGTATTTTCTAGGTAAATCTCTCTCAAAAGCTGTATACAATCATTACCTAAGCCTTCCCCTTTCAGAAAATCCCACAAAATGTTGCGGTCTACGTTGTCGTAGGCTCCTGTAATGTCTAAAAAGGCCACATACAACGGTCTGCTTTCTGCTTTTGATATTTCAATACACTGAGTAAGAACAAACAAGTTATCGTCCAAACGCCTACCTATTCTGAAGCCATTCTGAAGCTCTCCCAAAATGCCATTATTATCTGTCCATGCTTGAAGCTTTAATTTGATTGCCGGCATTGCTAGCCTGTATATTACCGATGTAATGGTCAACGGTCTATACGAGTGAATTCTGTCTTTCTCCCCCTTACCTTTATAAATTAAATTCATTCTACTTTGTCGCCAACTGTCTGGTATCCGTCTATCTTTTAAAGTTTTTTCCACTGCTTTCACCAGAGCTTCCTTACTTTTTGGTCCTAGCTCATTTATCAGCTTAACGGGAACCTCGTCTAGCCCTGTGGCTGTGCGCTTAGGAATTTTCTCTTCCGCTTTCTTCCAGTTTAAATTTGTCAGAACCAGCTCCTTTTCCTGGGTCTTTTTCATGCTCTTTTTTTCCTCAAATACAACCTCGTCATTGCCTTGGAAAGATTCGGCTGTTATTTTTCGGATGTAATTTATTGCCGCTTCTCCTTCCAGTCTGCTTTCATCTTCGTCTAGGATATGTTGTTGTATTGTTGTTGACTTCCTGCCTAATAATTTTATGTGGTTCCAAAATATTCTAGGTGCGGCCTTCTTTTTCTCACGTATTTCTGACAACCAACGTTCACTTTCACCTTTTAATTTTGCTTGCACCAGTATTTGAACCATAGACTTTTTCTCCCGGTATATTTCCCATTTACTAGTTACTTCATCCTGTGACAACTGCGCCTTCTTTGCCTGCCTGTGCTCTCGAGATGCTTTCTGTCGTTCGGCGATCGCTTCTCGTATCTCCTTGTCCCACCAGCTTTTTGGTTTCTTTTTTCCTTTCCAACGAACATGTTGTTTCTCTTTCCGTATTTCTGTCGTTATTACACTTAGAAGCTCACCATATTCCCACTCTTTACTTGGCCATTTGCCAAGTTCTTCCTCAACTCTAGTGATTGTATTTGCTATTTGTTCAGCGTTCAAATTTGGACTGGCCATTTTGCTCTCCTTGCTCTCTTTCCCAACTACATATCCCATTTTCAATATGATGCGTTTATGGTCACTCCCTATGCTGTTAAACCCTTCCTCATCGATGACCATTTCTCTCAACTTATCATGAATTCCTTCTGTCATCAGACATTAATCAATGGTTGATTGCCGGTTTCCCACTGCCCACGTGACCTGTCCTTCACACTTAGGCCCTGTATTCACGATCACGAGGTTATGTTGCTCACAAAGGTCCAGCATTGACTTCCCGTTATTGTCGGTATAGCCATCTAAATCCTGTATGTGGGCATTCATGTCACCTAATAGGACAATTTCAGCACCACTCCCGAAACCCTTAATATCAGCGCTTATGCATTCCACTAACTCTTTATTCTTCTCTGTGCAATTTTTTCCGGTCCACAAATACGTAACACCCAGCCAAGTTTCTTTCCCACTCATTGTACCTGATAACCAAAGATGCTCTTGACATTGTGAATTTACTCTTTTCAATTTGGCTCCCTGATGGATGAGCGTTCCGACTCCCCCTCCCTTTCTTTCCGACTTAGTTCTGTTGCACCCTTCCCAAACATAATTCTCAATAATTGGCGGCTCTTCTGAGTCTCTAAGGTGCGTTTCTGTAACCGCATACACGCCTATTTGTTCTCTGTGTAACTGCTCCTCAATCTCTGCCCACTTTTCCTTTCTTCTGCCGCCCAGCATGTTTATGTAGCCTATTGCATGGCGAGCTCTTTTTCTTGTTTTCCTCCTTTTTCTATTATCGACGGCGATGCTCTTCTGATGTTCCCCTAGGGGACCTTCTTCATTACTATCTACTCTGATCTCCTGAGCGCCTGCGGGCCCCCTAAAAAAGCAACAGCGCGACCACCAAGTCGCCAACCCACTTCTCGTGCTAACCTGTAATTGAAGTGGATCCCGTCTCGTTTAAAACCACCACAACTTCTCACTTCCCTGTTTACTTCGACAACCGCAAGGTATTCCGTTTCCTGTTGTACAGCGCCACCTGTGGTCACATACTTTAGTTCACGACGCCACCGCTACGCTTATTTCCGTAGCACTGTGGAAGGTACAGTTTCCCTTCTCTAAGTTTGTATAGGTGTTCTGTGGTTGGATCGCGTTGATGGGTTCTTGAATATTGTACAAGCCGCTAAAGATGCTGACGCGCCTTGGTGTGCGCGTCTTGCGTGTCGTGCGCATTGCGCTTTTGTAGTTCTCGACCCGTGAATCATGTTGCGCAGAGCCAGATGCCGCGCGCTCTTCCATTGTTCTTTAGCCACTCCATCTGCAGCAAGAGTGGCGAGCTGGAAGTTGCCACTGGGCGTTCCGCAAGGCCTTTCAGTCTCCTCTCTCATTTCGGACGCTTTCCGCTTTCAGTGCCGCGTCATTGTGGTTACAGCATGTTCAAAAACAATCGCCGCTTCTATATAGGTGCGATCACACCACCCTCTGCGCCCAAGCGTGGCGAGCCTATAACGACGAGTTTCAGAAATATTAAAGCGAATAGCTTTCTGTGCCCTCTCCGTCGGATGTTTTCGTAGTTCAGTCGTCGGTGGTCGGTCGTCGGACTATTGATCTGCAAGGGAAACGCTCGCGCGTTCGTTCGTTCGCTCTCACGCTAACTATGCTTTGCTCTCTCGCTCGCTTTCTCTAGCGTTCTTTTGTTCGCTCGCTCGTTGGGACTAATCGCTTGCATTAACAATCATCGACGATGGTTTCTGCAAATTTTTTTTTTTATTTACATTGTGCTCACAGTATAGAATTCGTTGCCACACTTCCTACGAAGCACCGTTACCAGAAACGACTGTACCGATGTGACCCTCCGTTGGCAGCAAAAGTGATGTTCGCTTATTAACTCGATACTTTTATTTATGCTGCATGTGACTTGCATGATTTAGCGCTCTGGAGCCAAGCTCCAAGTTGTTCATGGGTCTCACGGGGAAGCGCGTTGTTTGATGAATTATGTACGCTTACTGTATTGCATATGCATAAGATATCACCTAAAATTTCATATGGAGTTAAACACACACATTATATATATATATATATATATATATATATATATATATATATATATATATATATCCAGGCACGTACCCAGGGGGGGGCCCGGGGGGGCCCGGGCCCCCCCCCGAAATCAAGTGGCATACCCCCCCCCCCCCTCCCCACCCACGCCACCACTCCTCACACATTCCTAAAGCGCCGCCAGATCAATGTTGAGACTTGGCAGCTATTCATCGGTTAGCATTATGCTGCCTTTTTCACTCCTTTTACATGGCGGTAGTTATCGGCATCTCTTGTAATGGGAATGACAGTTTTCTCATAGATTCCGCACCCGCGCGATTAACTCGAGATGCGTTCAGTTGTCACCATCTATGCAACCTTCACGCGCATAGCTGTTGCTTTTGTTAGTTCAACCTTCTTTGTTTAGGCTGATACTGGGACCAGGAAAGGGATGCGGTTGTTACTCAGCTGGTCTGTACTCTCGTGGAACGAGTTGCGGCCGGAGAAAACGCCAATTGCGTTTAACTTTTCCCTTTGCTTCATTATTTCCTCGAGTTACGGCTCGCCGCGACGCTGGCAGATGCCCGGAACCACATACACGTGATATGGGTTAGATAAGGTGGGAAATAAAATAATGTGAAAGAGCGTCCATCATGAAACCCTGCAATAACCCTTAAAGCCATAAGCAAGATGACTGTCGCCCGTTACCTAGTCTGTTCTTCCCTTATTGTATAGCACTTATCGTGCAAAATTGGCAACTGGAAACAAAAATCGCAAGGTGTTGAGAAATTAAGCGATCTACTAAGGGAGAGAGCCAAGGAAACAACCGAACTGCAAGGAAAAGCGAATAATGAACAAAGTTTACCGTTGTTTATGAGAATATTTATGGATCAACTTCTTTGTATTTAAAAAGGAAGTAGAGAAAACGACGCCGGAAGTGGAGAACAATGACTTGTTTTGAATGACGCTTCTACAGTTATCGGTCGAACCGCCTCACGTAGCCACTTCTCTGCTGTGCTTATGTGGGTGTTTTTCTAACCTTTCGCGGTGAGCGCAGTACGTCTAGAATCGCAGAGTCCTGCGCTCTACGCGGTTGTATGGGACTGGCTGCCGCACAGCGTTACGCAATTCGCGGAACTGTCAAAACTGATCAACAAGGCGAAAATAGCTGATATTCGAAACTATAACATGAGAAAGACTGAAGAAGCCGTAAAATATGAACGCAGCCTGAAATCAGTCAGAAAGAAACCTGGCATAGGACAAACCATGATGTATGCACAAAAAGATAAGAAGGATAATGGCATCAGCAATCTCGAAGATATAGTAAAAGCAGCGGAAAATTCTAAGCTGACCTGTATGCAGTACCCAGAGGAGTCACGATACCTCACTTAGAAACAGTAATGAACAGGATACAGAAACTCTCCTATAACTAGCGATGAGGTGAGAAGGGCCCTGCAAGACATGAAACGATGAAGAGCGGGAGGAGAAGGTGAAATAACAGTCGATTTAATCAAAGATGGAGGAGAAATAATGCTTAGAAAACTGGCGGCTCTTTATACGAAGTGTCTATCGACTGCAAAGGTCCCAGAAAACTGGAAGAATGCAGACATTATACTAATCCACAAAAAAGGAGACGTTAAAGAAGTGAAAAATTATAGGACCATTAGCTTGCTCCCAGTATTATATAAAATATTTACCAAAATAATCTCCAATAGAATAAGGGCAACACTGGATTTTGTCAACCAAGGGAACAGGCTGGCTTCAAGAAGAGATACATTACAATGGATCACATCCATGTCATCAATCAGGTTTACGCGAAATCCGCAGAGTACAATAAGCCTCTCTATGTGGCTTACATAGATTACGAAAAGGCATTTGATTTAGTAGAGATAGCAGCAGTCATAGAGGCACTACGTAATCAAGGAGTACAGAACGCTTACGTAAAAAGCTTGGAAAATATTGCTACATGCGTGTGGTATTTGTTTGTTTGAACGAGGCGCGTGGGCGCCATCACTCCAGAAATGAGGAGGAAGAATGAACTGGGCTCGCGCTGTGAATCTAACCGGTCAGCGCTGCAACCGTTATTGTAAATATAATCTGTAAATAGTTTCTCGTCTTACTGACTCGTCCTTCGCGTAAGAATATCTACAGAGGTACTACAGCTACCTTAATTCTACACAAGAAAAGCAGGGAGATACCTATAGAGAAAAGGGTCAGACAGGGAGACACAATTTCTCCAAAGCTATTCACTGCGTGCTTAGAAGAATTCAAGCTATTAAACTGAGAAGGCTTAGGACTAAAGATCGATGGCAAATATCTCAGCAACCTTCGGTTTGCCGATGACATTGTTGTATTCAACAACGATGCAGACGAGTTACAACAAATGATTTCAGACCTTAACAGAGAGAGTGTAAGAGTGGGGTTGAATATTAATATGCAGAAGTTGAAGATAATGATAAATAGCCGGGCAAAGGAACAAGAGATCAGGATCTCCAGTCGGCCACTGGAGACTGTGAAGGAGTACGTTTACCTAGGTCAACTAATCACAGGGAACCCTGATCATGAGAAGGGAATTCACAGAAGAATAAAAATTGGTTGGATCGCATACGGCAGACATTGCCAGCTCCTGGCTGGAAGCTTACGATTATTATTGAAAAGTAAGGTGTGCAATCAGTGCATTTTGCCAGTGCTGACATATGGGGCAGAGACTTGAGAGCAAGTTAAGGACCGCGCAAAGAGCGATCGAACGAAGATTGCTAGGCATAACGTTAAGAGAGAGAAAGAGAGCGGTTTGGATCAGAGAGCGAACGGGTATAGACGATATTCTAATTGACATCAAGAGGAAAAAATGTAGCTGGGCAGGTCATGTAATGCGCCGGTTAGATAACCGTTGGACCATTAGGTTTACAGAATGGGTTTCAAGAGAAGGAAAACGCAATCGAGAACGACAAAGACTAGGTGGAGCGATGAAATTAGGAAATTCGTGGGCGCTAGTTGGGATCGGTTAGCGCAGGACAGGGGTAATTGGAGATCGCAGGGAGAGGCCTTCGTCCTGCAGTGGACATAAAACATGATGATGATGATGATGATGATGATGATGATGATGGAGGTAGTGGGCCCCCCCCCCGAAAAAAAATCCTGGGTACGTGCCTGTATATATCCAAGTGCTCGGACTGTTTATATTAAAACCGCAGCTTTCATTATTCAGACGACTGGGCACAATATGTTACCTTTATACGCACGAAAACTGTACAGCACTCGTGCCTCAGCAGTAAAAAAACATTGAGCCGTTCAGCGGTAAGGTATTCACATCACTGCATTGTGAATAAGGGGAAACACGGCAAAGCTGCCTTGTCCAGCGGGAATTTTGAAGCATTTGCATGCGACGCTGCTCATTTTCCAGGAGCTCGTTGTCACATTTAGTGATGACACCTTTGATATGCCAAACACACTGGAAGGAACCGGGCAGTCATACAGATCGTTCTTCCTGTTGAAGGCTCGGCCCGCTACCATTGCCGTAAGGGCGGCTTCGATGTTTCCTTCGAATCCCTTAATACGACGTTTTCAAGACTTTGTGTGCTACCTGGGACTACGTGCACGGCTTGGGTTTCCTCGTGGCTGCACGGCATCCATGACAAAACACTCATTCGGGTAACTATTAATAGCAGTAGTCGAAGGCACGCTTGAAAGGCACCATTAGCAGTCTGCACGTCAAAGCGCAGTCAAGCCGTTGCCACTGTTGGTGAAACGGCAGCAATCAATGCGAAAATGACAGCCACTGTTGGCAGCTTGCATGCAAACACACATTCATGTGGTGGCATTGTTTATTTTGGTTATCTGGTCCAGGCAAGTAATGCGAATAAGAGAACAATTATCAAACATCATTAGCTTACTGAGGCCCAGAAAACTCATTTGCGTAGCTATTAATAGCAGTAGTCAAGGGCACGCTTGAAAGGCACCGTTTGCAGTCTGCACATCAAATCAGTCATGCCACAGCAAACAAAGCTTCCGTACAAATGAGTGGGAGCTCTTATCAGTCACATGCTACCAAATCTCTTTATAACCACGTTGAAGGGCAGCCGAAATTCATTGTATTCATTACTGCCGTTCACTGCATTGCATGCCTAATGAAGTGCACAAATATGAATTTGCATAGAAGACAGCCTTGCGGCCAGTAGAACTGCTACATGGCCACGTGCGCTTAACAGAAAGCAGCAAAAAAAATGTCGGCGTCCTCAACACACAACTGCTTACCATCTGACACGATTGCATTTACGATAGCTGCCTTCTGTTTCAATGTGATGGTCTTTCGTTTCCGCTTTCAGTTGGCTTGTCTCTAGCATCGCGAAATGGCAGCGCGGTTGGTTGCACGCTGCGACGCCAACAACATTTGTCGCGTTCGAGCAGCACGGGCCACACAATAAGCAGACGTGGTCTCTGTGATTGCACCGGTACAATCTCTGAGGCCACGCCTAGCCTGCGCGGTGCCGCAGTTGGAGAAATTGCGATACTCAGCCTCTGCGCAGCTACGCGCAGATGAGAAGGAACAGTGTGAGGCGCCGCATTCAACGCAAATACCTAAAAGTTTTGGCACCGAAAGTGTGCCGGACCCGCGGAATGCGATTGAGTCTGTAAAGGTTGGGTATTTCTTGTTACGGAGACAAATCAAGTTCGGCAAATCTATTGGCAGGATAATTTTACTTCGTTGAAAGAAGGTTTTAAAACGTGGATATCTACGGAGATTTCAACGGGGATTTCACTTCGTTGCATTCAATAATCATTATGTCCCGTTACGTCATAACGATGTTTCACTTTAACATATATTTGTTATTATCTTGTCTTACCTTCTATTTACAGGTGACAAATGTGAGCTCAAGCAACATTAGGAACAAGCTACATCGTCTGCAGATGCATCAGCCCGTGGAACTGCCTAAGCCAGCTCCCCGAATCATGAAGTGATCAATGTGTGATAACACAGTCCCAAAGCAAATCTCTAGAAGGTGCATTAGAAACATTTTGCTTAT
Organism: Dermacentor andersoni; assembly: GCF_023375885.2. Taxonomy (NCBI): domain Eukaryota; kingdom Metazoa; phylum Arthropoda; class Arachnida; order Ixodida; family Ixodidae; genus Dermacentor; species Dermacentor andersoni. Next base: position 12,488,781 of record NC_092814.1, read on the forward strand.
GTAGTGGTGTTATTGATTTGATTTATTAAAAATTCTTTGAAACCTTTGGCCACTTCAGCGCGTCATTTGTGTGATTATCATTCTGTATGTTAAGCGCGGCTTTAACATGTGTTGTCAGTTTTCTGGCCTTGCCAATATTTCAGTGGTGCTATGGTGGGTTGTAAAAAATGGGCCATAGGCACTGGTTCTGTCGGTGTAGCCAAAATTTTCAATATTGCGAGGGTTGGGACCATTCCCATTGATTTGTGCAGTTAGCGTGTCAAGAGACACTGAATTCCTTTATAATTAATGCAATAGGGGAGGGTGTATTGTGTTCCTAAATTCATGTATGTGCCAAACATTAATGTAAAAAAACTTCTGTGGCAGTGTTGCTGGAGTCCTTGTTATTATTCCATCCGCAAATCTCGAACAATGTTGACAAGATAAGGAAAATGATCTTGGGTCTTACCAGACCATCGCATCTGTGCAGTGTATGGCTTTTCTAGCCAGATCACTGAATTTCAGCATCCTTTCGTTGGACAGTTGACCTGGAAGGAAACCGGCACTGGATTGCAATGTTATGACTGAATTTTAGCGTAAATTGCCTCCTCTGACAATAGTGCTCCCACTGTAAATTCACAGGTTTGGTAGATCTTGCTGTCATTTTTGCAACTACTCCGTACCCAATAAAGAAGTGGTACTTTTCGATACAATTTTATGGTGCTGATGCTTGCAATGAATCTTAAACGTTCCTGAATACAAGTGCCGCCACATTAAAATTTAAAGAGCTTTGAATGGTTTGGGACCTTAAATGACCTGTCAACTAATTGCTTTACTAAATTATAGGACTACGTCACACAAATATTGACTAGAAGGTATCGTACCTTGCTAGTCAAGACTGTATTTAGTCTGTTGGGAAATCATTTTTAGGACCGTTCGCAACGTCTCGCGAAATTTCTTACGGCCGTTTTTAAAACTGCTGCAAGACGTTTTGCAAGGCATCTCATAGCCGTTTCTAAAACGGCTACAAAACGTCTCGCAAAATGCCTTATAGCCTTTTTTTTAAAATGGCTACAAGATGTCTTGCAAAGCATCTTAAATCCCTTATTTGGCGGTGCATTAGAAGGCCTTCACGACGGCTACAAGACGTTTTAAGACATCCGACAATGTTTTGGTAAGACGACTTAAGAAGTCCTAAATATCTTGCCAAGACGTCTTCGTGATCTTGCCAAGACATCTTGTAGACGGCTAATAGACCAATGTGTGTTCAGTGGGCTGATAACCTGACACTGTAATTCACCTCTGAAATGCGATCAATAACCTTGGCGGGTCCATGCCAGTTTACTTGCAGTTTATTTTGACGATTTGGCCGCACGATCATCACTTGTCGCCAGTGTCGAATGATCGCTTCCTCGAATTTCTGTCGTAATATCGCTTTGAAGCGTCCTGCGCTGCCTCTAGGTTGCAGTTCACGATCCAGCGAGACTCATGTAACCTTTTTATTAGGTCCAACACATACACGACCACACTTTTGGGCACCCGATCGTTCTCTCATAGCTCGCGAACTAGCCTCAGGGGGTCTCAAAGATTTCGGCAATATACCAGCTCCCTCGTGTGGCAGCGTGCGCAACGCAAAGTGTGCCCGGTATGCAATAGTCCCAGTCACACTTCTTTTCATGGCAAACCGCTCTCAAAACTTTCTTGAGGACGGCACGCCATCTCTCCACGCTGTTTCTCTTAGGATGATAGACCGAGCTGTGCGAAATTCTAATGCCACATTTCTCGAGAAACGTTGTCGTAAGTGCGCTCATGAAAGCTGTTTCCTGGTCTAATTGTATATCTGCCGGGAAACCGAGGCGCGAAAATATGGAAAGCAGAGCATCCAATACGTTGACAGAAGTTGCCTCTTTTAAAGGAACTGCCTCAGGAAACTTTGTTGCTGGGCGCAATAAGGTGAAAATGTGTCTCCAGCGTTTGTTGTTGGAAGCTGTCCCACCAAGTTCACAACTCTGCGGAAGGGCTTGGAAATAATCAACTGCTTTACCATTGGTGCTTTCCATTTATCGTTAGAATTACCAGCTCTCTGACAAGTATCACAAGTCCGGACGACATCCTGCGCCTCTCTGAAGCAACCCGGCCAATAAAATTCCCGCATCAGTCTTTTCTTCGTCTTATACGTAGGTGTCCTGCCCACGAGTGGTCATGACAAAGGCTCGTCAAATCCCTACAATACGGTGTCGGCAGCACCAGTTGATTGTAAGATTGCCCTCGCCTATCTTGGTACTTACGGTATAGGACGCCGTTCCTCAGTTCGAAAGAAATGTTTTCGACGACACCCCTTTACTTGTTCCGCTGTCTAGAAACGCTACCATTGAGTCATTTTGCTGTACCACCTGTAGCGTTTCCCTGGCAACACTTAGCATGCGCTCATGGCTATGCATGATCGGTGCCAGCACGGACCCCTGGAAATCGGTTTGTTTTCCTGTCGATTGCCCCCCCTTTTTTTATTGGCGGCTTCTCGGCATGACCTTCCTCTTGATTTCCTTTCGGGAAAATCGTAAAGATTTCTTCTTCCGGCTTTACTACGTCTCCGCAGCTAGCTATTTCATCCGCTTTTTTTGCACTTTGTTCCTCGTGGCAACGTAGCTGCTGAGCTAGTTACCGTGCTTTGGACTGCGTCAAAACCATGACCTGGGCTTCAGCAAATATGCATTCCCTTTTAGTAGCGACTCCGAGCTGTTAGAGAAATGGTAAGGGTAGCCTTCCCGTAGCCCATTGGAGACTTCTGCCACTGGCGCGATATCTCCGAAAAGTCCCTCAATCTGTACCTTTGCCATAGGTAGGCACACTGAGTCTGCGCTGACAGTCTGCCTTATCCAAACGCATTCGGACACGTAGTCCTCACTTTTCACGTTCTTCGAATGGACAACGTCCATGGTGGCCGCGGAGTCCCTGAGTACCCTAGACACTTTGCCATTTACCATTAGATACGTCATGTATGGCTTTAGAAGATCGCTGTTATTCGGATGATTGCTTATGCATGCGAATACTGGCCTTTTCTTTCGGCAATTTCAGGCGAAATGTCTTTTTCATTTTGTTCAGTAGTAATGAACACGTCACACATTTCATGTACTTCTGTGCAGGTTTACAAGTCAGTTTTTGTTTTTTTTTTGGTATGGCTGTCAATAAAACAATCTTACCATTTTATTATATTTTTTAGGTATTTTGTGGGGCATTCTTTTTCCCATTACCAGTGAATTTTCCGTTTAGTTGTCATGACTGTCATACCGTCTTACTGTTTTACCGTCCAGTTTTGTGCAATATCTCGGGTAGTATATTAGAAGCTCTCAGTGCGCATATCAGAAGTTATTCTACGCTTTGGTCTTTAGGACATTATATAAAATCTTCTATATGTGTGTACATGAAACGGCCCTAGCGTTCTCTTGAGTTTTCTTTTTATTTCACTGTCTGAACTTTCGTATTGTTTAGTACTCATGTCATGCATTCTTACTTTTGTTCAGTTTCTAAACGTGTATCATACCAAGTTATGCGAAAATATTTATTTTTGGAAACGGAAGTCAATAAAACGAGGCCATAGATATGTTGTGTGGGAAGTGGAACTTATATATGTTCTGGCATATGCTGGAGAGAAATAGAAGAAAGGAAAGGCAGGGAGGTTAACCGGCTTGCTACCCTGCACTGGGAGAGAGTTTCGCACCGAGTCTACACACGGTTCCCAAGGCCTGTCGACTTGAAGTATTTCAAGAACGCTTTCGTGGCCTTCTGGGCCATTAAGCGAACAGCCAGGGTCCAAGGATTTTAATTACGGAAAAAGGTCTGGAGTCCAGCTGGTTCAGTGCCTTCCAGAAAACTTGGCGCTCGACGTCGTGTTGGGGACAGAGGATGTGTTCAATCGTTTCTGGGGTTCCGCAAGAGTCGTACATGGCGTATCCCCTATTCCAATGCGGAACGAGTAGGCCTTCGTAAATGCCACCCCGAGCCAGAGGCGGCACAATACTGCCGCCTCAGAGTGGGAAATTTTTGATGGCACTTGTAGCTTTAAGGATGGATCCAGCCTATGAAGATGACACTTCGGGACGTTGCTGGCATACTCACAGTATGTAGAAGACTGCGTGCGTGCTAGAGCATAAAGATCCCGCGGCGCACCACGTGCCAATTCACAAACAATGCCTGGGATAGCACGCGCGCGCGATAAAAAAAAAAAAAATAGAACGCGCCGCCGTGTCGCGGACAGGCAAAACGAAAGCAAAACTAGCAGCGCGCCGGGCAAGGGGAAAGGTGGAGAGGGAGCGGAGCGTGCCTCATAATATATACAAAAAGAAAAAAACGAAGAGCGCAAGGGTGACGAGGCGCCGCACGGCTGCTGTTCCTGTTGCCATGACAACGGAAACAATCGTGTGCACCGCCATTTTGCCAAAGTATCGCCGTCCTGTTAGGGCCGTAACTGAAGGGGACCTTGGCGCTAGCGTCGAAAGAGCGTCTGCTTAAAAACAGCCAATGGCAGCCATGCGGAGATTCACGCGTGGAACGCCGCCGCTTCGACCGAATACGTCACGATTACGCCCTTTGCAACGCAGGTTAGTTATTTACCGCACACCTGTAATCAGTGGCGTAGCCAGAAATTTCGTTCGGCGGGGGCTCACGTTGCAGCTCGGCCTCCTGCTTAAGAGGAAGCTTTAGCTCGGGTGCCCCTATTTAAATACATGTAGAAGGGGAATTCGTTTTCCCCCGCAACCACTACACCAAATTTGACGAGGTTTGTTGCATTTAAAATAAAAACGTAAGTTGTAGTGACTTCTCGTTTCGAATTTTTCATTTAGGTTGTCAATTATTTATTAAATATTGCCCAAAATCGCTAATTTTCAGAAAGCGAAACTATGAAGTTTAGAACTCTGTAACTCAACAATAAAAAATGATGTCACTACTCTGTGAACTGCGTGTAATAGTACATCTACAGCTGACAAAATAGAAATGTTACACATGAATGTCAAAAAAATTTAGTGTTATGGAAATACGGCTTTTGCAGAACCCTTGTACACAGCGTAACCAATAAACGTAATATACAAGTTGACATAGCAAGTTTGTCCGCTTTGACTGTTATAATAGATGCCGTTTACAGAACCGCGATATCTGTTCGTGATGCAAAGCTATTAGATTGTAAACGTCGTGCTTCTGCTTTTTACATTTTAAACAAAATGCAGGCCCTAAATCGAAATTCTGCTTCCTACAGACACTAGAATTTAACTTTCTCCCTCAAATGCAACAAATTTCATTGAAAGCGACTCAAAGATTATCTCAGAAAAGCGTTTCTGCGTTTCACATGTATTTGAATAGGCCGCGTTGGAGTTGGGCCCGAGCTAAAGCTTCCTCTTACAATTTGTCGAGGGATCAAATACATGAATAATAAGTGCATTGCCATTGCCAAAGATGCTACAAACGAATTCTTAAAAGCTATGCACTGTCAAGGCAAGTAAAATTTGTATTTTTTCATAAAAGAAATACTCGTATGTGCCAAAAATTGTGCTCAAAATAACTGATGTTAATGCTTCCGCGTTCTTTGTCTATAAAATAAGTAATTAAGAAGATGTCACACGAACTTTAGAACTATATCAGTTCGAAACCAGGAAAGCAGTGCATGCCGCTGATATGAAAAACCAAAGGCCATGAAATGAACAAGTTGACGACAAATATGTTAATGAAACATTGTCATTCAAGAATCGTGTTTGCATTCTTGTACATATGCAATGGCCAGTGAAAAATCTCAATGACGCTGTCATTTGCTCCAATGGATTACGCAGGAGCAGCTGTCGCCGGTCGTGCATCGTGGGTAATGGCACCGAAATTATAGTCGCAATAGAGAGCACGTATATAAAAAGCAGAAGTTCTGCAAGATATGCGAGGGCGAGTCAAATGAAAGTGAGCCAAGGCGAATATATGACAAACGGTGTACTTTCTTTAAAACTAGTCTTCATGAGCATTTAGACATTTGTCCCATTGACTAACGAGTCGCGTGTATCCCGTCTCATAAAATTCCTTGGGTTGCTGCTTCAAAGTCTGTAACTGACTCTTTCACGTCATCGTCTGGCCCGAATCTGGTTCCCTTGAGCTGTTTTTTCGGTTGCCCCAAAATGTTGGTGGCAAGGCGACAGGTCTGCGCTGTATGGCGGATGTTGCAGCGTTTACCACTTGAACATTGCCAGTTTTGTGTTAACCACATCAGCGACGTGGGACAGGCATTGTCGTGAAACAAGATGACCCCATTCGTCAATTTCTCACGTAGTTTGTTCTTGAGTGCAACACGCAGCCGTTCCGGCGTTTAACAATATCGGAAACAAATGATAGCCTCTCAAGATTAATGGCCCCTGATTATCGAAAAAAAAAAGTCAGCAACACCTTTCCGGTAGAAATGACGGCCTCTGCTTTCTTGGGGGGGGGGGGGGGGGGTGAATTCGAATGTATCCACTGTAAGCTTTGCCGTCGTGTTTCAGGCTCGTAGTAGTGGCACGTTGGTTTGTACCCGACCACAATTGCAGACAAGAAGTCGTCATCCTCATGGTGATACCGGATCAGATGAGTCACGGCAGCCCCAAACTTCTCCGTCTTCTGGCGGTGGATCGAAATCTTGGGCATCCATTGCGCACACAATAGCCGATAACCGAGGTGTTCATGAATTATGGCGTGAACCGAACCGTGACTGATGTTCACACGGTCTGCCAGTTTATCTATGCTTATCCTCTGTTCTTGTCTCATCAGCTCATCAACCTTTGAAATTGTGTGGGGAGTGATTGCACGATGGCTTTGGCCTGGTCTTGGAATGTCTTTGCAACTTTCCCGTCCTTCTTTGAACTGTTTGCTCCAACGCTTCACAGTGGCCAATGAAATACAATGCTCAAACGTACACGGCAGCCACACAGCGACTAATTTTTTTTAAACACCTTCAGTTGTCGAAAACCTCACGAGACCACGCTATTCAACTTCTGGAGCGTCCATTACGTCACGCAACCATGTTCAACCCAGTGTATGAGAGCATTAAAGAACCTTTATCCTCACAAATGCGTTTCATTTTTGCAAATGAGAGCTGCCTCTCTGCTACGCGCATGCCTTGCAGATAATGAACCGAACCATTATTGCGGGGTGAGGGTAGGCTCACATTCATTTGACTCGCCCTCATACATTAGAAATGCAAAGATACTATGGGATATACAAATGCGAAAATACAGCTTGATAAAGGGCAAAAAAGTGTCACTGGAAACAAAGTTCACTGCGCGTATACACAAAACCTCGCCGCAACATATTTAAATATACGTATAAGTATCCAATAAATCTACGTATATAAGAAAAAGTCACCGTATATAATGCATCAAACAAGGCACATAAGCATGTTGCGCAATCACAGATTCACAGAATCCTAGATTCCGCCCCCATTGCATCCACACACTCAGATGTATCGCGCGCGACAGAAGGCGGCGCGCTTGCTCGCCGCTTTTCTCCTTTGCGCACACAAGACTGAGTCACCATCGTCGGCTCACCCATTCCACCCCCACCCCCATACTTCCACCCCTACAGCATTCCACCCCCACAGCATGCGGCGCGCGGTTATGATGTTATCGCCCTTGGACTTTATACAAAACATGAGGACGACGGCGACAGCAGGAATGCGCCTGGAGTGTCCATATAATTGCTATCGCAATAATATAGTAAGAATATCCGGCAACTGAAGCATCCCGTGGCCCATTACTTTCCGCAAAAGAAGTAACAAAATTGAACTTTCACCATGCGACAGTACACTGCGCCGCAACAATGTATTTTTTTTCCTTCTGTGGGGCGGCGGCACCGAAATGAAACGCATAGGAAAACATGTTGGCCACAATCAAACACCTGCTTTGGGCACCTAATGTGGCTACGGAAGGAATATCGAAGAAAACATGAGACGCTTGGTCCACCGAGAGCCATGCGCATACTGCTTGGTATCCTGCAACGGCGAGACAGGACTTTCCGGAGAGCTAGGTTGCGCTCAAGCGAACGCGGTGCAATCCGTCGAGTCCCACAGTTATGGCGGCGAGCGACCATTGTTTCTTTTTCTCGTCTGCTAGCCAGAAAGCATCCAAAACTGTGCCAGGCAAAAATCCACTCGGCCAGAGCAAACCGAACGCGCACCGAAGTGCGCCGCGCGGTGGTCGAGGCAGCACGAGAAAAACGTGTGCGCTCTGGCTAGCTCCGGCAGCCCGCGGGTAGGGTAGCGAGAACGAAAAAAAAAATTGAAGAGGCTCAATGTGTCCTCACGAATAAAAGTCAAAGTAGAAAAAATAAATAAGAACGTAGTTACCTTGGCTGGCCTTAGTGTCTTGACATGGATGCTTTGGCGTAGGTGAAAAAATTTTTGATTTTTTATGTGACATGACGGCACAAATAAACTACCACAACCTTTCGTCTCATCGGACCTCGCTGCGTGCTTTGTCAACTTGTCTGCTAGTGTGTTGATTTGGCTTGTCTCGTTAATATGTTCCGATGTAAGACTTTAGAAAAGTCAATGGACTTTTGGCGTCAAATGTTTATAAAAACATTAAACACACAACGTTCCGCAATTGAAAATATAAAGCACAACTTTGGAAATGTCAGTGCACATTTAACATCAAGAGTTTATGAGATTATACCCATAAAGTTTCGGAATTGAGATCTATGCACTCCATAGATTCCGCGGCCTCAGCGAGATGCCGCGGCGAGCCCGCTCGCCATCAAAACACCCTTGAAACTTTGTGCTCGGATGGGGCTACTCGGGCGTTATGTGACTCCCGGTGCATGGGCGTTGCCGCGAAATCCAGCCCGAGTTCGCAATGTTCGCGGTGAAATGTCTTTTCGAGCGTGAAAAAGACATTCTAGACAAAATCCAGAATGATTTCCGGCGCCGGGGGTTGCTTTGGTCGGCGGTGCATGGACAGCACGAAAACATTTCGAGGGGGGGGGGGCTGAAGCCCCATAAGCTCCCCCCCCCCCCTCCTGGCTACGCCCCTGCCTGTAGTTACCGTTCTAGTGACCCTTTTGTAGTGCCGGTGTCGTGCCCCCCTGAACTTCTTGATTCATGGCGTCGGTTTCTGTATCAACCGGGGTGTGCGTTTTGTATCAATGCCTATGTTACGTCCCTCCTGTTGATGCTATCGGGATACATTGAACTTAACCCCGGACCCACTCTTGATTCTATTGCCAATACAATGTTACGCGTGCAAACAAGCCGAACTACTTTGTTCTCAGTAGAGCTCAGCCTGATTCGTTCAGCTCAGTCCAAATTATAGAGAATCTTATTGGCCGCCTTACGAGCCGCGTTCATGCGCTTAAAAAATATGTCGAGGCTAATAGTGAGCAAGAACCTGCTTCTCATGCTGGGACTAATAACGCCATTTCCAAACTTTCATGTGAAATTAAAGCACCAACGGAAAAATGTGACGCCGCCGAGAACAGTCTCCGTCGATGCAACCTGTTGTTTTTTGGGCTACAAGACGCGACAGGTGAAACGTTGACTCAGTCCTCGTCGCACGTGCTTTCTTTTAGTAAGGAGAAGCTTGGTGTTCTACTCGCACCCAACGCTATTGAAAGAACGCTTAGGCTTGGTCGCTTCTACAGAGGTAAAAATCGTCCTATAATTCTTAAGCTTGCGCATTTGAGGAGAATCGAAAATCTAAAATTCTCGCTACAGTATCGAAACTTAAGGGTTCCTTGTTTTCAATACGGGAAGACTACTCTGCACATGTCTTGCATGATAACAAATGCCCAGAGCTATCTGCTTAAAAAAGATGTTGCTGAAGACTTCCTCAAGGACAGCAGCACTTACATAGCCGTGATAACAGAATCATGGCTTATACCCCTGTCAAGCGGGCAAGTTAAGTGCACTTACGGCGAGTGCACTCGGTTTTTAAGTGCACTTTCCCAAATCTTAACGTCGCAGCGGAGTGTACTCTCAGATGAGTGCACTCAAGTCGGAGTACGTTCACGGAACGCACTTTGCTGGCCGAGTGCGTAGCCTCGCCGCCAACGGTTTGAAGGAGTGCCTAGCCTCGTCACCAACGCTTTCAACGACGCAAAATGTAATGCATAGAAAAAAGACACAAAAGTTCATTTCAGTTATTGAACAGCTTTTAACAATATAATTTGTGTTTAGCGAGAAGCGAAACAGCACAATAAAGAAACGAATTTATCATGTACGCAACTAACGGCGCCAGAATGATGCGGCACTGCGGCGCCGCCATGTTCATACAGTTCGTGTTTATTTTGGTGTGAAAGCGTGCTGACCACGCTAGTCGTGCTTTGAGCCGTGTGCATGGCATTTTGCAGTGTAGCTAAATATCGAACTCGCCGTCTTTGCTCATATATACTCGCTCATATTCTGTTCTAGCAGGATCATGAGCAGGATCAACTGCCGCACGCCGCCGTGTTGTTTTGGATTGGCTAGGCATTCGTCTTGGCCAGCACTGACTTGCAACACACTTATAATAAAAACATCTTCGTTTTTTGTTGAGACAAATAGATGAAGTTTGTTTTTATATATAATTCTACTTAAAACAATCGCTTTTTAGCAGCTTTCTCTTGTTAATTTACATCTTTAAGAACGCGCTCTTAGTCTGTCGCCATTTTATTTTTACTGCGAGTGCACTTTGTTTTCCCGTTAAGAAGCGCGTTGCCTAAAGTGTGACTCAAGGTCCCGAAGTGCACTCCCCGTAAGTGCACTTAACTTGTCCGCTTGACAGGGGTATTACTCCGCAAACAGCTGACAATGAACTTTTGCACGATAAATCACTTTTTACAACGTACAGGCTTGACAGGAAGGGGCGCTGAGGTGGTGGCGTTTTGCTCTTTAATAAATCTAGCTCTCCTTCTTATCCACTCACGTTTAATTGTAACCACGAAATTATTTGCGTTAAACTGTCCGCTGCCTCGAGCACACTAATAGTAGTAACCATTTACCGCCCACCTGAGTCCGATTCCTCTTTCCTCCACGCGCTGCACTCTGTGTTACTAGAACTGTTTTCTCGCTTTCCTCGTGTCGAATACGTTCCTTGCGGTGACTTTAACCTCCCTGATATTGACTGGGACAATTTAACTGCAGCATCACTGCAGTCTACATCATTTATTCATCTCATCTAACTGTTCATAACACGCCAACTTGCGATAATAACATACTTGATCTGGTCTTTGTTTCAAAGCCAGAGCTAGTTCATTCAATGTGTCGATGGTATTAGCGACCACAGGGGTGTCTTATTCAACATACCACTTGATGTTCCCGTGCGCCAACCGTCAAATATGACGACAGAAATGCTAATATTCTGGCCAATAATTCAGAACTCGAAAAATTTTGTAACTATATTTCTTTGTCTGCCCTAGCTATATCAGTTGACCAAAATTGGTTGCTCTACAAACAAAGAATACCAACTTTAATGGACAAGCACGTACCCCTGGTCCACATTCGAAGTGATTAAAATAAGCCCTGGTGTTCAAACATGATCATAAGATTATCGAAACGAAAAAATCGTCTTTACCGCGAGGCCAAAACGTCACCCTCGATAAATAAATGGAAACAATATTTCGCATGTCTACACGAATATACTAAACTCGCAAAACGCTCTAAAAAGAAACTTTTCTCATAAGGACATGTTACATCTAGTGCCCGTTAACCCCCCAAAATTTGGGGATATTCTAAACCCCCAAAGATTGCTTTACTAACATGTCTTTAACCAATCCTGATGAGTCACATGTTCCCCATGAGGAACGCTCAGATGTAATGAATGCACACTTCAGCTTTTACTCGCTAGCCAAACGGTGGTGCACCTGTAGTACCGAGATCGGGATTTACCCAAATGCCTGCTGTCGTTGTTACTTCGACTGGTATATCTAATCTAATTAACAAACTTAAAATATGCGCTCCCGGACCTGACAATATTCCTGCGAAAATTCTAAAGGCTACTAATTCTGTTTCTAGTCGCATGTTACAGGTAATGTTAACGCAGTCTATCTCTGAGGGCTCTGTTCCAAAGGACTGGATCGCTGCGAAGGTTGCACCAGTATTCAAGACCGGAAATTAATGCGATCCTTCTAAGTATCGCCTCATTTCACTAACTAGTATAGCCTGCAAGCTTCTGGGGCACGTCATATATTCACACATAGCACAACACCTCGATGATAACTCATTTTATCATCCAAAACAACCTGGTTTTCGTCCTGGGTTATCCTTTGAAAAGCAGCTTTTTGAATTTACTACTGACCTTCATCTTAAGTTAGATTCTTTGTTTGAGGCTGGCGTCATCTACATCGATTTCTCGAAAGCATTTGATCGTGTCGCTCACAAAAAACTTATCAATAAACTCGCTGTACTCAGTCTCAACCCATTAATCTTATCGAGGATAAACTGCTTCATAACAGACCGAGTGCAGTTTAGTGTTATAGGAGGTCAGCATTCTTCAACAACAAAAGTAACATCCGGTGTCCGCCAAGCTCGGTTTTCGGCCCGCTTCTTTTCTAAATATTCATCATCGACATACCTAACCGAATTTTATCTACAATCCGCCTATATGGAGATGACTACGTACTTTACCGCCGCATCAATAACCACCAAGATCACCTACATCTGCAGAATGACTTAAACCTAATTGAAAACTGGTGCTCGAAGTGGATGATGAAGCTTAATGTTTCGAAATGTAAACTTATGCACGCATTAACTCCATTTATACATACTCGTTGCACTAGACACCGGTATCGCAAGTACAGCAATATCGGTACCTTGATGTCTTAGTTACTACAAGACTGTCACGGAGCGGGATTATTTGAGTCGGCGAAGCACCGATCAACGGGCCTCAAAAGCTCGTGGGACCTTTTCATCGCGCGAGAAGGAAAGGGCGCGCGGCGAGCCTTTCCTCCTTTCCGGTTTGGGCAATCGGGCGCGGTGCTGCTTGAAAGTATTGCTGTCGCGTGCTGCGGAACGATTTCGAGATGTTTTAGATCGAACTTTGTGAAATTTACGCAATGCCCGTTCATATAAGGTCGTCAGGGAAGCCTTTCGGTGCATCGGTAACTACAGTACGCGGGGCCGCAAACATGTGACGCGGGTCAGTTGCGGTGTGTCTATGTGCTGTGAACTATTTTGCGTGTATCGGTTTTCATTCAACGAAGAGAACCGATGTCTCCGTATTACTAGCATGAAATGGTAAATCTTCTCACTATCTGATCGCTTGGTGTAGGGACGAAAACATAAGAGCGCATGCTCGCCTACGGCCCACCTAAGGCAACTACGAAACATCTAAGCGGCAGGCGCCATCAAATATTTGTGATGCACCGGCATCTTTCTCACGTGTTTCAAGTCTAGTAGGCTTGAAATCACTATATGTCTACGTGAGCCTCTTGCATGAGCCCGATGGCGCTGTTCAACACAGCGATCACTACGGTTGGGGAACCAGTACGATACATATTAAGCTATATGTGCTTCGGCATTGCCTTTTTGCTCTGTAAAGCCACAATATCCGAGAGGGATCGCATAAAAGGAATGCGATGGATATTTTTGAGGACAAAATTTCCGTAATACGTGTGAGTGCGTCGTAGAGAACGGAACGAACACAACCGAAAAAAAATCGGTTATCATCCTATTTCTTGAAAAAGATAGAGAAAACGGGTTAACACCGCAGTACGACCTCGCATAGTGACATCATACAGCGTTTATAGATATATAAACGCTGAGGCCGCATGATTAAAGCATGCGCTATACAGAACAAAGATATGTATAATCCAGCACCTACCACTGCGGAAAGTCAGAGAGGCTGAAATAATCGCATGGGTGGCGGCAATGGAAAAGAAATCTGCCATGAGTAACTACTTAAGAGGAAAAAACGAAATTAGGAAAGAAACAATTTATGATAACTCAAAGGGAAGCTCATTACTTTTCGAAGTGAGATCGGGATGCCTTAGAATACGCACCTATAAAACGAGATATAAAACGGAAGAAGAAGCATGTGCTTGCTGCGGTAAAGCTAGGGAGACTATGGAGCATGTTTTACTAGAATGTGAATACGTCTACCCAGCGGTCGATTTAGGCGCCACTGGCCTCCTTGAAGCACTTGGGTTCAGCGAGAGCAGTGGAAAAGCAAACATGTCCGCAATAGGCATTAGTAAGAGGTGATTGGAGGATTGGTGGAAAAAAAGTAGGGAAACGACAAAAAACGGAGACGTACAAAAGCACAGTTCGAAATAGGGGATCAGAAAATTTGGTTAGGGTGGTTGATAGTGTTTTTTTTTCTCTTTTTTATTGTTTAACCTAGACAGGACATTAGGCAGTATAATAGCAAGATCTTGGTGGCGCAACCCACCGCCCCGTTCCAAAGGGGATGCTCATAATATCCATCCATCCATCCATGGTTGCGCCCATGAAAAAACGGTGCATAAGAACCGGCGAGCAAGACGGGTATTGCCGGCCACTCGGGCAAGCGGCCGAAAAAAGTCGAAGGTAGGTTTAGAGATAATTTTTTTTTTTGCATTGTTGACGCGACCGTGAAGCCCTGACAGGCTTTTGTAGGAACCCCTGTGTATTCTCTGCCCCGCGCGTGCACTGAGAAGCTTGCTAAGACGGCAAGGGCTGCGAATACCTCGAAATATGTCGTGTCTCTGTGTAATCCCGTGTCCACGAATTGCTGACAGTGTATGTGTGTGAGAGTGTTTGGCGCCATATGGCCGGCTGCCGTCGTTTCTTCTGTTTTTGTCAACGGACAACAGAGGTCCGCCACGTACTCAAAGGTGTGCGTGTGTAGTGCAATGCAAGCGCGCGACCTCTAACAGCAGGAGAGAATCGCCCGTTCCTTCGCCTCTAATTAAAAGGGGCTCGGCCAATGCCTTGGGATAAGCCGTGATACAAATGGGTGAACTTGATTGGATTATCATCAATATCTGCTGTTCCCAGACCCAGGAAAATAGCTCCAGGAGAAGTTATCTCGATGCAGGTTTTAGACCGAGCTAAGCAGTCTAGATGCTGAGTCTATTATCTGCTGAGAAGTGTCGAGGGGCTAGCGCCGTACAGTACCGCATGGGCCGCCTAGCCGCGTCTGAACTGCGAGTGACTAGTTGACGTGGCGTTGGGCTGCTGAGCACGAGGTCGCGGGATCGAATCCCGGCCACGGCGGCCGCATTTCGATGGGGGCGAAATGCGAAAACACCCGTGTACTTAGATTTAGGTGCACGTTACAGAACCCCAGGTGGTCGAAATTTCCGGAGTCCTCCACTACGGCGTGCCTCATAACCAGAAAGTCGTTTTGGCACGTAAAACCCCATAATTTTTTTGACTAGTTGACGTAAGAGACTACAAACCAACGTCTGCAACGAAGCTCACGGTAGTTCCCCTCAAGTTAGCTCAACCTGCTCGAGGGAAGACGTCGGACACCCGGGAAGCCCAGCACAGCAGTCGCATCCACCGCAACGAGATCGGCTCGTTTTTCGGGAACGCTCTGCCGTCGACTCCACGGTTTATAGACTTCCTGCTGCTGCCAGGACATGCGTATGCCATCATTTGTTTTCTTTTGAACTCTGTTTTAGCGGTGCTCTGTTAAGTGTATTCTGGTGTACTGTTAGCTTTTATATACACTTTTAATTTTTCTTTGTATTTCTTTTTTCTTCATCATTGAAGTATATGAAGTGCCTGTGTGTTAGTGCTCTTGTGTTTATTTTAATTTGTGTATCTTTGTCAGGCGATAAATATACATTTTTGTCCCTTTCTCCCGGCTCTGACTGCTTGGCATGTTCACCGGAGCACGGAACGACCAACCGGTTTGCACACCCCGTCGACGACTTCGCGCCGACGGCGAACGGGTGACAAGCAGTGAGAAAAACTAACCGGGGCAGAACACATAATAAAGGTTGCAGCAGACGCGTCCAGGTCATTGGTATTAATCAGAAGTCTATTTATTCAACTGTAGGCGAAGCTTTATCGATTTTTAGCAAACATGGACGTGGGTTGCGTTTCACCCATGAACTCCCGGACCTTTCAATTCGACAGTGTCTAGACCTGAAAATCACGATCTGTGATGGACACTTTTGCTGGGGCTACTACCCACGGTATAAGAAGGAGTTGCTGCCCTTTGACTCGGTACAGTCTAAGACAATTAAGCGAGGAATAGGGTGTTGTGCATGGAATCGGCTCTCAAAAAATCGTGTCCACATCAAATTAAGCCCTGTTTTAATAATCAGGCAAGCCATCTTTTGGCTGCAGAGTTCCCCGTCTCGGTCTTGTTGTGAAGCCGGGGGTCCGTGCGGCCAACGAAGTTTCCATGGATGGTGCCGTGCCGGGAGAAATGGTTCCGAGCGACGTTTAAGAGAATGGAGAAAAAAGATTATATTCAAGAAAGTACATGGTTGAGTTTTACAATACGGCTCCATCTATCGGAGCACACGATGGTGGAGTCCTTGCATGTCCGAGTGTGTCTCGAGCGTCCCCCTCCTCACAGCCGTCTGAATCCGCTTTTTATGCCCTGCGTCGTCGTTGTTCAGTCACTTGCTCCAATCCAGAGTCACGACATCGATGACCTCTGGTCCCACCAATCCAGACGTTTGTTGCCCTTTCCCTCCGACTGGAGTTTTGTCGAAACACACGCACATCACTGGGCACAAACAGGGGAACTGGGATCGTACACGGACTCCGGTGTGGTCGTGCCAATTTGTGCGGCTGACAGGTGTGAAGATTCGTAGCCTTATACGGACCTCATCTCTGGCGTGCACGTTCAACATTCCATTTGATGAGGCCGTCGGCTCCTTTCCCATAATTGCTTTGTCCGGGACCGGAGTTTTGTCGCGGACTGAACGGCCGACCATAACAGCCTTGATGGGCTCTTCGCGAGGGATCAGGAGAGGCGACGTTGCTATATTCAAGCGAGCTGCCTTGAAATGAATGATGAGGCGGGACAACTGCATGTCGCTAGGGTGACATCCCCCGCTCTGAAGGACCACCGGGCACAACAGTCTTGACTGCCGTTTCAGAAACCCTTCTTCAAAAATTCAAGCGTGGATCGGGAAGTACAATAGCTGAGGATCAACGAAAGGAACCTAAGCCGGAGGTGGTCCCTTACATCCATAAAATTTCCCACAATCTTAAGAAGGTGGCAAGTAGGCAGGTCGTGCCAATTTGTTTCTCTGCCCCAAATAATCTGGGAAAGTTGTGTCCACGTATCTGTAACGCCAGAAATCGTGGATGCCAGAAAAACCACCAACTGCCGTTATATAGTTAAATGTTCCACTGGAATGGTGTATTGCATTCCCATGTCGTGTGGGATGTTTTACGTCGGCGAAACTGGTCGCTATGTCAATGACCGTTTAGGGGAACACGCTCGAAAAAAAAACTGCATGATAAATACGCTCTAGTTTCGCACGTTAGCTAGTGTACGGATTGTGTGGCACGGTTGAAGGAGACGACGATTCTAGGAAAAAGCAGTGACACCACCGCGCGCATTAGTTTAGAAGCCCGCCACATTACAAAATTTGGTATCAAGTGCTTTAGCACCCCTTCCCTTGCTCTCTTCGGTGCTGAATTTGATCTTCTGGATGCTGCTATCGGGGGTTAAGATTGTAAAGAAAACGCAGAAAAATACTGGTTTGCGTTTTGTTGCGTTTGGTTGGCTGCATTGCGCTTGCGTTGATGGCAGGCTATCACCCTTGACATATTTTTCCCCTTCATTTCCCTTGCTTCACTCTGGCATATATAAGGTGTGCTATCCTTGTCAATCAAACCAGTTGTTAGTCAGCGCTTGTGTGTGCGTGTCTCCCTTCTTGTCGTCTTCTGTTTGCGCTGTTACCCATATGTGTCAAGATGAACCAACTCTCCCAAAAAGAAGTATTGATGTTGTACCTCCGCCCCCGCATATTTAGCAAGCACGTAGCAATCTGGGAATCCGAGGTCGAAGCCGTTCCCACGGTAGCATTCGACGTTGGTCCTGTTCATCATTAGTTCAGGTTGTCAGGTGCTGGTATAAGGACCTTTTGTTGACCCGTCAACCATCGGTGTCAACGCTGCGTTGACTTCTGGATAGGCTCTGATGAATGGGTGGGATTGCCTCGTGGTAAACGTCTAAATAAGGCTTTTAGTAGCATTAAGGTGTAACACTAGCTTGATACAGCCTGAGAAGGCTAGAATTAGTAAGAGCTATGCCAAGCTATTGTGTAGACATTCACGATGGCTAGCAGTTGATGTATCTAAGCCATACTCTTCTAGCCATTGTGAAGACAATCACTTAGAAAAAAATATCAAAGCTGCGAATGCATTGCCAGGGAGAATCTAAGGCAGCCTCAACAAATTGTGGGGGGGGGAGGGGGGAGGGGCGGCTCACCAATACATAGAGTGAACGAGGGGGGGGGGGGGGGCGAAACGGTCAATTTTGTAAGCGCGGAAGTTGCCGGCATTCTTCGGAAAAGGTGACGGGATGGGTGCGTTGATAGGGGATAGTTGCGTCGATAGGGCACATGAAACTCCTTGTAGCATAATGAGCAGCACAAATGGAGCGCGTGGAAACATGTTCTTTACAGATTTCCTACGCACATATTGAAGCGCGCAAGTTCGTCTGTTCGAATATGGCGCTATATTGATAGCATTTCGCGATTTGGAGCCTGGAAATGGGGCGCGCAATTTAAAATGTGCATAAAGAGCAAATAAAAAATAAAGTTATGCTGTTATAAATGTAGAAAATTAATATGCACAAGACAAAGATAACACTAAATAGCCTGGCAAGGGAACAAGATTTCAGGATCGCTAGTCAGCCTCTAGAGTCTGTGAAGGAGTACGGATATCTATATATATCAAAACGTTTATTAAAAAATAAAGAAAAACCTAGGTCAATTACTCACGGGGGACCCTGATCATGAGAAGAAAATTTACAGAAGAATAGAAATGAGTTGGAGTGCACACGGCAGACATTGCCAAATCCTGACTGGAAGCTCACCACTATAATTTGAAAGAAAGGTGCATAATCAATGCATTCAACCGGTGCTAACCTATGGGGCAGAAACTTGGAGGTTGACAAAGAAGCTCCAAAACAAGTTAAGGACTGCGCAACGAACGATCGAACGAAGAATGTTAGGCTTTACGCGATGTTAAGAGACAGGAAGAGAGCTGTGTGGATCAGAGAGCAAACGGGTATAGCCGATATTGTAATTGCCATCAAGAGAAAAAATGGAGCTGGGCAGGCCATGTAATGCATAGATAAGACAACAGGTGGACCATTAGTGTTACAGAATGGGTGCTAAGAGAAGGGAAGCGCAGTCGAAGCCGGCAGAAAACTAGGTGGGGTGATGAATTGAGGAAATTTGCAGGCGCAAGTTGGAATCGGTTGGCGCCGGACAGGGGTATTTGGAGATCACAGAAAGAGGCTTCCGTCCAAGAGTGGACATAAAATAGGCTGATCATGATAATTTGTCGGTGTCACGCATACGTTAACGTCTGGTACGCTTGCTTGAACAGGCACAAGGAACACATGAACGAAAGGTGCAGCACACACACAACATTAATTCAATATGGACTTTCAACAACATCAACACATGGTAACGTTTACCACTTATTGCACATGGACTGCGTCCTCCTTTGCTATGCTTTACGCTAGACTACCGCGTTAATCAACGTCTGTGTGTGCGCTATAGCAGGGGGTCTTACAGTACCGGTTCTGTTCGGGGCGGATATCGGCGTCCCCCGGTCTGTGGTCCGTCGCAGTGGCCGGTGTCACCGATGCCCCGGCCGACGTGACGAAGGCACAGTCGCTGAAGAGCTGTCGCGCTCCGGCGGGGCTCGTGCCGGCTGGCGCTCCTGGTGCGCGCTGGCCCAGCTTAGTTCCCTAGACTGGCTGCAGCCAGCCTCCGCGCGTCTCCGTTCAGCGGCGTGAACGGGCGGGACGTCGATGCGTCGCCTAGGAACAGGGCAGGACCCAGAGAGGCGATCTCAGGTCGTCTTCTCCTGGAACGCTGCGCCCCGGCCACCACGTCCTTCTCTGCGCGCGCCCCTTCTCCAAGATGGCGGCTCCACGTGCTCGCTTCACTCCCCCTTCCTCGTCTTCTTTCTTCGTTTACGCTTGTCACTCCTGACAGTCGGTAATAAAAATGGCCTTTTTCTCGTGAAATTTACCATATGCAATCTGAATTTCAAATCAGTACAACGATGATAAGGTTGCTTGTCATTGTTTGTGCTGACGAGAGAGCACTTAGTTTTTTTAGTATACCATGGAATGTTTGTCTCGTTTTTGTACCAAGAAAGGAAAGCTGTCAACTCAGTAATTATACTATGGGGCGTCAAGTTAATGTTTAATAATACAGTAATGTTATTAATGAATGTCACTTTTTAGTGCGACAGCTCAATACATGTGCGAAGTGTATAGTGTGGCTTTGGACGTGAAACACAAGTCTATTCATCATACCTATACTCGATGTGGCGGTCTCATGGTAGCTGACACATCTGACGCGTACACACACACTATGTCCATGCTGCGAAAACAGAGATCATTCACCACTCGCTAGCATAACAGGGGTTATAGGATCGGCCTGCAGCTATTTCAGCCCGCTGCCGGTGCGTCGGCCGATCCGGGGTGGTGGCGCCCTTCAGAGAACCAGCGAGGACAGCGCTAACCAAGCACGAACCTACTTCAGAGCACTGTGGACAACCGGCAGCCACGAGGCGGGGGTCAGCACTGGGGAGTTCTCGAGGGGAGGTAATTGGCGGAACCTCCCCATGCGCTTTTCGAGACACCAGAGAATGTGCAGCGGCGGAGGCCGCTGTGCGAGGTCCGCTCTGGAATTTAGAGGCGCCGGCTGGGGTCGGGCGTGTGCACCTGACTACGGGGACGCAGGACAATGGCTACCACGACGACTGCGCTGCAAAGGTCGTCGGCCCTCGGAGAGAGCACTGAAACCTGTGCGGCATGTGTGTGTGTAAAACCCCTACCCCCTTCTCTCAAAGGCGACCACGAGGACTTTCTACGATGGCGTCGAACGATGACGGGACGGCGACTGATGAAAGTAATGACTGATGAAAGTAACGACTGATGAAAGTTAGTAATGAAAGCGTGGCCCCAGGACGCAAATTGGCCAGAAACTTTAACCTGTTGAAGGAGCTGCTAGTGTGTCGGCCCTTTTGTTGTTCGGGGGTAGCCAGAATAGCTTTCGAACCGCGACCACCTCGAGTACGGCTCAAAAGTATGAGTCAGTCGAAAACGTTTGAAACGGGAGGCCAAGAGAGCTTCCGTAGAAGTGAAACGTGATGTGTCTTTTTAAGCATTTGAAATTTTCGCGATTTAAGACTAAAGTTTCTTTCAGTATGTAAGGTATGAGCTTTGTTTATGTTATGTTTGAGAAGCTCCGAGATTTGAAAGATGCGTTTTATGTAAACCTGTAGTCTCGCGAGGTGTTAGTTAATGAGTAGATAGGCTTTCTTTTTTTTGTGTGTGCGTGAGTAACCTGAGTGTCAAGGTTATCGCTGAGGAGCCTATGGTAACGCGCATGTGTATTAGTTAACCTTCTTTTTTATGTGTGTTTTTTATTTTCTAAGGTTGACCGCGTAGGTTTTCAGTAAGTGCATCATTTGCACTGAGAAGCGTTCTTAGCTCTATTAGCGCGTGTCCTTTGTGGACAGAAGGAAGCAGATTTATGACTGGGTTGCTCGTGTGTGTTGAGAGCAGCCGTATTCTGACTTCGCTAGTGAGCGTGCGTGGAACGAGTGATTAGCAGACGCATTTTTAAGGGTTCTGCGGTGTGCGTGAGTTACGCAAGTTTAATTGCTCGGTTACGTTACGTGTCCTGTATGGCCTACAGGAAGAACCGTGAGTAAGCGTGATGAAATGCTTACGTACGACGCAAGTACGCGTTCGGAATAGGGACCACAAAGCTAGCGCGATTCTGATTACGTACCTGTGGAGTTGACCAGACAGTTCAGTGACTGTGCAGTGCGATAAGTACGCCACTGCGATAGGGTAAGAACAGGCTGTTCGTGAAGCTAGGCTGCTTAAGTTATGTTCGGGTATTGGTGGTTAAGAGCCTTCAGTTTAATTCTGCGTAAACCTTTACTCTTGTGCAGCGCGACGGTCGGGTTTGGTCGAACTCAAGAGGAACGTGAACGCTCGCTTTGGCGGCACGAAATTTTGGGGCAAAATTTGGGATTCCCAGTTGAGTGGCTTGCATGGAAATTTTGATAGGAAGCCTGGTGGGTTAGTAGCTGATTCCGGGCGTTTGCACGCTGAGTGGTATTGTGTTGCCGGGATCGACGCTTCTGTGTCAGTTATTGTGAGATTGTTGAAAGCATTCCAAGTGCGCAGGGGTTGCAGAGCGCAAAGCCATCGTCTTGCTCGCCAGTCATTCTCTTCCTGCCCAGCGGTTGCCAGCACCGGCCAGGCGAGATTTTCCGGGCCATGGAGGAGCTGTTAGGATCGGCCTGCAGCTATTTCAGCCCGCTGCAGGTGCGTCGAACGAACCTGGGTGGTGACGCCCTTCAGAGAACCAGCGAGGACAGCGCTACCCAACCATGAACCTACTTCAGAACACTGTGGACAACTGGCAGCCACGCGGCGGGGGTCAGCAGAGGGGAGTTCTCGAGGGGAGGTAATTGGTGGAACCTCCCCATGCGCTTTTCGAGACACCAGAGAATGTGCAGTGGCGGAGGCCGCTGTGCGAGGTCCGCTCTGGAATTTAGAGGCGCCGGATGGAGTCGGGCGTGACCACCTGACTACGGGGACGCAGGACAATGGATACCACAACGACTGCGCTGCAAAGGTCGTCGGCCCTCGGAGAGAGCCATGATACCTGTGCGGCATGTGTGTGTGTAAAACCCCTACCCCCTTCTCTCAAAGGCAACCACGAGGACTTTCTACGATGACGTCGAACGATGACGTCGAACGATGACGTCGAACGGAGTGGTTATAAGCGCTTGTTCACGGCTGCTAGGGTGTGCTCATCATCGTGCTCTGTGTTCGAAATGTACTCATGAGCTGTGTGCTCGTAAGCTGTGTGCTGTATGTTCGTCTTGCGGGCTCCATTTGGGAGTCACGCATAGACTGTGTAAATGTATCCCATGTGTAAATGTAAATACTGCAAATAAATCCTGCTCGCCTAAGTCCCGACGAAGAGTCAAGTCTCTCCCTTCAACCACTGCCAAATCTAATAGGGGAGAGAGTCCTCCTGCATTTAAAAGAAACGCGCACAATTGCAAGAGTCAATTTTATGGCTTTTAGTGACAAGTTCATTATATCGCCGTCAACTGCTGCACAGAGGCAACTGAGTCGTGCTTGAGTTGTTTGTGGCACCGCATGAATTCCAACCATGGTTTTGTTGATGTGAATAGTGTCCCGCTTCGCACCTAAGATAGTGCTGCACGTGGAGTACACTTTGATCTAGCTGCATAAAATGTGATTTAATAATTATTTTTGCTTCAAGGAATTGAGGCTTCAGTTCATAATTGTGGGGTTGCCAACTGCCTAAAAGAAGCACAAAAACGGGACACAAAATTTATGTGTCAGTACTCCCTTAATGAATTCCTCTAAGGAGCTTTGATTAATTTTAGAACAAAGTTATAATTTGGATGCACAATTTATTTTACATTGTTGATGTCTTGTGTTAACTCGTGCAGAATACTAAAAACGACTGAGCCCGCCAATCCTTGTGTAAGGGGCGGCACCTTTCAGTGAGGTGGTACGAAGAATGAAGTTCTGTAGCTGTAATCTCTCTTTCTGCATGGGGGTCCCGGTTGTCAGTAGAAGATTGCTACAAATTATTTCAGGCTGAAAATTAAACCTATTTGGTAAGCAGAAATGGTGGACCTCCTAATTAAAACATGGTTTCAGGGCCCACAACGAGCTCTTTGTGGTAGGCAAGCCACAGTTCACTTGCAATTCCAATTGGTAGCTTTTGAGAGCACCACAAATCAGTCTTGTGTGTGTTTTTGAAAACTGAACTCGTTTTTTTTTGTAACTGCAGAGATATCTTCAAGAGAGCATTGCGAATGCACCTTTGCTGCCTTTCAAGATACAATTCTGTCCAAGTCTTAGCCTATTCTTTCTCTGCACTGTTTGCTTTATTTGAAAATAAGGACAACTGCATTTAATGATACTCACAAATAACGTTAATTGGTCCCTATACACGTTTTATAAACATTTGAATTGTCATGTTAACGAAGACAATTTAATTTTTTTTTGTTGCATTGATAATTAAGGTTTCTAAGTCCTTTGCAAAGAAGTTCAGGAAAAACGACGCCTGCAGGTACGATTTCTGTAGCATGCGGTGAGATGAAAATCGCATCATGTGAAACAGGCTTCAGATGAAAGCGACAAACTAAGTTGAAGGAAAGGGAAATAAAAAAATATGGGGTTTTACGTGACAAAAGAAACTTTCCGATTATGAGGCACGCCGTAGTTGAGGTCTCCGGAAATTTCTACCACCTGGGGACTTTAACGTGCACCTAAACGTAAGTACACGGGTGTTTTCGCCCCCATTGAAATGCGGTTGCCGTGTCCGGGATTCGATCCCGCGACCTCATGCTCAGCAGCCTAACACCATAACCACTGAGCAACCTCGACGGGTTGAAAGGAAATCGGTCTCGTTTCTTTCATGCAATAAGAGTTGTTTTATTTTAATATAGAATTAGTTACAAAAACACTGCAACACCGAGCACAAGCGACACATTTTATTTCGATCAATTTCATCATTTCTGTGTTTTTAAACGACAATCGGCCAAAGGTGGCGCGGAATTCGAAAACTAAACTATTGGTCGCTTTCCGCCGGTTGACTGGGCGACTTGCGAACGTGATCGTAAACAAGGTACCGAGGCCGCTATGGCAGGCAAGCTTTCAACCACACTGTCCATCGTATGGCACATGTAAAGAGGGGTGAGTCTACTAAAACAGCTTGTTGTCGAAAACAAGTTGTGACACGGGACGACAAAGGTGCGTACGGTGCGAATACAAGCGACAGAGGCGCCTTGCGATACTGATAGCTCTTAGCCACCACATACAGGGTGTTCTTTTTTTTAGCTGCACCGAATTTTTAAAATGACAAAAATATAAATCACGGTAACTTTACCTTTGCCATTCCAGTGTACGATTGGTAGCCTTAGATATGGATGAATTTCCGCCATTACGTGCGTAATTAGTGAAGTTACGGTAATTTGCTTTCTAATTATCAACAATACGCGGCTACAGGAAATGAGTACTTTGGGGCCCATCTTCGACGCTACCAGTCATAACGGTCAAATTTTGAATAGCGGTGTTGATGTGGGAGCTACACGAACTATTAGTGCCGCTTGGAAGGCTCCCTGAAACCGAAACTGGATGGCAAAAGAGCGCCTGTGTCATCGATGTCGCCGATGCTGCCAGATGCGTGTTACAAAGGCTGCGGGCTCCCAAGTGCCCTTGGGTCACTGTGTCCCAGCTGCAGAGCGAGGAGCTTGACCATGACCTGCTGGTGGACCAGGGCTTCGTTCTTGTCGCACAGCTGCGAGCAGAAAAGGTCACAATACGAGCCGCGTAAAGAAAGGTTGTTTATCATTTAAATAAACGTCTCTTGTCTGGCGGCTAAACAGCAGTGCGGGTGAGGCGATAGGACAACAGCTGCGAGCGAACAAAGTACGCCTGAATAAGACAGTTCTTCGCTCGTCAACGTTGTTAGCTCTTCCGACGGGGGACGCTGCCGCTCGCGTCAGGACGAGTATTTTGTCTGCTACATTCTAGGCGCATCTGCGTGTATTTGCTCGCGAACTCCTTGCTGAATAAGCTTCTCCCTGTCCTTGAAATAATTTTTTTCTGTGTTATCGTCTGCCAAAATTTATAAAACACACTTATTCCTAGACTCAAGGGTAACAGAACTGCTTGTTGGCCTAGTTGGTGCTTGCTAGAAGACATGTTCTTGCTGCAAGTTAAAATGCACACACAAACGGAAGACACATAGAAGACCAGACGGGCGGCAGTTTCAACTGATTTAGTTTAGGCGGTAACCCAGGAATATATGTACAGATACACGCATGCGCAGATTGTCTAGGAACCTATGTTATCCAGCGGTCGAACAATCTCGTTTCCGATTTGTGGAGCAAGACAGATGTATCGCTATAGCAACTTGAACCTTTCTTTTTTATATAATAAGCCTCCATTAGCTCACGTGCTGTTTTATTTCTGCTTCTACCAAGAATCTTAATCTCATGAAAACGTGGTTAACACATGCAGGCCTTGCATTGCGCTGGCATATGTGGCACGCCATCTTTAATTATATGTGGTTCGTGTTCCATGGCTCGTTCATTTGCAGAGATCATAACCTAGTTAGTTTGGAAGCAGACAAAGAGGGTTCTTTGTGGTACTTCCTAGAGAAATGTACAATGAGAAGGCCGCAGAGTCTGTAAAGAAAAATTTGTATAGATTAGGAAATCGGAATCAAATGTCAAGGGCAAAGTTGTCAGACTATGTAAGGAGCTCAACTCGGACAAGTTGGCCAAAGATATTAACAATCTCAGACCTACAGCGCTAAACATATTTTTCAGTGCAAAGACGCACAAGCCCAATGGACCGTTTGGGAGCATCGTGAGCGAACGAGACACGTGGCAGTTGTTACTTAGTAGGCACATTCTAAAAGTGCTAAAATGTGTTAACGTAAATGACCCTTTCTCGACAGGCAATTCACAAGACATCGCGCAATCCCTAGGCAATGCGTTTGTTGTAGATGTTGAGGACCTTTTTTATTCAATTCCACATGATGTACTTTTTGCTGCGGAAAAAAATTTGCATAGAAGAAAGTGGCATCATAGCTTTTGAAAATGCAGCCGGTGTTACGCTTGAGAACGTTTTAACGCTATTGGAAGCCTATCTTGATAGTACCTTTATTTGCTTTGACAAACAGCTTTTCTTGCAAAAACGCGGCATTTGCATTGGTACTTGTATTGCGCCGCTGCTGTGCAACATATTCTTATGTAGTTTTGATCTGCTGCACGATGAGGCTTTTAAACGAGACAGCACTTCAAAAATTTTAAAGATACTTAGATATATGGACCACTTTTGAATTCTTTTTAACAGACAATGCTCGTGGTTAAGGTGTTGGGCCTCCGAGCACGAGTTCGCGGGATCGAATCCCGGCCATGGCGGCCGCATTTCGATGGGGGCGAAGTGCGAAAACACCCGTGTACTTAGATTTAGGTGCACGTTAAAGAAACCCAGGTGGTCGAAATTTCCGGAGTCCTCCACTACGGCGTGCCTCGTAATCAGAAATTGGTTTTGGCACGTAAAACCCCAGAATTTAATTTTTAAGACGAGGCTCACTGAAGCGCGACGTGATATTTTAAACATATTTAAGAACAATGGCAAAGGGCTTTCGTTTACGCATGAAGTGTTACAGTGTAACACCCTGCAATTTTTAGATTTAAAGGGACCCTGAAACGATTTTGACGATTTTCTACAAACGTACTGAGTTGTTAGAGTAGGTCGTTCTGATCATTAATTGACGCATATAAGTGCTCCGCGCAACGCGTGTAATTTATTATAAGGTTTTAAAATGCACATCGCTGCCGATCGCAGCATACTGCTCGGCGGAATTTTAAGCCGCCCCTACCCATATGACGCAAATCACCCATATGACGTCAGTGGGGTAAGCTATCCGATTGGCTGACCAGGGCGCGTGATCGAGAATTTTTCCAACTTTATGGTAAACAAATGATGTTCGTAATAGTTGTAATGTTAGTTAATTTGTTTTTATAAAGAGAAAGTAACATAAAGGGAATGCACAAGAAAAATGTTTCAGTACACTTAACCACTTCCGGCACATAGCAAGTGTCGTCTGCTTGTGTTACAACGTGCTCCGTCTTTGACGAGAGTTCCGCCGTCAGTGTCGGTCTGTCTTTTCGCGAGCGCTATGATTCGGCTTTGTTGCCTTGTGGACTGCAAACGTAGCGACTGGCAATATGTCAAGCTGCAACATCGTGTCCCTCTGCAAGCCAGTAGACGAGCGGACTGCCTGCAGTGCATCGGACTGCCGCTATCAGATCGGCGCCAGGATTTGCCCGTTTGCGGCCGTCACTTTACACCGGAATATTACTAACGCAATAGCGTTTCGCGAGTCCGGTATTAGCGTAAACGGAAGCGCAAAGGGACAGGGCCTGGCCGTGTCCCCTTGCGTGTCGTTTCAGGACATGAATAGAAGCGCAAATGTGAATGGTCTGCACGGTGCAGCCACCTGGTGGCATAGAGCTCAACCACACACAGTTGCAGTAACAAAATGTATTCTTTGCTGCTGGCGTAAATTTTTCGCAGGAGTGCAATCGTAAACACGTTGTTTTTGTAAATGTTTAAAATGTTTTACACTTGGTTAGAACAATATTAGCTCTTTTGGCTGGTTAAGCCCTGCGCCAACGGGTGGCTGGACCGCGTAGACCGATCTGGCAGCTCACGCACGTCTACACTAAAGTTCCTTCATCAGATTGTGTTTATGCCTCCACCGTTCCCTCGAAAGGTTCAGTTAGTGTGTGGTTACCGGAATACCAGACACGTTCGGCGCTGCGACAGAATGCTCGCAGTACACCCTGCTTCGATAGCTCTCGCTTGGGGTAGACGGCCAAGCGGCTGGCGGATAGGTTTCGCGCGGGCGGGGGCGGGCTCTAAAACAACCGGAAGTGGACGATGTGACGTCGCATCGTGACGCAGAACCAGTGAAGGCGGAGCTTAGCCCGGATCGCTTGGCGAACGAGTTGAGGAAAAGCATGGCCAGGGAGAAGGGTAACATGTAATCGCTTGTAGCTCCATTAATACGTAACGCTTCACTTAAATTGTGGTGCGAAAGTTCTACTTAAACTGTACCCTACGCGTCTACAAAATTTGTCCGAACCGTTTCAGGGGCCCTTTAAGATTAACCTTTTATGACGGGCAAGCTTGTTAGCAATATTTCCCACGTGCCAAGAAAAGGTTGCTGTCATTCCAAAATTGTCAAGCGTGGAATTGCTATGCTCTGCGTGGAGTCTGCCCTCAGAAAATTGTTTACACACACGATGCATGGCCTCGTTCGATAATCAGATCAAGGACTTAAAGCAGCACGGTTCCCTGACTCGTTGGTGACATCAGTCACCGAAACCCTTTTACGGAAAGTAAAAGGTACTAGCGCCACAAGGCAGGAAGAAAGTGCCAGAACCGTCAGACCTGCTGTGGTTCCTGATGTTCACAAGGTCTCTCATAACCTCAAGAAAATGGCAGGCCGGTATGGCGTACCCCTCACCTTTTCTGCCCCCGTCAAACTGCTTCGACTCTGCTCGAGAACCACTCGCGAGGAGACCGGCTCGCAAGGCTATGGCAAGAAACACGGAGCGCCTTACGGGAAACGTGCCACGGAGGTGGTGTACGAAATTCCCCTTGAGTGCGGCAAGTCCTACAACGACTGGACGCTGCATAAACGAACGAGCCACGGAACACGAACTATATCTAATGAAAGATGGCGTGGCACATTCGCCTGCGCACTGCAAGGCCTGCATGTGCAAACCACGTTTTCATGAGATTAAGACTCTTGGTAGAAGCAGAAATCAAACAGCACGTGAGCTAATAGAAGCTTATTATACAAAAAAGAAAGGTTCAAGTTGCATTAGCGATACATCTGTCTTTCTCCACAAATCGGAAACGAGATTGTTCGACCGCTGGATAACATAAGTTCGTGGACAGTCTGCGCATGCATGCATGTGTATATATATTGTTGGGTTACCGCCCAAACTAATTCAGTTCGAAGTGCCACCCGTGTTGGTTGTCTTTTCATGTCTTTTCTCAAGGGTACTGCCTATAGCGATCGGTCGAGCGTCTTTCTCTCTGCATGGTTCTGCACTCTGCAGCGACAAGTTCACGCGAATAACAAATTCAAAACAGCAAAACATAGAATAGGATATTAATTTAACAGACCAGGGTATTACTTGGTGAACAAGCTAGCAATAAAACGGTGGCTGCATATAACTTGCACAACATTTACACTGATTCTATTGTGTCAATTTTGCTCGAGACGCCAGAATTTCCATTCGAACGTCTGGTAGCAGCCCGAATACTAGTTTCACATTCAAGTCTAGTCTCTGCCCTCCTGAACAGCTTCCCAAAAGTAGGCTAGTCGGTTCAAAGAGAACATTTTTTTAGGTGAACTGAGGCTTTCATTTGTAAAGCCGAAAGCCAGGCCAGTTGGTCTACAGTAAAACGCACACAAAGAGCGAAAGAGAGCCAGACACTTCTTTGCAAACTATCCATGTCTTTGTGCGTGTTGCAGCTTTACCATGCAACATTCATTTGTCTTCAGTACTTGAATAAACCAGTGTTAACTCCATTTTAATGCTACACGTTCAAGGTTCAGTGATTTGAATCTTTATGTTGCTTTGGGAACATTTGTGACAAGTCCGTATCGCGAACCCGGCAGCTGCTCGGCCCAAGTTTTCTGGGCGATATATAAGGCTGCAGTCATGCAAAGCCTCAGTCGTCTGAAACTGACTGAAAGTGGAGGGAGTGAAAATCAAGTTTGTTCTTAGAAGGCTTGCGCCGTCTTCTGCATGCGACTGGATAATGCTTTATGAAATGACGGTGCGAATGGTTTTCAGCAAAACCACCAAGATTACAATGACAAAGTAATAAAGGAATTGAAGCCATTGTGGCGCAAATAACCACATACAAAGAGGACAGACCACCACGAGCGCTAACTCACAACTGGTTTATTGGCTCGCCCCAGAAAGGTAAGAAATAATAGGTATACACAGTATAGCGCATGCATACGCGTTCTTCGTGGCATAGAAAAAGAAAATTTCAAAATGATACCGCCATATCTGCCGTCTATATGATACCACTGTCGTGTGCGCTATATTGGTCAAACCGGGATGTGCGTTAACGACCGAGTACGGGAGCACGAACTGCATGGTCAGTCATTAATAAAGGCAATGCGCACCAGCCTGCGCATTTCCTGGCCTGCAAGTGTAAGCTTTCGTGAGCTTAAGATTCTAGGCAGAAGTAAGGACACTACTGCTCGTGAACTTTTCAAAGCGTATCACATTAGAAAAAGAGGCGCAGATTGCGTCAGCGATACGTCGATCCGCTTATTAGCAAGACACGCCTTTTAGAATTTTTGCAGTAGTAGGTTTTCTGTTTCGCCCCCACTGTCGGTGCGAATCGGTGAGAATATGTCGGTGCGAGACATTATGGCATGCTTTATAGTAAAATACAGGCATAAGATAGCCTTAGTGCCACTGCCCCGTGTTTTGATCTATAACTTGACGCTTTAGCTGTAACATACCGTTCTGTGTGGATAGTTTAGGTCGGAAACCAACTATAGACGGGGAAACAGATTGTTATCTTCCATGAAGTCGCGGAGTCTGTTGAGTATTACATGCTCCATCAACTTTCCCACACACGATTTGAAGGCGTAGCTTATTGCCAGGCTTGGGAATGAACATTATCAGCGCATGTTTCCATGCACCAGGCAGTCGTCCATCCTCCCTGATGGTATTTAGGTAAGTTGTAAGGGCTTTAATTGACTTATCAAAGTTCCGTAGCGATCTGTTGGTAACCTTATCGGGAAAGAAGGCTGATTCGGTTCGCAGCTGTTGAAAGGTAGCTCTGACCTCCGCTTGTAAGATGGGGAGCTAGATCGAGTATCATTTGCCGGAGCGGTGTAGTGGGGCTGAGGTACTTGTGGAGACTTGCTCGAGTTCTCGAAGAATTCCGCCGTCAGAACCTGCGTGTTGGTACACAAGCTTAGCTTGCTTCTCTCGTTGTATTTGCAGTGGGTCAAACCTGAGGAGATACCACATGTGGGCGAGGCCGAGCTTGCCCTTCATGCCATTTCACATTTTCACCCATTGTTGTTGGGAGAGCGTCTAGCCACAGGACTCAGTGTCCCTGTCTAATTGAACTACCCTCTTTTTTAATTTACGATTTAAGCGCCGAGCACGCCAGCGCCATTGTATACTATTGCGGGCCTGCCACAGGTGGAGCAGATGACTGTCCTCTTCCTGCACGCTAGCTGCCGGCACGGTTGTCACAGCGTGGACGCCCTGGTTTAGCCCGGCAGTACACTCGTGGATGCTGTTTATGTGTTCGAATGGGCGCTGTTCTTTTTCGAAAACAGTCCCACTCGACGTGCGAGCTTTTCCGCCCCCTCGGTCGCGCCGAGCCCGTTCACAGTTCCGTAGAAATACTTCACTAGACACTGCCGAGGGTTTGCTCAGTGTTTACCCACTGCTGGTGGTTCATGTCCTAAATAAAGTTGAGGTCAGGCGTCTATGGAGATGCTCGTTCCGATATGTGAAGGGATATGGCGGTCGTTTAGTAGCGTCAGCGTGTTTAGGCGGGCTTGTGCCCACACGTTGTCGCTTTGCCTGTGCATGAGCGGTATCCCTATGCGGGGGGGCGTTCAAGTCACCTACAATGACTAGACCGTGCTGCTTCGACAGCTTGGTTACTTCACAAAGAGAGTTCCGAAATTGTGTTTGCTCTCTAATGGCTGGCCATATATACTGAGCATAAAAAATTGTGGCAGCAGCCATCTCACGATGACTCTCGATGGCAATGCATTGAATCAGTATAGTGACAATGTATTGCCACCGTCAAAACGACGTCTCCTTCACGCTTGGATGATGACGGCCTCATTGATTTATTAGTGTTCCCCTTGCTCGAGCCTGCTTCGGTTAATGGGCCTGCTTTTGCTATACATAGCTCTAAGTATTTTTGTGTGCATTCCTTAATCTTTTATCTCTTCCTCAAAATTCCTCTATGTACTTTTTACCGCTACCTATGTTTGTAAAGAATCTGGTGGTATCAATCTGCCCTGCTCTTTTCTACCAATACTCTAAACGTCTCTTGTTATCTCGACTGCTGACCGGTTGATGCTTCCGGCCACTTTAAATCCAAGAGCTTGTGGATGTTTACGTTACCTACGGGTCTCACTGGGTGAATCCCTTCGCATTCCATTAGCATGTGCTGAGTGGTCTCCGGATTTTCGCTGCAGCATACACAAACCTGATCTAGTTCCGCATATTTTCTCGGGTAGGGTTTTGTTTTAGGCAACCGGATCGAGCCTCAAATAGCAAGGCACTTGGTGTTATCGTTCAGATTTTTCCTTTTCATTTCTTTCTTTATATTCTTGTAAATCTCCATGGTCTTTCTTGTTTCCATTCTTTGCATCCAATTCGATGTCTCTGTTTCTCTCGCTTTCCTCCTGATCACTCCTGGTTGTCAATCACCCTGAACTTGGTGGCCGACTATCTTCGCCGATTTCTCCATTTTGTTGTCACACTTTTCAAGTACAGATAGCGGTGCACTTTAGTCGCCCATTTATTTCAATCCATGTTCCTGAGTCATTCTTCAAGACTAATTTTGCTATGCGCTTCTCTGACTTCAAACGACGCCCAACCCATGTCACCCTGCACTGCCTCATTTGTGTCTGTCACCAACCGGCCTACGAAGCTTTGGGCAACTTACCGCCCCCACAAGACATCTGATTTGAAGCACAAAATGGCATTTGCATACGTTAGCACTTGCACAATTACTCCTTTCAGCTTCCATGCACCGCCTCATATTTATTGTGGCCCCAAAGTTCTTTTTTTTTTGGGGGGGGGGGGGTTACGTGCCAAAACCAAGATCTAATTATGAGGCATGCGGTAGTGGGAGACTCCGGAAATGTGGACCACCTGGCGTTCTTTAACGTGCACCTAAATCTAAGTACCACGTGTGTTTTCGCATTTCGCCGCCATCGAAATGCGGCCGCCGTGGCCGGGTTCCGATCCCGCGACCCCGTGCTTAGCCCGAAAGTGTTCTTTGTTTCATTTTCGCTCCATTCCGCTTTGCCTTTATTTTCAGATTATCTTGGTGGGTACTTGAGTAAGTCTTTCCTTTGTTTATGAATACGCCGAGGTAATTATATTTCTTGACTATGGCTATGACTTGCTGCTGGATTAACGCCACGTAATTACTCGTCTCTTCATTATAGATCATGATTCCCGATTTCTCTGTGCTAAACTTAAAGCCTAGATTTGTCGCTGCGTTGCCACAGATATTCGCAAGTGTCTATAAATCTCGTGCAGTGTCTGCTAGCAGCGATACGCCGTCCGCATACATCAGTCCGGGGAGCTTCTGTCGCACTGTTTGTCCATTACGAATGTATGATAAAGCAAACCATAGTTCACTGTTTTCCAGAAGTCTTTCTGTGCTTTAACATAGAGCGTGAACAATGAAAACAGGAGGATATCCTTGCTTCAGTACTTGGTGAATTTCCACCATTTCATTACATTTTCGGCCTTCCCATACGATTTGTACTCGGTTGTCTATATATATAGCTTCAGCAGCTTTACGTAATCGTCATCTATACCTTCGTGCTTGAGCATATCCCATAAGAATTCCCTGTCTACGTTGTCGTAGGCTCCTTTAATATCTCGAACTGCTATCCTATTCTCAGCTACTGAAACCTCTATGCACTGAGTCAGTACACACATATTATCCTTTAATCGTCTGCCTGGTCTAATCCCCATTCTGTAGTTCCCCCGGTACATCATTTTTCTGCACCCACTTCGACAGTTCTAATTCTGTGGCTGGTATTGCCACTCTGTGACCTGCATTACTGTAACTGGCCTGCACGAGCTCGTCCTAACCTTATCACCTTTGCCTTTGTAGATAATGTTCATCTTGCTTCCACGCTATCCAACCGGAATTTTCTTAGTTGTAATCAGTTAAAAAATTAAATTATGGGGTTTTACGTGCCAAAACCACGATATGATTATGAGGCACGCCGTAGTGGGGGATTCCGGAAATTTGGACCAACTGGGGTTCTTCAACGTGAACGTAAATCTAACTACACCGGTGTTTTCGCATTTTGTCCCCATCGAAATGCGGCCGCCGTGGCCGGGATTCTATCCCACGACCTCGTTATTAGTAGCCTAACACCATAGCCACTAAGCAACCACGACGGATTTGTAATCTTTTTCCTCATGGCATTAGTCAGCAGTGCCTTGCTTTTTCGATCTAAACTGCCCTTTCTTTTGAGCCGGAGTTATAACGTCTCTGATGTAACGCAGCGCGTCGTCTCCTTTGAGGATGTTACCGTCACCATCCCTTCTAGCCATTTCCTTATCTGTTGGAGCTCCGAATGCTCTTACATGATTGCAGAATCTATTGGTGAGCCTTTGTCGTTTGTGGGAATGTTATGCACCCAACGTCCACTTGTGGATTTAATTTTCTCTTACACGATCTCACTCGCCACCATTCGTTTTTCTCGGCATTTGTAGCGTTATTTCGCATTCCATAAAGTAAATAACCCAAGTGTGGAACAATGGGAGCGTCTGCTCACCAGCAGCGAGCTCGCAGCCCAACGGGCAATTGTGCAGCACGCCTGCGAGGCAGCAAGACTCAGCGGTGCCCTGGAATAGGGGCGCCGACCTTGTGAAGCGGCCAGGACTCAAGACATGAAGACACCGGCCCACCGCCAATCTCTCTGAGATATAGTGCAGTAAAGTTTTTCCATTCCATTCCATCTAAGGAGCTTCTTTGTATAATCCCAGCTTTTTGGTTTCTCGATGATCCCCATACGCCTGCTTACGCTCTTTAGAGCTTGCTTTGTTTCCTTGTTCCACCACTTACGTGGCTCCCTCTTTCTAATCCAATAATTTTTTCTGCCGTGTCTGTCTTATCTCCTACTGCGTAATGTATACCAGTTCCTGATATTCCCAGACTCTTGAAGAAAGCGCCGCCATTTTCTTCTATATGTTTTTGCCGATCTCTGTTGTTTGCTTTTCATTCACTTTTACAACTTTGCGGAGAAATGCATTGGCGTCCCAGTTACTTGTGTGCTTCAGTGCATGAAACGACGTTTTGTTAACAAATTAACAGGAATGCCAATGCATTTCTCCGCAAAGTTCGAGAATTTATATCTCGAAACAGATTTCATCTTGAAAATTCGTTCCAAGTGGATCCGCGTTGCGAATTCCACGGCTAGAATTAGTAAATTGCAATATGGGCCATAATGTAATTAGCTAAAACTTAATTAGTGATTTTTTATTAATTAGTCGATTTTGCATCTCAATTTTTGTCGCATGTATTGTCCGCCACTTCGAGTAGACCAGCTCATGAACTAGAATTCTCATAGCTGCCACAGGCAACATTTAAAGATTTTTGAAAGTGTTCGCTGAAACATGCTCTGTATATATATATATATATATTCTAAAGGTGTTTATTTGGCAGAGCTCGGAGCAGCGCAACATCGACGGGCAGGGCAGTCACAGCTTCCAAGCACGAGAGCCGTTGCTGAGCAGGAGCGCTCGACCCACTAGCGTTTAGAGCCAGTAGCGCTGAACCCACTAGCGTCTCTCTTCGCTACAATCACCCCTTGGGAGCGAGAAGGGAGCTGTCCGGAGACCTAACAGCTCGTCACGATGAGTGGGTCGTAGTAACGCTTTAAACGGTCGACATGGACAATGTCTCGTCCACGGCGGCGCATGTCTGAAGATGGCTCAACTGGATCTATGACATAGTTCACAGGAGATGCGCGTTCGAGAACACGATAAGGGCCTTCATACTTAGGGACCAGTTTTGATGAGAGGCCAGGGGCAGTTAAAGGGACTGAGAGCCACACGAGCGCTCCCGGATCGAAGGTGACCGTGGCAGTGGCGTCACCACGAGTGCTCCTCTGGCGCTCTTGATCATCTGAAGTAAAGGCCCGTGCGAGGTCGCGGCACTCTTCTGCATGTCTGACCGTGGCAGAAATAGGCACGCACTCGGATGCATCCGGCCGGTACGGAAGAATGGTGTCGATGATGTGCGAAGGGTGTTGACCATACAGCAAGAAATAGGGTGAAAATCCAGTGGTGCTCTGCGTAGCGGTATTATACGCGTAGGTGACGAATAGCAGAATGGCGTCCCAGTTCGTGTGGTCGGAGGCAACGTACATTGAAAGCATGTCGCCGAGCGTACGGTTGAAGCGTCTGTGAGGCCATTCGTTTGAGGGTGGTACGCCGTAGTCGTACGATGAACAACGTGGCACTCTTTAGAATCGCTTCAACTACTTCCGACAGGAAGACGCGTCCGCGATCGCTGAGCAGTTCTTGAGGTGGACCATGCCGTAGGATCAATCAGCGAAGCAGGAATGATGCAACATCGTGCGCTGTAGCTGCTGGGAGAGCTGTGGTTTCAGCGTATCGTGTAAGGTGATCTACTGCCACAATGGCCCAGCGGTTACTAGCCGACGTCAGGGGAAGTGGCCCATACAAATCGATGCCAACGCGCCCGAACGGCCGGGTAGGGCAGGGTAGAGGCTGCAGACCAGCTGGCGAGTGGTGGGGTGACGATTTTCGGCGCTGGCAGTCGGGGCATGAGCGAACGAACTTTTGAATGCAGTTGTACATTCCTCGCCAGTAGTAGCGTTGTCGGAGGCGCTGGTAGGTTCTGAAAAGTCCCCAGTGAGCACACTGTGGATCAGAGTGGAACGATGCGCAGATTTCAGAACGCAGGCTTCGAGGTACAACTAATAACCACTAGCGGCCGTCAGAGGTGTAATTGCGTCGGTGAAGCAGGTCGTCGCGAATGGCGAAATGGCGAGCTTGACGGCACAATGCACGAGTGGTTGGCTGCGATGACGGATCAGCAAGGCAGTCTATGATGGAGGCAATTCAGGGGTCCTTGCGCTGCTCAGAAGCGATGGCCCCAATGTCGACGGAAGAAACGTCAAGCTGGGATATTGCGCAGCAGGCATTGTCGTCTGGCAAGGGAGAACGTGAGAGGGCGTCAGCATCAGCATGCTGGCGTCCGTTTCGGTACAGTATGCGGATATCGTAATCCTGTGAGCGAAGCGCCCAGCGGGCGAGACGGCCTGAGGGAACCTTCAATGACGACAGCCAGCATAGTGCATGGTGGTCCGTGACGACATCAAATTGGAGACCATACAAATAGGGCCGGAACTTGGTAAGCGCCCAGGTGATCGCCAGGCATTCCTTTTCCGTGACGGTGTAATTGGTCTCGGCTTTAGTAAGCATACGGCTTGCATATGCCACAACATATTCAGGAAACCCTTCTTTGCGCTGCGCTAGGACAGCGCCGAGGCCAACACCGCTGGCATCGGTGTGTACCTCAATAGGTGCCGTTGGGTCGTAGTGGCGCAAAATGGGAGGAGACGTCAGCAAACGACGGAGCTTAGTGAACGCCTCGTCGCACTCGGACGACCACGAATGGAGAGGTCCGTTGCTGCCAAGGAGCTTCGTCAGGGGCGATATGACGGCGGCGAAATTGCGAATGAAGCGCCTGAAGTAGGAACACAAACCTACAAAACTGCGCAGTTCTTTGACGGACGTCGGTTTAGGAAATTCAGCTACGGCACGAAGTTTGTCTGGATCGGGGAGGATTCCATCCTTCGAGACGACGTGAGCTAGTATTGTGAGCTGCCGCGCTGCAAATCGGCACTTCTTTAGGTTCAGTTGGAGGCCAGCGTTTGCTAAGCACGTCAAAACACGCCGTAGGCGTTGAAGGTGCGTGGTGAAGTCAGAGGCAAAAACAACAACGTCGTCGAGATAACATAAGCACGTGTGCCACTTCAAACCGTGGAGAACTGTGTCCATCATGCGTTCAAAGGTTGATGGCGCATTACAAAGTCCAAACGGCATGACGTTAAATTAGTATAAGCCGTCGGGTGTGACAAAGGCTGTTTTCAGCCTATCGACGTCAGCCATGGGCACTTGCCAATAGCCGTAGCGTAAATCTAGAGATGAAAAGAATTCTGCTCCTTGTAGGCTATCGATGGCGTCATCGATTCGCGGCAGC
The DNA here is from genome assembly GCF_023375885.2 of Dermacentor andersoni. Taxonomy (NCBI): domain Eukaryota; kingdom Metazoa; phylum Arthropoda; class Arachnida; order Ixodida; family Ixodidae; genus Dermacentor; species Dermacentor andersoni. The sequence goes on from NC_092814.1 coordinate 12,527,531, forward strand.
GGGTATACATCTTTGCGAGTGATCTTGTTCAGGCGCCGATAGTCTAGACAGAACCGTACCGAGCCGTCTTTTTTCGTAACAAGGACGACAGGGGATGCCCATGGACTGTTCTAGGGTCGGATCACTTCGCGGCGAAGCATATTGACGCGCGTACTTATCTTTATCGGGCGACCAGGTTTCGCCGATATCGTCATGTGACAATATCGTCCACTTGCTCATTAATCACACGACGTTCTGTGGCAGAGACGCGATATGGTCGTTTCCGCAATGGCGGTTGGGAGCCAGTGTCAATATGCTGCGTGACAGCAGACGCCCGGCCCAGGGAAGGTTGCCCGACATCAAAAGAAGAACGAAATTCTTCTAAGATGCGCAGAAGCTGCGAACGCTAAGGTGGGGTGAGGCAATCGGCAATAGATGAATCGAACACACCTGTGGGCAAAGGGTCGGACGTAGAGAGAGAACCGAGCGTGTTGTAACTGGCGCAGGACGTGTCTTCGGGAACATCCGTAATTTGTACGGCGTCGATCACTTCCACGTGGCAGACATTCGCCTTGAAGCAGCATCACAGGGTATGAGAAGGGGTTACAGACAAAAATAGCTGTGGAGCCCTGTTTGACGTTCACAGTCGCAAAAGGCAGCAGCAGACCTTATCGAGTATAAAAGTGGCCCGACGGAGAAAGTAGTGCGATGGCGTCAGAGAGGCTGCTGCAATGCATTGATACAATCACTGACGAGTTGGGAGGAACGATGGTGTCCTGCCTGATGAGTAGTTTGTTCGCAAAAGAAGCATTATTGGCAAGCGTCATATCTGAGATCGGCGACAGTTCTAGTTCGGCCCGTGCGCAATGAATGACGGCATCGTGGCGGGCGAAAAAGTCCCACCCCAGGATAACTTCGTGGGAGCACGAGGAAGCCACAATAAATTCGATGGCATATACAACGTCCTCGATGAGAACACGAGCGGTACACGCCGCAATCGGGTGAATACGCTGTGCGCCTGCTGTACAGAGGGCGAATCCAGCAATGGGCGTCGTAACCTTTCGAAGGAAGCGACAAAGCTTTGCGTCCATAACTGATACAGCGGCTCCGGTATCCACGAGGGCATATGTGCGCACACCGTCAACTAACACGTCTATCACATTGGTTGGGCTACGTTGAGGACTTTCGCGTTTCGACGGCGTCGCAGCCCTTGCCTCATAGACTGCGACGATTAGTTTTCCTTATCCTGAGCTTCGGGACGAGGCCGCATCGGTGATGGGGAGCGTCGGCGTGGAGAAGTTGAGCGGCGGATGTTGGCGGACCGGCGGAATGGTGGTGACGCAGCCCAAGGTTCGTCGTCGTAATAAGGGCGCGGAGAACCCGCCATAGAACTTGGCACATATGGTGTAGCGCTAGGCGACTGCACGCGACTACAGTGGCGTGCGACGTGGCTTGCATAGCCGCACGCAAAACATATCGGTCGATTGTCCGCTGCACGCCACAGAGTCGTTGCGGCAGGTCCCATCCATTTGGAAGGACGCGTTGGACGTGGCAGCTGGTGAAGTGATTGCATAGCAGGCTGTTGTCGGGGCATAGCGAGGACTTCGGCGTACGTGAGAGGTCCCCGTTGAGGGAGTTGTTGAGGCTGGGTGACGACTTCCGCGTAGCTGAGTGGCACAGCCGTCGGGATCAGTTCGGGCCTGGCCATGACTTCGGCGTAGCTGTGAGGCGCAGCCGCAGGAACACGCTGGTGGTGCTCAGGCAAAACCTCGTGCAGTTCTTGCGCTATGACGCGGCGAAGCGGAGGCGCAAAACTTGGCGTAGGCGCGTGTACCGACTGCGGCTGTGCAAAATCCATCAACGAGAGTTGCCGGGCAACTTCCTCGCGGACGAACGCCTTCATTTCTGCGAGCAACGCTGCCTGGTTGGACATGGCAGCCAAACCAGCGAGGTGTTCGTCACGCGGTAGAGGTCGACGGGTCAGTAACCGCTGCCTGCGGAGTTCTTCATAGCTCTAGCACAGTGTGACAATTTCAGCCACAGAGCGTGGACTTTTGGCCAGCAACATGTTAAAGGCGTCGCCTTCTATGACCTTCAGAATGTTTTGGATTCGATCAGACTCCGCCATGGTCGAATCGACTTTCCTGCATAGGTCCAGGACATCTTCGATATAACTGGTGAATGTTTCGCCTGGCTGTTGAGCTCGTTCTCGCAAACGTTGCTCGGCACGCAGCTTGCGAACAGCAAGGTGACCAAATACATCGGCGAGGGAAGTCTTAAATTCCGACCATGTCTGGAACTCTGCTTGATGGTTGTTATACCACAGGCTGGCCACTCCAGCGAGGTAGAACAGAACATGGCTCAGTTTGGCCGCTTCGTCCCACTTGTTATGGTCGCCTACCCTGTCGTACTCCGTGAGCCATTCGTCCACGTCAGTGTTGTCTGCTCCAGTGTAGGTAGGAGGGTCGCGATGACGAGGCACCCCGGGACACGCAGTGGGTGCAGGAGGAAGCGTTTGCTGGGAGGCATCTTGGGGCATGGTAGATGGTAGGGTACGGGACCGGAGTTCCAGGATGATCGTCTGAGGGTACCCCGCACACTCCACCAATTCTAAAGGTGTTTATTTGGCAGAGCTCGGAGCAGCGCACCGTCGACGGGCAGGGCAGTCACAGCTTCCAAGCACGAGAGCCGTTGCTGAGCAGGAGGGCTTGACCCACTAGCGTATCTCTTCGCTAGAATATATATATATATATAATACGACAGGCAACTATTTACGGGTTATATTTACAACAGCGGTTGCAGCGCCGACCGGTTAGATTCACAGCGCGAGCCCAGTTCGTTCTTCCTCCTCTTTTCTCGAGTGATGGCGCCCAGCGCCTCGTTCAAACAATCAAATACCGCACGCATGTAGCATAATCTCCCGGCGGCAGAAGCGACGTCCCGGAGCGTCTAAATGTCATCACTGGGAGGGTTATACTGCTTCAGTCGTGTAACATGCACGATATCACTGGACTGCGAAGCAGGTGGGGCGTCAGGGGCAATCTCGTAGCTGACGGTAGTCACGGCACGAAGCACTCGGTATGGGCCTGTGTAACGAGACAGCAGTTTTTCTGACAGGCCAATTTGACGCGACGGAGACCATAGAAGCACCAAAGAACCAGGCGGGAAGTGCACCTCTCGGTGTCGCCGGTAGTACGAACGCCTTTGACTCGCTTGGGATTTCAGAAGGCGGTCACGGGCAATTTCCCTTGCGTGGGCACAGTGGGCGATGGCGTCAAGTGCATATTCACTGGTCGGCGCCGCATGAACAGGCAGGGCTGTGTCGAAGGGCAGTGTTGATTTTCGGCCGAACAGAAGGAAAAATGGGGAATAACCGGCTGTGTCGTGGCGTGAGGAATTATAAGCAAATGCGACAAACAGTAGAGCGAGGTCCCAGTCAGTGTGGCCTGAAGAGACATTTCGCGAGCTTGTCTGTGAGAGTGCGATTGAGACGCTCCGTGAGGCCATTTGTTTGCGGATGGTATGACGTGGATAGCTTGTGCCTCATGGCACAGGACTGCAGAATGTCCGCGATCCTTTGGTAGGAATGTCTGGCCACGGTCTGTGAGAAGTTGTCGCGGAGCTCCATGTAATAAAATAACGTTGAGTAGAAGAAAATCGGCGACATCTGTGGCGCAGCTTGTAGGAAGCGATCGGGTGATGGCATAGCGCGTGGCGTAATCTGTGGCCACAGCAATCCAGCTGTTCCCAGAGGTAGAAAGAGGAAAAGGGCCAAGTAAGTCCAAACCAACCCGAAAGCATGGTTCTGCGGGAATGTCGAGTGGTTGAAGGTACCCAGCAGGGAGCGTCGATGGTGTCTTGCGTCGCTGGCATTTCTCACACGCAGCTGCGTATCTTGAAAAGGAGCGAGCAAGTCCTGGCCAAAAGAAGTGTCGGCGGATCCGGTCGTAGGTACGTGACACACGCAGGTGACCGGCAGTGGGGAGCTCGTGAAGTTCGTGGAGAACAGCCGAGCAAAGGTGTTTAGGAATTACAAGGAGTAATGCAGGGCCGTCGGGGTGAGCGCTGCGGCGGTAGAGTACGCCATCTTGAAGTGTGAATAAGCGAAGGGAACTGTCGGCAAGTGACGATTCCAGGCGGTCAATGATGATACGCAAGGACGGGTCACGGCGCTGCTCGTCGGCGACATTGAGCAGTGGAACACAGGCGTCGGTGTTAGTACCAGACATAGAGGTCGGGTCTTCGACTGGGTAGCGAGAGAGGCAATCTGCGTCCTGGTGTTGGCGTCCCGACTTGTAAGTCACTGTGCAGGGATATTCTTGTAGTCGGAGGGCCCACCGACCGAGCCGGCCAGTAGGATCCTTAAGCGACGAAAGCCAACAGAGCGCATGATGGTCAGTGATTACTGATAAGGGCTTGCCATATAAATATGGGCGGAACATTGAAACAGCCCCGGCGAGAGCAAGAGATTCGCACTCGGTAATCGAATAGTTGCGCTCTGTAGTTGTCAGGAGCCGGCTAGCGTAGGCTATAACGCGGTCGTGTCCGTGTTGGCCTTGCAATAAAACGGCGCCGATCCCATAACCACTGACATCGGTTCGGACCTCTGTAGGTGCGGACGGGTCAAAGTGGGCAGAGACCGGTGTATTGGTGAGAATCGTGATAAGGCATGAAAATGCGGCAGCCTGAGGGGAACCCCACGTAAAAGGCACGTCTTTCTTCAGAAGTTCAGTGAGTGGTCGTGCGATTGCTGCGAAATCTTTCACGAACCGTCGGAAATAAGAACAGAGCCCCACAAGACTCCGGACGTCATTGAGAGACTCAGGTACAGGAAAAGCCGTTACTGCTCGAACCTTCTCCGGGTCGGGTTGTACTCCGGAAGCATCCACGAGATGGCCTAGCACTGTAATCTGTCGGCGCCCGAAGTGGCACTTCGGTGAGTTTAATTGGAGCCCAGCCTTGCGGAAGACGTCAAGGATAGCTGCGACGCGCTCAATGTGCGTCTAAAATGTAGAAGAGAACACAAGGACGTCCTCGAGGTAACAAAGGCAAGTTGACCATTTGAAACCTTGAAGCAGAGAGTCGATCAACCGTTCGAACGTGACGGGGGCATTGCATAAACCGAACGGCATAACCTTGAATTGTTAGAGGCCATCTGGAGTGACGAAAGCGGTCTTTTCTTGGTGTTGCTCATCGACGGAAATCTGCTAATAACCAGATCGAAGGTCGATGGACGAAAAGTATTCGCCACCGTGAAGACAATCAAGAGCGTCGTCGATTCGTGGTAAAAGGTATACGTCCTTTTTAGTAATTCGGTTTAGCTGGCGGTAATCAACGCAGAAACGCCACGTGCCATCTTTCTTTTTGGCAAGCACAACCGGCGACGCCCAAGGACTCGACGAGGGCTCAACAATGCCTCTGGCGAGCCATCTTGTTTACTTCCTGCTGAATAACTTGCCGCTCTGCCGGTCGGCGGTGAATGGGAACAGCTTCACCAGTGTTTATCCGATTCTTAACAAGGGACGTCTGACCAAGGGGTCGATTGTCAGTGTGAAATATGTCGTGGTAGGAAAGCAAAAGGCGATGTAGAGCGGCTGCTTGGTCAGGTGGGAGGTCCGGAGCGACCATGGGACGTAATGGGCCGTCAAGGTTCAAGGCATCCTGCGGCTAATCCGGAGTATCTGGAGACACGTCGGCTGCAAAAGCTGTGGCATGGTCGTCTGTCACTGACAGGAGCGTGGCCAACGCTATGCCTTCGGGCGAAACTTGCTTCGTCAAGCCAAAATTGATAACGGGGAGACACATCCGATTAGCGGCAAGGGCTACGACGGAGTGTGGCACAGAGATGTCGCGCGCCAGGAGGACATCAGGAATAGGTGCGACGACATAGTCACTATCAGGCACGGTTGCCGTTGAGGCCAATTCGACGAAGGTTAGGGCTTTTGGAGGTAAGTGAACAAACGCTGTAGTGCAGAGGGTGTTCGGTTGTTCGGGGTGAACGTGTGAAAGAAGAGGAAGCTTGAGGCACAGCGTTCCGGTGGCAGTCGATGAGGGCAGAATGCGTCGTCAGAGTCGAGCCCGAAGATTAGGTCATGAGGGCAACTGGTCAGCACGGTGAACAGGAGTGGAACATGGCGGCCAGCAATTCCTATGCGAGCAGTGCACATACTCTGGGAGCGAAATACTGGTCATTACAGGTTGTGGACATGGGAAGGAGTGCCGAATCAGGTCGGGAGACAGAGCAGGCGTTAGGGATGCCGAGGTTTGCAATTTCTTGCCGCACAACTACTTGAATAACGGTAATAATGGCAGCCGCTTGGTCAAAGGTGCCGTCAGGGGGTCGTGAATGAAGGGGGCTGGACTCGCCGCTTCAATCTCACGGCGTAGAATTGCCGTAGATTTCCGCTCTCGTGAGGATTTTATGGCTTTGTAGCCCGAGAGTTTTACCGGACAACCAGTCTCGTGGAGGGCAATCACATCCGGTGGATCCTGGGAGTTTATCAACTGCTGGAGGTTCCCACGTTTCCGGTGATAACCCCGGCATTTCCATTGCCAGACCCTATACGTTCTGCTCGGCGCCATGTTGTTGGGAATTAGCATGCGGAGCGCTCCCTACTGGGGCCGGGACGGTGGGGGTCTCTCATACGGTGTAATCGAGGGTTAGCTACCCCGGTATATCCCAGGTGCCGCGTGGAATACGGCCGATCCGAGCCTCGATCGTAGCCTGAAATTCGAGGTTATTAACTTTTTGCTGGAATCGCGACGCAGGTTTACTTGTTGCAGTTGCTGATTGACATGGTGCATATGTTCCTGCATCGACTTTTGTAGATCTTGTATTTGCTGTGGCTGCTGATCAACATGTGTAGCTAGGTTCGTAATAAGGGCCTGAAGTTTGTCGAGCCGCTCCATAACATTTGGTGCAGGGGTGTTCTTTGCTACCGCTTTGCGCTTGGTGGGGTTTATCTTTGATTATTTAGGGTTATCTTGCGTGGGGTCTGCCGCTTTTGGATTAAGCGGGGATGGGAGTGTTTCCCGTCTTGCGGAAGCATGCGATCTCCGCTGCCTACTGTTGAATTTGTAGGCTTATGCCTCGGGAGCAAAGGAGAAAGACCTACATCGACGCCGGTGGCTTCGCGTGCCACGACCAGGCGCCGTCTGTCTTCTCATGAGGGCGCGCGCTATCCTAGGCGCCGCCCAAGGGAGGGCGCTACAGGGCCTGGACTGGAAGTCGAAACCGGACTGAGGGCCGGCACTCGAGCACGAGGCGGTGAAGCGGGGCTTTCCATCGCGGTCTCCACGTAAGCTGGCTTGCCTAAGCTGACTGTCTTTTCAAGGCCGTTCTGTAGTAGGGTGGCTGTTTTCGGGGTGTGGTAGAGGATGCGGAATGGTACGTCGTAGGCCGGGGTTAGCGTAGGTTGGACGGCGTCGCAGCGCACGAAAACGGGTGTTGAAGTGGCGGGAAGGATGGGGTGAAGTCGGCCGGAGGTCTTTAACACAGTCCACGAGGCGTTGTAGGAATGCTTGTGGCTCGGCAGGTAGCTGCGTTGATGTAAACAAGTCTCCGGGGAGATGCAGAAAACTACCATACACCAGCTCTGCTGCTGAGCACTGTAGGTTTGCCCGGAGGACGGCCCGTAAACCCAGGAGCACAAAGGGCAAGGCGCCAACCCAGGTGGCGCAACTGAGGCGGGTATCCAGGGCGGTCTTCAGTTGCCGGTGAAAGCGTTCCCCCATGCCGTTGGCAAACCGGTCATACGCAGTGGTACGGCAATGTCTGGCGCCGAGAATGCGATTACGGCAAGCAAACAGGGAGGACTTAAATTGGCGTCCATGGTCGGTTCTCACGGTGCCAGGACAATCAAAGCGAGATACCGACGCAGAAATGAAAGCGCGGGAAACAGTCTCGGCGGTGATGTCATGAATGGGAACAGCCTCCGGCCAGCGTGTAAAACGGTCGACCATGGTGAGTATATAACGATAACCTTGAGACACTGGTAGAGGGCTCACGATGTCTAGATGAACATGGCCGAAATGAAGGCCGGGTGGAAGGAATGCTTGGGGAGGCGTCTTGGTGTGACGGGAGACCTTTGGCGCCTGGTAAAACAGACATGTGCGCGTCCAAGCGTGCACCTCACCGTTAATTCTGGGCTAGATATATAGCTGGTTGAGAAGGCGCTGAGTAGCCCAAGTACCTGGGTGACATATGTCGAGTAGAGAGTGGAAAATGGTGCGACGTAGTGAAGCTCGAACAAAAGGGCGGGGAACGTCTGCTGAGACATCGCACCACAAAGGATCAGGCGAGCATGGATGGGGCACAAGCCGTAGTCGGAGAGAACGGGGCTTCTCCCGAAGATCGGCTATGTCTCTGTCATTCTGCTGTGCGGAAAAGAATGCGCCCCAGTCGACGTTTGGAGATGGAGAGCCAACCGCAGCTATACGAGAAAGGGCATCAGTGGCGGTGCTGTCGGCACCTTTCACGTGACGGATGTCTGTTGTAAATTCTGAAATGGTGGAGTTCGCGTGACGCGTACTTCAACGAGTTGGCGCGGAAAACATACGCCAGTGGCTTATGATCGGTCAGCACGTAAAACTGGCATCCTTGCAGAAAATGCCGAAAATGCCGTATCGTAGTGTAGATAGCTAGTAGCGGGTCTTACCAGGAAATAGCTTCCGAGAGTAAAAAGACCAAGGTCTCCACCTAAAGTTAATGCACTGCTGTAAAACGGCACCGACGGCGGAGAAGCATACGCACTGGACGACGGACGTATAATGCCGAGCTGCAGCATGTGGCCGAACTTCCGTTTGGCGATAGCGCCCCAAACAAGCGGCGTGATCGAGCGCCGTTGTTGGTGGACCACGGTGGTGATGTGGCTTCTCACCGTATGTTTAGGCGGCTGAGTGAGGTTGGTTGGCCTTGTTAACTCCGGAAAATCCGCCAAGATTTTTTCGAATGGAGAGGAAGGTATCAGCGTTTTTGTTGCGGCAATTTGTACGTTGCATAAAAAAAGCGGTTGTCCTCAGTATGCTTAATATTCAGCGGCAGCTCCATCACCTCGCACGTCGCCAACTGTTGTTATTCAGTCAGAAACGCATTCTGCTTTCCGCTGTGAACAATTACGTGCGAAGGTACAACCTCTCGATCGCGCTTTTCCCGATTGTTAGGATCCGTTGCCTGTTTTACTGAAAATTGAAATAGCGGCTTGTAGAGAAGCTATTATTTGTAGCTTTCGTCAATCTGTGCGTCAGTCAGACGCAATGAATGCAAGCCCTGAAAAAATTAGTGGCAAGTATACCCGCGGTATTGCAGGTGATGAGCGATAGCTAGTCCACATTGCGTTTTTTTTTAGTTTTAAGGTGAAAGCCTTTAGATCTCTATGTTTCATACTTGAACGAAAAAACCAGTCAAAAACACAAAAGACAAGAGGAGAGGTTCACACCACAACGAATGGACTATCAACTGAGGTTTATTAGAATCGGTGTAGTCCCAGCAAGGCCAGCAGAGCATGCGCAACTGCATCATCGCTAATCACATAGCATGAAAAAACAAGAAACGCTTCTATCGTGACCGACCTAGAAATTCAAATTCTTTTTCAAGTATGCGCACCGAGGTTGTACTAACGCAGTCATCACCTAATAAACTGATGTAGTACGCTTCCAAGATTTCCCGCTCTTCTAGGCCCTTGCCCCTACCAAGAATCGTCACATTGCTGAACAAAGGGTAACAACCACACTCATTGCAATGGCGAGGCAAGTTTGCACCGTTATCTGACCCCAGGGAGGAGTGGTGCTCACGCAGGCGGTCATTAATACATGTTTTTGACTGGTTTTTTCGTTGAAGTATGTACCAACTGGCCCAGATTTCAACCCTTTTAGGTTTCAAGGTCGCGTTGTGAACAAAATATCACGTGACCCAAGGAAGGCCAGATGCAGCTCAAAGCATGTCCACCCCTGTATAAGAAAAATGATTAGCCAAGTTAACTATATATTGATTAGTGATTGGATTAAGGTGGATTAGGGAGGATAAAGGTGGATTAGGGTATATTAAGGAGGATTAAGGTACATGAATAAGGATTAATGCGTATGAAAGGGGATTAAGGTGGATGAATTAGGATTAGGGTTGATTAAGGTGAATTAGGGTTGATTAAGGAGTATTAGGACTCATTAGGGTGGATTAAGGTGGATTAGAGTGCATGAACAAGGATAAGGGAGATTAAGGTGGATGCAGGAGGATTAAGGTTGATTAGCATAGATTAATGTGAATTAGGGTTCACTAAGGAGGATTAAGACCAATTAGGATGGATTAGGGTAGATTCAAGTGGATTAGGGTTGATGGACGTGGATTAGGGTGCATTAAGGTGGTTTAGGGTGTATGAAGCAGGATTATCATGGATTAAGGTGCATGAATAAGGACTACGGTGTATGAATGGATTAAGGTGTATGAAGGAGCATTAAGATGGATTAGGGTGAATTAGGGTTGATGAAGGACTAATAAGATCGATTAGGGTGGATTAAGATGCAAGGAATAAGGATTAGGGTGGATGAAGGAAGGTTAACGTTGTAAAGCCTACTGTAATAACCCTTAATCCATACTAATCCTTCATCCACCTTATTCGGCCTTAATCCTCCTTAATGTACCCTAATCCATAATAATTTCGCATAATCTACCCTAATTTGCCTCAACGCAACTTAATCATCCTTAATCCATCCCAATCCGCATACATTCACTTTAATCCACCCTAATCCACGATAATCCCCCTTAATGTGCCATAATCCACCTTCATCGACAATAATCCACCCTAATCCTCCTTAATGCACCTTAATTCTCTTTAATCCATCCTAATCCTCCTACATTATTGAATACACTATAATCCCACCTAATGCACCTTAACCCACCTTCATTCACCCTAATCTACCGTCATCGACTTTAATCCACCTTAATTCTCCTTAATACACCTTAATCCTCCTTTATTCTTCTTAATCCAATCACTAATCAATAATTACTTTGCTGATCAGTAATCATCTCTTATACACGGCTGCACATGCTTTGGTTCGCTTCCGGCCTTCCTTTGGTCACGTGATATTTTCTGCAGCTCACAACGTGACCTTGAAACATAGATCCAAGGCTTTCGCTTAATAAGCGACAAACAAAGGGATGTGCACAAGGAATACTAGATCAGGCGCACAAAGTAAACCATCTCCTCATGTGGCAGAAACATTATCTGGAGGATAGAGCTCGCCTCAAAGTTTCTTCATACCCCGTTCATATGACTTTAAGAAAAAACCGGCCTCCTCACAAACGTTGCCTTCAGCATTATCGATGCTGTTATCGGCACTTCTCAAAATTTTCAACACTACTGGGGCGCGCAACTGGCACAAAATAACACGCATCCATAGAATGCTGCGGCCCGTCCACGGTAGTCCAGGAGAAAAAGCGTGCCGTGCGCAGCCGGCGGGCGAGGAGAATCGAGGAGGAATGCGCCGCGAGGCGGAGAGGGTCGCTACTTTCAAATTATCAAGGGGCTGAATAAAATAAAACTAACATAATCCCTGAATAAAACTAAACGGTAGCGACATGTTTTTATCTTGCCGCCCCCGCTGCTGCGAGGAGCATGCGAGGAGGCAAGTGTGCAGGTGTGAGTCTCCCAATTGGTTGAGCGCCGTCACGTGGTATTTTCGCGCCGTTTTCTGTGTGTTTTTTTTTTTTCTTTTCGCGTTTCGGCGCCCTCTCCACGACGACAGCTGGCGTTGCCGCGGCAAGGCTTTCGCAAGTGATTTCGCGTGTTTTGGGTAACTTGCGTGGCCAACCGTGTCAGAACTCAGTTTTTGTTTTACGTGAGGGATTGATTTTAAGAGTAATGGAGGTGCAAACGTGTACGAACGGAGCTTCTTTGTTGACGTGGTACGGAGCTCAGGGACGGGTAAGCTTATGCACGGGCGCTGTTCTCGGTGCTCGTTCAGACTTGCTTTCCTGATCGCGCTATCGTCATCAGGTGTACGAAGCTATAGAGTGCGCAGGCTGTGCCCTGTCATATATCGTGCTAGAAACGTAACGTGTGTTATTGTATTACTGAGAATGCGTAGCTTTGTCAGTGCGTGCTTTTGTTAGGCGCTGCAAATAACTTTGCGAGGGCAAGCTGTTCACTACTAGTGCAAATGATTTTGACTATTCTGAGTAGGCTTTCTCCGGTTCGCCGTCTCGGCAGGAGAAAGTGGTGCACAAGTTTGCTGGCTCATATTGACTTGGAACTGCGCGAAGAAAAGGGGGAAAGTGTTCAATGATGGAAACAATTTCTATGTGTAACTTTGGTCTTTGCACACGCTTTGTTCATAAATGAAGTACAGGTTCCACTGTTATGTTTGTGCTTGAGGACCAACAGCACAAGTTTGTTTTTTTATTTTTATTTATTTACAGATACTGCAGGCCCTTGTCGGGCCCATGCAGGAGTGGATACTAAGAATACAAACAAGAGAAGTAAACTTAAACTAATTACTTGACATGCAAAGATAATAATACATACAAAAGTGAGATAAACAAAAAATATGGCAATACACTGGACATAGATGACAAATGAATACGCGAACAGGGCAATATTATCAACTCAGAGTGTACACCACTTGGACTCGAATTTCAACAAAAGTTGACATTACTAATACACTCAACAAATGATTCCAGCTAAGCGGAGTTCACTGCCTCCTCAGATAACGTATTCCAATAATAAATTGCGCGAGGGAATAAAGAGAACTTGTGAACATTGATATGGCTGACTGGCTGTCTAATAGTTTTACTGTGGTGCGTTCGCTCTGATCGTTTGAAAGGATCCTGAAGATATCGTTCCCGTGATAGGTTAAAGTTCTCGTGATAAAGTTGGTAAATAAATGTTAATCTAGATATTATCCTGCGCTGCTCAAGTTTTTCTAGGTTGGCCCTATCACGTAAGTTGCTGACACTAGAGTGACGGGAGTAAACAGAATAAATAAAACGTAAAGCTAAATTCTGTACTCTTTCGATTTTGTTAATCAAGTATTGTTGGCAAGGGCTCCATAACCGATGCATACTCCAATTTTGGTCGTATTAGCGCTTTGTATGCATTTAGTTTTACTGAAGGAGGCGTATTTCGCAGTTTCCTTTTCAAAAACGACAATTTCTGTAGAGCACTCCGACAGACATTTTCAACATGCGGCTCCCAATTGAAATTACTGGTAAGTGTGATGCCTAAATATTTAACTTTGTGAGTTCTTGCGATGGTAACGTTACCTAAAGAGTAAGTAAAGTCAAGGGGCTTCTTTTTGTTACTAAACGTAATGGAAGCTGTTTTGGAAGTGTTTATTCTTAAGCCCCACCTTGCGCACCATGCATCAATGGAGTGTAAAGAATTGTTCAGTTTAATTTGGTCATCTCGGTTATTTATGGCTGTGTATACAACACAGTCGTCTGCAAATAGTTTAATCTGCATTGGTGTTTCGACGCAAAGATGAATATCGTTAATGTATACAAAGAAAAGGAGAGGCCCGAGGACCGAGCCCTGCGGAACACCCGAGTACACATCCAAATCTTCGGAGACACTCCCATTTATGTCAACACACTGCTTTCTATCTCTTAAGTAAGGTTCAATCCACGCCACTACTTTCTGTTCAATGCCAATTGCCTTTAGTTTTGTTAATAAATCTTTATGAGCCTTTGAGAAATCCAAGAAAATAGCGTCTGTTTGGCCTTTTATATTGAGTGTACCAATTAATTCATCAGTTATTTCAGCAAGTTGGGTTACAGTAGATAAACCGGATCTAAAGCCATGCTGTTGCGGATAAAGCAAATTATTATTTTCTAAGTAAGTAACAATGGCCTCAAAGATAATGTGTTCGAACATTTTACAACAGGTGCTAGTTAAAGAGACGGGCCTGTAGTTGTTAATTTCAAGAGGAGAGCCAGATTTATGCACCGGAATGATTTTTGCCGAGCGCCAATCATCAGGAATTACTACAGTGCTTAAAGATATAACGAAAATATGATGTAAATATTTGGCCACCCATACAGCATATCTACTCAAAAAGGTATTGGAGAGTTGGTCAAGACCAGGTGATTTCTTCACATCTAGCCTATGCAAGAGGCCCAGAACACCGTCCTCTGTTATCTCTACCTCGGGCATAGGACAATCATAGCCACATGATGGTAACAGTGCATGCGAAGCTGTACGCGTGAACACGGATTGGAAAAATGCATTAAATTTGTTAGAAATGACAGTCGAGTCCACAATACTTTCACCCGAAACTTTTATCTCTGATATACACCGTTTATCCTTTGATAGATAGCGCCAGAACTTCTGGGGTTCTTTGTTCATAAATGACTGCAAAGTGACTGAAAAAAGAACGTTCTTTCGCCAACCTTGTTTGCTCCCGCAGGTTAAAAATAAGGCTTGAAAGGTCGTTTGTATTGCCGCGTTTACGTCGTCGCTTAATTTTACGTTTTAAATGAATCATTTCTCGCGTGAACCACGGGTATTCCCTATTGGTGCGTTTCTTTTTTAACGGGACATATTCTTGCTCGCAAAAAAGAAGAGTTTCTCTAAAGTATGACCACATTTTATTAACATCACTGATTTCCTTGAAGTTAGCAAAGCGTGATTCCAAATAGTTTAAAACAGCGATATCGTCGGCGTGTGTGTAATCTCTGACGAAAGTATCTGAAGGCTTAGTAAAAGAACGCCTTCCCACAACCGGACATGACAGAGCAAGCAACTTATTGTCAGATATGCCGGCTTCAACACTAACCGTACAGCATTGAAGTGAGCTGCTAACAAGTGCGAAATCAAGGAGTGAAGATGATGAATTATTGACCCTGGTATCGTCGGAGACTAGTTGGTGTAAACAAAAGTTGAATGTAGTCGTGAGCAATGCATGAGCACTTTTAGAATCTTTGCCGTCGTGAGAAAAATTAGACCAGTCTATTCCCGGCAGATTAAAGTCTCCCGTTATTATTATGTTCGACCGGGAATTCGTTTTATCTGCAAGGTAGTCGTGCATGGCTTCCACATATTCCGGTGAAGCATTTGGGGGTCGGTACACACCCCCTAGAAGTATACTTTTGCCCCGGAATTGAAGTTTGCACCATATGCTTTCATTGTTATTAATGCCATCCATTAGTGTGAATGCAATATTATTTTTAATCGCGATAGGTACTCCACCACCTCGTGACTCTCTGTCTTTACGGATAAGCCTATAAGTAGAAGGTACGACTTCCGAATCCTGTACATGAGCATGTAACCATGTTTCAGTAATTACTAAGACATGCGGATGATAACAGGAGATTACATCTTCGAGGGAACCGGATTTATTTACGACGCTGCGCGCATTGAGCGATACAACTCGGAGAACTTTGCTTGAAGATTGTTATTTTTTATCGCGACTTCGTGTGGTCACACGGGCAGAAGCAGGGTGATCGGAATCACGCTGCGTCTGCGCATCAGATTGTGCGATTTCCACTCGGCGGTTTCGAAGCTGATCCCAGATATAAACTTTATCATCTATTTTCAATTTATCAAAAACAAGTGAAACCTTTGCTCCATTGGCCTCTTCCACAGTTGCAGAACGCCACAGTCTAGCGCGCAAGTCACGAATTCTTTTAGAAAAGTCCTCTGACATTGAAATCTGGGTTCCTTTTAGCTTATAGCATGATGACATTATTCTAGCTTTCTCAGAAAAATCAAAGAGCCTCAGCATAACTGGTCGGCATTTCCCAGCATGTTTATAACCAACTCTGTGAATGCGCTCAATTGAATTCACTTCGGTGTCAAGCAGCTCCTTAAATATATCTTGTTTGACTCTGTCTTGCAAGGATTTATTATCCTCTTTTGTTTCTTCACCTAATCCATAAATGATCACATTATTTCTTCGACTACGGTTTTCAAGATCGTCAACCTTATTCGATAACTCATTCACTACCTCCCTCGTCTCTTTGTAGTTTACTTCGTACTCAGCCAGCTTCTCACATTTTTCTAATCGCCCAAGCTCTTTCTCCATTGAAGATAGCCTTTCTTGAACGTTGCCTACCGTTAATTCCAGTTGCTTCATGTTGGCGGAGAGTATGTTGAGTGTCTTATTGGTCTTTGTTTGCTCTTTTAGGATTTGCCTGAGAAGCTGGCTATTTAGAGTCGCCTCGGATTCTGACTCTGAGGACGGTCCAGGGTTAGGCTCCACATCCCCTGATGTCAACAAGAGCAGTCTAATAACATGCAAACAATCGCACAGAGAAACAAGCAGGCACTCTGGGCTTGGCAGCACTGTCAATGTAAGTGAATCGTCCCGAATAGAGTAGACAAAATACTTGTCACCAACCTGGACGAAAAAGCAGAAATGCATGAGCATCCGTCCGAGCACGGTGCTGCCAAGCCCACAGAAAGGCTGCTGGAGATGGCTGCGGCTTTTATGCTCGAGCTGGGAAGTGTCTGTTGACGTCACACTGCTGACGAGATCGTGTTGGAACAGCACTTGAGGCGAGGCTTTCCATGACGGTGCTTCATCGAGGGGACATTCCGGCGCAGGCGCGACAAATCTGCCTTGCAGTGAAAGAATCTCCGTCGGTCCCGCCATGGCATCCGCCCGCAAAAGGGCAATCTGGACGAAAAAGCAGAAATGCATGAGCATCCGTCCGAGCACGGTGCTGCGAAGCCCACTGAAAGGCTGCTGGAGATGGCTGCGGCTTTTATGCTCGAGCTGGGAAGTGTCTGTTGACGTCACACTGCTGACGAGATCGGGTCGGAACAGCACTTGAGGCGAGGCTTTCCATGACGGTGCTTCATCGAGGGGACATTCCGGCGCAGGCGCGACAAATCTATCTTGCAGTGAAAGAATCTCCGTCGGTCCCGCCATGGCATCCGCCCGCAAAAGGGCAATCTCGACGAAAAAGCAGAAATGCATGAGCATCCGTCCGAGCACGGTGCTGCCAAGCCCACAGAAAGGCTGCTGGAGATGGCTGCGGCTTTTATGCTCGAGCTGGGAAGTGTCTGTTGACGTCACACTGCTGACGAGATCGTGTCGGAACAGCGCTTGAGGCGAGGCTTTCCATGACGGTGCTTCATCGAGGGGACATTCCGGCGCAGGCGCGACAAATCTGTCTTGCAGTGAAAGAATCTCCGTCGGTCCCGCCATGGCATCCGCCCGCAAAAGGGCAATCTGGAAGAAAAAGCAGAAATGCATGAGCATCCGTCCGAGCACGGTGCTGCGAAGCCCACTGAAAGGCTGCTGGAGATGGCTGCGGCTTTTATGCTCGAGCTGGGAAGTGTCTGTTGACGTCACACTGCTGACAAGATCGTGTCGGAACAGCACTTGAGGCGAGGCTTTCCATGACGGTGCTTCATCGAGGGGACATTCCGGCGCAGGCGCGACAAATCTATCTTGCAGTGAAAGAATCTCCGTCGGTCCCGCCATGGCATCCGCCCGCAAAAGGACAATCTCGACGAAAAAGCAGAAATGCATGAGCATCCGTCCGAGCACGGTGCTGCCAAGCCCACTGAAAGGCTGCTGGAGATGGCTGCGGCTTTTATGCTCGAGCTGGGAAGTGTCTGTTGACGTCACACTGCTGACGAGATCGTGTCGGAACAGCGCTTGAGGCGAGGCTTTCCATGACGGTGCTTCATCGAGGGGACATTCCGGCGCAGGCGCGATAAATCTGTCTTGCAGTGAAAGAATCTCCGTCGGTCCCGCCATGGCATCCGCCCGCAAAAGGGCAATCTGGACGAAAAAGCAGAAATGCATGAGCATCCGTCCGAGCACGGTGCTGCCCAGCCCACTGAAAGGCTGCTGGAGATGGCTGCGGCTTTTATGCTCGAGCTGGGAAGTGTCTGTTGACGTCACACTGCTGACGAGATCGTGTCGGAACAGCGCTTGAGGCGAGGCTTTCCATGACGGTGCTTCATCGAGGGGACATTCCGGCGCAGGCGCGACAAATCTGTCTTGCAGTGAAAGAATCTCCGTCGGTCCCGCCATGGCATCCGCCCGCAAAAGGGCAATCTGGATGAAAAAGCAGAAATGCATGAGCATCCGTCCGAGCACAGTGCTGCCAAGCCCACATAAAAGCGTAGGAACAGTTTCACTGCATAAAGAGATGCCAGCGTAATGACGATACGACGAGAATACTTGAGATTCTCCACGTTGATCGCACACGTTTCTACATGACACTCGCGTTATTCAGGCGAATATGTCACGCGCCTTGCGTTCGGTCATTATGGTACTAAGATGACTAAATTATGAAGCTACACAACCTTGACACACGGCAGTTAGCTGGGTACACGCAAGTGCACACGCACGCACTTTAAGCAGCGCAGGTGAATCCGAGTTGTTGAAGCGGTAGCTGCACACATGCAAGCGCATTGCCTTTTGGCGTGTACCGGCGAAACCTTCATCGTAGCTCTTCCACGCCTGGCCAATGTCTTTAGAAAGCCAAATAAAGAGTCTGATCAATACAATAGAAATAACTCGCGAAGCGCGTTTCTCTGTGCAAGCCGCGACAATGCTTTTGCCGACGAGTACAACGCATGGTTGTGGACGACATAACACTCATACAAAGCTCTGGCATGCATATAAACGTCGTGTACATTACGTATACATTATTGGCGAGACAAATAATGCTGATTTTTGTGCTAGTACTCGACATTAAAAGGAATTTGTCCACCAAACAAACCTCAAAAGCTTTCTTCTAGCTGGAAGCAGGCAGCCAACCCGAAGCGACAAAACAAGAGCGCTGTTACGCGCCGAAAAAGCACACAAAACACCGGCGTCTGCCAGTTTGATAGCGTTACACTATCATTCCTAGCACAGCACCACAACAGTGAAGCCTTAAATACGGTAAAAGTTGATGCGCTAACACCCAACAATTTTAATGCCTCGTGTGCCTATGCCTATGCCTATATCAATGCCTATGGGCGACTTCCGAGCGAACAACCAAACTGCGAGGGCGGGCTACGAGAGAAAGAGCGAGCTGCAAGAAGGCCAGGAGAGGCCGGGCGAGAAGGAATGTCGCTACCTTTTAGTTTTATTCAAGGACCTTACTCAGCTTATGCCCCGCATTTCACATTGCAGGGCTCGCATCTCCTGAGCAGTATTAGATTTGGAGAAAGCTACATTAGCGGAGCACACCTGAAGGCGCGAGGGGACCCACGTCCTTGACATCGAGCGTCCGTTGTTCTGCTGGGTCTCACACTGACAGCTGTGACTCAAGGGCTTGCTGATCCTGGTAGTTGCTTGTGCGTGTGGGGCAGTCTGGCTTTGCTAATTTGGCCGGGAACAGCGAAACGCTTCTTACACTTGGTTGCTCCTGCCAGGCGCTATACAGGTGGGCATGCAGACGCGGTAGGCTGGAGGCCACACTTGAAGCGCCTTCTCGCCGTGTGGCTTAGACAGACATCCCGGCGGTTCCCTTCTCGCAGACTTGCATCTTTGCAGAGGAGGCGCCACATAAGTGCGCCTTTATACTTGATCCACTCTTTGTTCTTCGACGACCACCACTACAGTTCTTCCAAGCCTCCTGCCGTGTAGCACTTTAGATTTATTTTCTTCCAGACTGATGGTGTCGTCCTTCGCGTCGCATACCCCACCTAATACCTTTGGCCGTGTTATCCGGCGCCGTAACGTAGGTCTTTGTGGCGTGCGTACACAGCGTAAGCTCGGCGATGCCGTTGTATGTCAAGGCTTGCCGCTCTTCTGGAGTCCTGGCGGTGATGAGGTTTTTATGGAGGCTGACGCGCATGGTGTCTACGGCTAACTCGATTGCCAGTAGAGCCGTGGCTCGCCTGGTATTATGCAGTGACACCCCGGTGCTGGATTGTCAAAGGTTCAAGCCGGCTGTATGACGATATTATGTTCGACCTCCGGCGCAGATGGTGAAACGCGACGCGGCGGCGCTGCACTCTGTGGGGCTTATCCGCCGACACGGCCGCTGCGGCTGCAGCCTCCCCGGAGGCAGTTACTGGGGCCTTGCTCGATCCCTTGAGGGTTTCGTGTGATTGGATGCATCCCGCAGCGACTAATGTTTCTAGGTCGTCCCCGCCCACGGTGACCGCCATGGAAGCCGGGTGAGAGCCGAGGCCGCAGGCTGGCTGGCCTTATGCTTTGCGCGCTGGCACGCCGTCATGACAGTGGCTCCGCGGCGGTCCAGCGTGGGCGGGGTAGTATTGGTAGTAGTAAAAACTTTATTGCTAACTTGAGGTGGTCCAGGAGAAGTGGCCGGGCTCTCAGTCCAGGGTGCTACTAGCCTCAGATATCCACCTGGCATGGTGTATTAGGACCAGTAGGCCCTCCAGGTGCGGGCTAAACAGAAGTGCCGCTCACCGCTCCATTGTAGTGTGTGCTACGAATTCCCGTATTGCGCGTAAATCTGGTAGGAGTTTAGTGCACCCCAATGTAACATGGATGAGTGGGCAACTTCCGGTACCCGTCAGATGCGAAATGAGCCCCTCAAAAAGGGTTTTATGACTGCACAACCAAAGAATCCGAGGACACCTAAACATTTCTTATGAAATGCGAATGCGAAAACATTAATGTCGATTTGAACGCTGCTGAGCGGTTCTTCGAAGAAGAAAATAGGAATTGGCAAGAATCAGATGTATGCGTTAAGAGACAAAGCCGGCAATATCATTACTAATATGGATGAGACAGTTCGAGTGGCTGAGGAGTTCTATAGAGATTTATACAGTACCAGTGGCACCCACGACGATAATGGAAGAGATAATAGTCTAGAGGAATTCGAAATCCCACAGGTAACATCGGAAGAAGTAAAGAAAGCCTTGGGAGCTATGCAAAGGGGGAAGGCAGCTGGGGAGGATCAGGTAACAGCAGATTTGTTCAAGGATAGTGGGAACATTGTCCTAGAAAGACTGGCCACCCTATATACACAATGCCTCATGACCTCGAGCGTACCGGAATCTTGGAGGAACGCTAACATAATCCTAACCCATAAGAAAGGGGATATCAAAGACTTCAAAAATTATAGACCAATCAGCTTACTCTCCATTGCCTACAAAGTATTTACTAAGGTAATTGCAAATAGAATTAGGAACACCTTAGACTTCTGTCAACCAAAGGACCAGACAGCATTTCGTAAAGGCTAGTCAACAATAGACCATATTCAATCGGGTGATAGAGAAATGTGCGGAATATAACCAACCCTTATATATAGCTTTCATTGATTACGAGAAAGCGTTTGATTCTGTCGAAACCTCAGCAGTCATGGAGGCATTACGGAATCGGGGTGTAGACGAGCCGTACGTAAAAATACTGAACGATATCTATAGCAGCTCCACAGCCACCGTAATCCTCCATAAAGAAAGCAACAAAATCCCAATAAAGAAAAGCGTCAGGCAGGGAGATACAATCTCTCGAAAGCTATTCACAGTGTGTTTACAGGAGGTATTCAGAGACCTGGATTGGGAAGAATTGGGGATAAAAGTTAATGGAGAATACCTTGGTAACTTGCGATTCGCTGATGATATTGCCTTGCTTAGTAACTCAGGGGACCAATTGCAGTGCATGCTCACTGATCTGGAGAGGCAAAGGAGAAGAGTGGGTCTAAAAATTAATCTGCACAAAACTGCAGTAATGTTTAACAGTCTCGGAAGAGAACAGCAATTTACAATAGGTAGCGAGGCACTGGAAGTGGTAAGGGAATACATCTACTTAGGGCAGGTAGTGACGGCGTATCCGGATCATGAGACGGAAATAATCAGAAGAATGAGAATGGGCTGGGGTGCGTTTGGCAGGCATTCTCAGATCATGAACAGCAAGTTGCCATTATCCCTCAAGAGAAAAGTGTATAATAGCTGTGTCTCACCAGTACTCACCTACGGGGCAGAAACCTGGAGGCTTACGAAAAGGGTTCTACTTAAATTGAGGACGACGCAACGAGCTATGGAAAGAAGAATGATGGGTGTAACGTTAAGGGATAAGAAAAGAGCAGATTGGGTGAGGGAACATACGCGAGTTAATGGCATCTTAGTTGAAATCAAGAAAAAGAAATGGGCATGGGCAGGACATGTAATAAAGAGGGAAGATAAGCGATGGTCATTAAGGGTTACGGATTGGATTCCAAGGGAAGGGAAGCGTAGCAGGGGGCGGCAGAAAGCTAGGTGGGCGGATGAGATTAGGAAATTTGGAGGGTCAACATGGCCACAATTAGCACATGACCGGGGTTGTTGGAAAAGTATGGGAGAGGCCTTTGCCCTGCAGTGGGCATAACCAGGCTGCTGCTGCTGCTGCTGATGATGATGATGATGATGATGATGAGGAGCGGTTCTTCGAGTTATGAGCCCCTCACTATGCAACGTCTTAAAGCAAAAATGACGCATGAATGGGGAAAATGATCACCTTATCTTTTCAGATCGATTTCAGCGGTAGCGCGATCGGCTCGATCGCAATTTCCGTGTGACACTTCTTACCTGTTGCTCACTTGCGTTAAAAGCGTAGAATAAAACTGCATTCAGTTGCGCACTGGTATTGACGCTTGTATCGGCTTGAGAACATACTGTATCCGATACAAGAACTGTTAGAATACGGAAATAAGCGTTCGAGGTAATAGCAGTGGCTCCCTACGTGTGATCGTTACTTTCTTGCTTGGATGCCCGTTTTAATTGTAGTGACCAAAAAAAGTTCTTCGCTCTGGCTGCTCTGCTGTATGTTTCCTTGATGCAACAGCTTGCGGTGCAGCAACATGTGTTGCTTCGAACGAGGTCTGGACAGTCTAGGCATTGATGTCAGTAAGCAAGCAGTAAACGTTATATCAGTGCAAAAAAATGTGGACATACAAGAGAAGCGAATGGTATCATCATAGGCTATTTTACGAATAATTCAGTTGTATTAGTAAGCGGGGAGTGGATATGCATGAAAATCAGATTGTGTTGATACTCAGCAGGAACAAGGTAACCTATCATTACTAATTAATCCTTTTATCTTACTGAAAGGCAAGTTGCTCTTGTTCTGCTGGAGCTGAGAAGAGGTCTGCTGCCTGCAATAGGTCCATCTCTCTCAAGTTATCGCAGTATTGTAGCTCTCACAGTGAGTGGATTTTTTTTCTCTTAGCTATTTGCTACCTGAATCATGACCATCTACTTAGCTGTGTAGGCGATCACTGTTAGTGAATTGGAGTGCTGGTGGACAAGCACTCCTTCATTATTGCAACAGATATGAGAGAGCGAAGCTGTGTCAGTACGCGAAGGTGTTGATATATAAGCCAAATTAAGGTTCTCTGAGTTAATAGTTAAGATATTGATGTCATTTGATTGTGGTCTAGCAGGCAAAAATGCTAAACAAGGAGAAGTAATCTTAATTTGCACTTAGTAAGATGTTAAAAGCACTTCTTGTTGGGCTATAGTTGGTAGCTCTTCATTATAAAATATAATGACGCCAAATAAACGGACACACACAAGAGAAGAGAACGGGACAGGGCGCCGCTCGCAACTGTTTTATTCACAGAACGCAGGCACATATATACCGTCAGTCAACACATGCGCACAGAGCAAGCTTTCATTCACGCATCTAATGAAACATTAATGACACACAACGCTAAAGCAACTTTATCTCGTCCTTATAGCCTTTGCTCCCAAATGGCCGAAAGAAAAGAAAAAGGAACTGAAAAAGGCTGTGGAACCAAACATGGGCGACCTTTCATGAAGTGTGCCGAAGGGGTTGTCTACGAGATCCCCCTTTCGTGCGGTCGTTCCTATATAGGTCAGACCGGGCGCTGTGTTAATGAGCGTGTCAGGGAGCATGAAAGAAATGTTGAGCAAATGAAAGAGGGCCCAAATTTGCCTAAGCACATCGGCACCTGTCCCTCACGCTCTTGTGAACCACGTTTTCCAGATGTGCGGACTCTTGCCCGAAGTAATGATACTGAACTGGTTGAAGCCTATCACATAGGCAAGAAAGGCAGCTTGTGCGTTAGCGAAACTTCGATATCATTATATAAGGCCGAGATGAGGTTTCTTGAGCGAAGTATGTCATGAATATTTGATTAGATGCGTGAATGAAAGTTTGCTCTCTGCGCATGTGTTGACTGACGGTGCATATGTGCTTGCGTTCTGTGAATAAAAGCATTGCGAGTGGCGCCCTGTCCCGTTCTCTTCTCTTGTGTGTGTCCGTTTATTTGGCGTCTTTATATTTTATATTTAGTAAGATGTGCAAGCAAGTCAGGCTGTTACACATGAAATGGGGACATTGTAGATGTCTTCTACAATGATACAGTTTTGAATAGCTTTAGAGTTAAGTGATACCACTATAGCTTATCTGTAAAGCATGCAGCACGGTTTGGCATAGCACGATGACTATATATAATTTATGCTTTAGTTCTAACCTTGTATGAGGCAGACATAGTTTAACCACTTGGTTAAACAATAGTGATGTAATGTCTATGTATACAAGTATTACCCATTCATTTCTGCCATTTGGACAATGGCAGAAATGCATGGGTAATACTTGTACACATAGACATTACATCACTATTGTTTAACCAAGTGGTGCCCCTGCATGCTAAAATTTACAGGGCTATTATTAGGTAATGTGAACTTTTGTTGTAACATTAAGGCAACACTTTTTATATTATTAGAGATTACCACCATTGTGTACCATCAAAGTGTGATATTTGCACTAAATGTATTTGACTTTATCTATAAAACCCTGCACAATGGTGTATCATGAAAATGTATCATGTTAAACATGCCATGCAGCTTACCAATTTGCATGAATATAATGAAAGATTTTTTTTCGATAGCTTGTGGCCTAGGAATGCACTTTACGTTATATTATTGTTTGCAACAAGACTATAATGTAGTTTTCACTCTTTCTATTTTGTGGTACTTCAAAGTGCGGCGAGCTAAACCACTGGGCAGCAATACTGGAATCGCTACCGCATGTGGAGCTGTCTTCAAACACACAGAAGGAAACGCGGCTTTGCCTTGTTTGACTGTGTTGCGGGCACTTCTGAAGTATTGTCTGTCCAATAACCTTGGTGGCATGGAAGTGCCGTCCACTTCTATGCGTTGCTTTCTGTTTCATTGTGGCATCACATCACATTACAATCGTAATGTATATGTTCTTTTTCTAAGAGACCCATATTCCTATCCTTGTGTTATATTTGCTGTCGCATTATTTATGTGCAAATGACCAGTGCTCCAAGTTCCATTTTATCGCAAATTAAACTACTGATACCTAAACAGTTCTGTATAACAGAAAATCAAAACTGAACTGCCTAACAGTACCAAGCAGCAGCCTTACTTAGTGCAGTCTCAAGTAGACAGATTTTATTTGTCATGCAGAGGTGCACAGGGTACCTATTTATTACTTGCTGAACAATTAAGCTGTGTGAAAGCTGAATATCTATGTAGCTTCAACCACATGCTATTTGCCGTTCCTCCTGCCGTCAGCAAATGCGGAAGATTAACACGGCATTCCTTTTTCTAACTCTTTTTCCTCATTGCAGTGGGATTACTGCATGTGTAAGTAGGAAACGGATCACATAGGCAATCAAAAGCCAACAATGTGTAAACTTGGAACATTGATTGTGCAGTTTGACGACTCAGGATAAGTAGAAATACACCACAAACGATTGACAATTAACTTTTACTTGACACAGGGCTAGAGCATACAGTAAGCATACTGTATGCTCATAGGGTGTCACGTAAATTTAAATTGCAGTGTAGCTTTCCAGCGTGAGCTTCTATTGTTGCATTCTGTCAGAGCGACGGTAACGTCTCACATATCTAGTAACTAGCTTGTCTATATACAGTAGTAAAAGTGTGCGAACTGCTTTTTTTATGATTTGATAGAATGTGTAGAAAAATAAAGCCATAGAATCAACGCACAGTGATGTGACTCTCTGTGGACATGTTGCAAGTCCAAAAAAGTAAGGTATGAGCTGTTGCCAAAGTTCCGACCAGAAAGGAAAGCCAGTATAAAATGGTCCACACCACTGATCTCTACTGCAGGGGATGGACAGCACATCGAACGCCCTCGACTGAAGCCAACCTTGTCCCGGAAGTTGGTGCTTCACAACTTTGCAGCAGCACTTCGTCTGCACGAGTGTGTGACATTTCTTCCGCTAAAATGCCTGCCTGATATGCCATAAACTACCCAAGCAGGCCAGAGCAGTGTTTTAAGGTGTCCAGAATTTTTCCATTGCAGTGTCCACAGTGTCGCAAACATAATTGACGTGCATTGGAAACACTGGTAAATGAGAAAACACTTGATGTAAGAAAACACTATCGTATACGGGTTCAGATTGTCATAAAAGCGCTTACCCGACATGTACAGA
Source organism: Dermacentor andersoni (assembly GCF_023375885.2). Taxonomy (NCBI): domain Eukaryota; kingdom Metazoa; phylum Arthropoda; class Arachnida; order Ixodida; family Ixodidae; genus Dermacentor; species Dermacentor andersoni. The sequence continues at coordinate 12,553,797 of NC_092814.1, forward strand.
TAACATCTTCTAAAATGTGAAAAACCACGAAGAAAATTTTTTACAGCAGCAATATTATCTGATCGCACGCACTAGTTAGTCCACCATACGCCCTGCTTCTAGGAAAAGCCACTGCACGACACCGCATTTCCACTGGTTTCACCTGCATCCGATGCGGCGTGCTGCATCCAGCAAAACATATTAGAAATCAGTGGTGGACAGTGTTTTCTGTCCCCTTTCTCGACGCCAATTGAACATATGGTAAACTGTTTCCAAAGCAGAAAAATAGAGGGAAAGGGCTCTGAACACGTTGCATTTTAATGTTGCTGGTACTGGTAAAGCAAGTACTGTGGCATAGTAGATTTGCACCAGGCAACCTAGGAGCCAAGAAGACTGCTGGTTACTTGCAAATGGCCAACGTATTGTTAGCATGTTGAAGTTCTTTTTTTTATTCTGATCGCTTATTTAGCTAGTGGAGACAGCTTTCACCACTGGAGAAGCCTTGGAAGCATGAAACACTTCACGAAACCAGATTCACTATATCATATGTCTGCATCACAGAATTTCGTGGTTGCATGAGTGAACCGACTGGTTAACATGTAAGTGTTCATGATGTTTGCCATGCATGATCCACTTTATCTACAGGTCAACCCTATCTTGAGACTTAAGCTGATGTTGCGTTTAGAGAAATTATGGCTGAGAGGCAGCTTTTTAGAATACAGAATGAGCTCAACAGATTAAACACCAAAACAAGTTGAGGATTTCAGACAGAGAATCTTCAAAGCCCAGTTCATTTAGTGGTGTTGATATTCTGCAGAAAGTTGTTGATTGTTACGTTCATATGGTGCCCTAGCATTGCAGTGACAACTTCACTTGGAGTACGTAGCAAGGGTGTACTCGACGTAAGCTGGTGGCTTTTTTCTGCATTTTCAAGGACTTGTTTCTTGTTCAGTTGAGATTTTCAAATTTTGCATTGTTTATTAGGTGTTGTGTCCTGTTTTCTTTTCCTACAGCTTCTTAGTTAAACATCTGAATAGTGAACACAATTTGACCTTTTGCTTGATTTTCTAGATTACACGCCCTTGCTGCAAAACAATTTTACTTCAAAACTGCTTGTACCTTACTGAAAGAATCATAACACGCAAGAGATGGTTATGAAAATTGTAATATTGTTTTTTGATCTACAGGGCGTCCTAACTATCATTCACCAAGATTTAGAAATATGTAAATGCGATGTAACTAGACAGAACGAAGGTAATGTTGTTTGCCATCGCTTGCAGATACTCAGATTATTTTTAGCATTCTGCCTAATTACATAATAATTCTTAACTAGTTAATAAACTTCTCAAATAATTAAATGAAAAGTTTCAGTGAAAAAAATTGTAGAGCACAACGAAAGTCTCCCGATACACTTTTCTGTTATTCACTGTGTGCTACATAAAAGTGTTTTTCCAAGATAGAAGCCTGCGAATACACGTCGTGTGCCTTGAGTGGCCAGTCATGTGGCAATTTTGTGTTGCAAAGCCACGAATACAACTTAAATGGGTTCTTTTAAGAAAAAGACAGCTCAGAATATTATTCTTTTTTATGCAGCCTGTGGAGACAAGGTTTCTTATACATGGCCATGGCCCTCAAGGAAGATGCCGAGACCACAGCAGTTGACTGGAGAAGCCAAGACCACAGGCAGTTCCTCCAGTGACCGTGAAAAGGTCCCCTGGGGCACAAGTCTAATTTAGCACCACCACCTTTCTCCTGTAGCTTTTCTGTCTACTTAGCTAACCAGGTGAGTCAAAGATGGCCAAGGGACAACGAATCAACAGCTTCAAACATAGAAATTGCTCAAGCTCAATTCATTTTAAGTGTTAAATTTTTCCCTATCATTTTCCAAAAACTGGAAATAAGTATACGCTATGGTCTTCATACGGACACCTCTTTCCCGCGGAGAATTAGCAGTTAGTAAAGCCGCTTATGAAGGTTTGAATATTGGCCAGAATGATTTGGCATAGATATAATAATGCTTATGAACGTTTCTGGTGAAGGTAGTGGTAGCAGAGTGAATACTCAAAGAGTTTATATATAGATTAAAAGACATATTTTATTCCACTGCCAGAATTTTAAATCATCCCGAAAAATTCTTGTGTTTCATAGTCTATGCGCATCGAGCGACAGTGCTTCTTGCTGACAACATTCTTATGCTGCATAATTCACCTGTTTATATTCCCTGTTTCTCCCTTACAAGCAAATTTACATTCAGCATAGGAAACCTTGTAGATGATTTCTAGAAACTTGCTGATGAGATTAGAGGGCGACATGCACCCCAGGCCTTGATATGCATTCAGGAGCCTCGTATCTTGCAAATGTTAGAAATACTCCTGCTAAGCAAGTTCTTGGTGTCGTATACAAGGTTAATTGCGAATACGAATTCGCCTAAATTGGGAAAACAGTCAATCTAAAACATGCCAAGCGATATCGCTGACAATGCACACACATTCCAACTGAAATAAATACAAGTAAATATAGCACCAAATGCAAGAATCATCGGCATGATGCCATTCTTTCAGTGAAATAAAATCTGTCTTGCGTTGTAAATCTGGAATCCTTTGTAATTCAGACTACTAAATACCTCATGAAGGTTGCGACGTGAAATATACCTGGTGTATTTATTCCTTATTTTTCACTCTTAGACCCAATAATGCTTAAACAGTAGTGAGAGAACTGAGCTTACAGTTCTTAATACTTTATATTGCTCCAGAAATCAGTTTCTCTGCCAATCGCAGCATCCGACACTAACAATTTTTGACAGCAACTGTGAGACAGAAGGCACATAACACTTAGGGTGGGGCTATTCGCATTGATTGTTTGGGAATGAAGCCCGTAGTGTACATGTTACGGCCCTACGTGTCATTACCTTTAAACAACGTAAAGGTTTGCGTAAGGTTTGCGTTTTGCAAAACTGCATGGAGGTTTTTACTGTGTGCAATTTAAATTCGAAACCTTCACAACTGATACTAAATGTATTCTCCACAGCTATAGGCTATACAGGTGCACTACGTTACCCAGAACACACTATTTACCTAGTCACGACCCAGGTGGTGATTCAGGTTCTTCAGAGGTGTTTCATTGTATGGGATGGCACACCGCGCTTCACTTATTTGCAGAATATTGCATTCCAATTGTGTCATATGAGATAAATTCATTAGACAGCTTTAACTTGCCCTAAATGTATTACAGCTGTGTACTGGTAAACTGGCAGCAGCTTGCAGTGCTTGTGGAGAAACAATTGTAACTGCCATATTATATGTAACTGCTAGTGCATAGGCATTGGCAACAACAATGGTTAGGGTACACTAGTTCCTTCTACTCTGGAGTATGCATCCTCTACCAAAAAATAGTTCTTTTCCTCTTCCTCCTCTACCAGATTGGAATGTGAAATGGGGTGTAATTTGTAGGGCATACTCTTGCATAAACTTCATAAGCATTTCTCCTTGTCTGTGCCACAGATCGTTGTTGCTACGACAGTAAAAGCACGGTGCCTGTTTACAGCACCCATAGAGAACAGTCTGTAAATCTTTAACGAACAGAAGCATAATGAATAATTGAATAATTTTTAGTTTTTCTTCAACAAATTTAACACTTCTTGCCTTCCACTGTGGTGTTTTTCAAACTCTAACGTTGGCACAAGGTTTGACTGCAGGATGTCGTTTTGTGTGAAAGAGTGCACTCGTGTGCATAACACCTCATCGGCAACGTTCTGGTGCACAGAATGCCACGAGCTTTCGTATGCATTGGTCACTATCTTACAAACCGGCTGCTCCTTTGCTAGTTGGAATGTAGCATTAATGTAAAGCACATTTGATGTTCTAACAAAAAGAATTGTGCCCTCTTATACCCTAATTCTCCTTACTTGATGCCTAGTGTTATAATAGCATGGTTGACACCATGAGAGTCAGTGTGGTGTATAATTGTGTTATGGTGGGGTGGGGGGTGTACAATAACTTCAGCAACTTTTCCGCATCACTTGAATCGGTATTGTGGAATGCTGTTTGTTTCTTTCACTCACTGTTACCAAGCTTCATTTTGGTTTTGGCAAAAAGTATCATGTAGTTCACTAGCGCTCCTGCCAACATATATAATGTGTAGGCATCTGTGTTGAAAAAAAGACCAGCTAATGGTTTGCCAGGAGCTAAGGCCCATTTAGACCATTACATTTTGAGCTTACACCTGTGGAAATTACTGGTGAATGAAAGCCCACCCACGAGAACTGCCCATATTATTTTCTTTCATTATAATAATGCTGAAGCTTTGAACAGCATTTGAACTTAGACTTGTTTAAAAAATGACCCATTTCCTTGTTCAAGTAGGAAAGGTTCCATAGGAAGGCAGAAACTTGAAGCCGTCAACAGCAGCATAAATATAAGCAGCGCTCAACGTTTCGCAATCTTGCACCTGGTTATCATATTGCCCATCCCATTTTTTTCCAGACTGTTCGTTACTGTTTTATTTCTTACCCAGTGTAAGTTTAATGTCCTTATTTTTAATATTTGCTCAATATATTTTTTCTTCGTCGGCTTTCAACAAAATATGTATTCATAATCTGCCTTCATTTACCATTTACACTGATCTTAACCAGATGCATCTTGATACAAAATTTATTTTACTTAATTCTTCGTAGATTTTTTCCGAATGTGCAAACTGTTTATCTTAATACCTGTTTTGACTTCTGGGAAGATTAGGTCTGCTGGATTAATGACTGCTTACATGTGTACATCGTTTTATGTTTTGGGCACCCCTACTCTTTGCAAGAACCGACAGCAGTGCTTATACCCGCCCCACCACAATCACCACTGCTAACCACACCCTTCCTGCCTTTAGTTTAACACTTTGGCTTCTCTTGACCTATTAAATGCATCAGCTTCTTTTCCCCCAATAAAGCTAGGGGCCAGTGAGCTATGCACAAAAAGAACACTGCCAAGGAAAACATTTGCTACCCTGATGACAAGCACCTATGTCGAAATGTCGGCTACAGCAACATCCCTTGTTCCAACAATGTTGGTCTACGTACATGTTTTTTTAACACAGAAGTTACTGCTTTGTTGCGTTCTGTGATTATCCTTTTTTTTGCCGCTTTCTTTAGGATGGAAATTCACGAATGCTATTTGTTTCTCCTAACAGCAGCAAGTTTATCCTTGCAAGGCGTTTGGGGTCAAGAACAACTTTCACCAGAAAAAAGTGCAAGACGAGTGATTGAAGAAAATAAAGTTGCTTCTGTGATCTAAGAACTTGAGGACTGAAATTTTGTAACTTTTTGTATATTTGCTATGCAATGCAGTCATATTACAAAGTGCAAAGTGTTTTATCTCTGCAGCCATGTCAGTGTGTTCGCAAGACAATTTTCTCAATGGGGACCTGCTGCTTCATGATATCTGCATTAAAGGAGATGTACTATCGTGGAAAAAAGTACCCTGGAAGTACGAGCGTCGACCGGATTGCATCTCTGTGTTCAAGACCGCTGGAAACAGTGGGCCACGCATGCACATTCTGAACGCAGATGTTAGCACGGCTGATTCCAGCAAATAGAGCACCAATAAAATTCGGTCGGCTCTCGCGTGTCCTGGGCAATTTCTTCCCCGATGGTACATTCTCCAAACAATAGACATGCTGTGCAAGGAGAAATACGGGAAGCGCTTGTACTTTAACGGATATAGCACAGATTCAGCATACAGAGTCATTTTCTGAATACGGGAAGCACCTTTATTTTATCGGTGATAGCACAGATTCAGCATACAGAGTTTTTTAGATACAGAAGCACTCGTATCTTGTATTACGGTCTCTCTATTACAGCTGTCCGTTGTACGGAAATGACCGATCTTTATTTACGGAAAAACGTTCGGTCACACATTACCAGCAGATCGTCTGTAAACTAAGGCAGCAGAAGCTTGATGTGGGCGAGTTGGTTTTGCATGCTTGAAGAAAAGAGCGCTACGAAGACGCAGACTAAAAGAGGAACAGGTCTTGTCCGTCGTAGATGTTCCTCTTTTAGACTGTAAACTAAGGCGATTTTTTTTTACAGTGTAGGCTCAAAAATTGCTATCGCTAACGTTTTTTCTTTCAAATTTATTCTGCTTCTTATATATTAATTTCTCTCCACTCTAATGGGAAATGCGAGCGCCAGATGCGCCCGCCAGACGATTTGCTGGCACATGCGCGCTGAGGGCATCATAGTGTCGTCTGCTACTATAGCTGCATGCGCGAAACCTGGCCTCATGCGGGCGTCATAAATTTGCTTACATCACTGTGTAGCATGCCCGAATGAATGTCTTTCCTATCACTGTACGTAAAGCTCTGGGTGTTATCGCCCGTCGCCGAACAAGCTGCTCAAAAGAGTAAAGTGCTCCCTGAACACCCGATTTTTTACGTGTTGTGCATTTATGATGGACTTCTTGGCATTTACCGTGGCCGTGTTTATAAACTCGAAGGTCAAGGGGGCTGAGATGCATATTAATTACAGCAAAAGGCATTTGCAACAATGCTCTCATTTCTTCTTTTGTCGCATATGTCCCGGCTCTCTCGCTGTATTCCTTGCTTAGTATACTCTCGCTGCTGAGCCAATCCATTTTTAAAGCGAAGCTGTATTGGCTAGTCAATTCGTTCGTGCGTCCGCCTGTCGCCTGTACGCCGGAAACTCCTCCGGCGCAACAGCATGCACATGCGCGAAAACAAGAGAAATAGAGATGCAAGTAGTGACGTCGTTGCTCTCCGTCGCATCCGAGCGGGCGCGCAGCAGTTTCTCTCCGGCTCCGAAATGGATAGGCCACGCGTCATACGTACTCCTGAGGAGCAGGCAGCTTTCGATCAGCAACACCGCGAGCAGAACTGGGAGCGAGTTCGTCTACGCCGTGCCAAATGCTGCAGTCCGGGTTCGAGAACAGGCTCTTACAGCCAAGCGCAAGCAGCAACTGCGTACCGAGGATCCGGCAGCCTACCAAGCCGTCGTTTAATGAACCGTCGGGACTAACCCAGTGATAAACACCGGGGCCGCACGTTGCAGCTTCGCTGGTTGACCATCTGTACGGAGTGCTTGGGCGGTTATTTTTGTATTATCAGAAGCCATAAACGCGCAATAATACGCTGCTATAGCAACGGACCGCCCCGTCTTTCTGAATGGACGGCGAAGTTGTATAGAGCGGAAAAGCAACCCAACGTGAAAATACATGTATACTGCACGCACTACACCTGTCACTGACTCGTGCCAGAAAAAAACTGCATGACTTTTTCCCATTCAGCACACAGACCGACGCCACTGGGAAACTGAGCAGCGCTGGGTTCATGCGGTAACTTGAGATGAGTAGCAAATAGGCACATCTGTCATGCAATTCATTCTAAACTACGTACAACCCGTTAATATTGTCGCGTATACCCTGGAGTATACAGGCTGAATGAAGATCCAGGCGGTTGCACTTTACGAAAACGTAAGCGGCGACGCGCGATGCCGAGACGAACCTCGTTCTCCTCTTCTTCAATCCCCTTGCTGTGCCACACCATGTGGAATTACCCCCCTTTCAAAAAAAGAAAGAAGGAAAACATACATAGGTTTGACGCGAGAGCGCCGAGATGGTCTAGGACGAACACGTAAGCTATAGTCACAATCATTGTGGTGTGCGATATAGTCACAAGGCACTGAGGGACGAGGAACAACAAAAACTAACTGAAGCGGCTGAAAACGTCGAATATTAGGAGCTATAGTACGGTTTCAAGCGCACAACGTGGACAATCTGAGATTGCGGTTGTCGACGTCAGGGAGGCTGGCTTCCGTCAGGAAGGACTTCGTAGTTCACGTTACTAATGCGCTGCAGCACTCTGTAAGGTCCGAAGTAGCGACTCAAAAGCTTCTCGGATAGTCCTTTTCGGCGCACGGGTGTCCAGACCAAAACTTGATCACCAGGTTGGAACTCGACTTGCCGATGTCGGAGATTGTAACGATGCGCATCGATGCTCTGTTGTTTCTTTATGTGCACTCGGGCAAGCTGACGGGCTTCTTCCGCGTTTTGCACGAAACGTTCGGCATCTTGGGCGAGGTCGAGATGATCGATGTTGTCGCACGGCAGCATTGCTTCTAACATAGTCTGCACTTCACGGCCGTAAACGAGGTAAAACGGCGTGAAGCGTGTTGTTTCGTGCGTAGCAGTATTATACGCAAACGTTACGTAAGGGAGTATCTCGTCCCACGTCTTGTGCTGTACGTCTACGTACATAGGACTGGAGGGTGGCCCGCGCTGTGCCAATTCTTAAAAAAAGGGGACAAGCTAACCATTTCTTATTATCGACCAATCTCAATCACTTCCTCTTGTTGCAAGTTGCTTGAACACATAGTTTCTGGTTATCTTAACTCCTATCTTGATGAAAATAACATTTTATCACCTGTGCAACATGGCTTTGGGAAAGAAATGTCCACTGTGACACAGTTAGAACGATTCATGATTTTTCTGTTGTGTTTGATAAATCAGGGCAGATTGATGTACTTATTTTAGATTTCCGTAAGGCATTTGACACAGTTCCTCACAGCAAACTTATTTATAAACTGGAAAGTATTGGCGTGCCTACTTACCTTGTTGATTGGAATAATGCTTATTTAAAACACAGGACACAGTACGTAGAGGTTAATGGTTGTAAATCTGAAGTGCTTCCAGTGACGTCAGGTGTACCTCAAGGAAGCGTTTTAGGCCCGCTGCTCTTTTTCATTTATATTAATGATTTGCCGGCGGCTATTTCCGGAAATGTCTCTGTGGGGCTTCTTGCAGATGACTGCATTCTCTTTAAGAGCATAAACGAGAGTAGTGATCATTACCTCTTACAAAACTCGCTATTAGCCGTTCATCAATGGTGCCTTAAATGGAATATACAACTCAGCCTAGATAAAACTGTCACCTTGCGAATTTCGCGCAAAAAGCAGGTTTCTACTTTTCTTACAGCCTTCTAAATCATTCTATTATGGAGGTCACAAATCATAAATACTTAGGGGTTACAATAACAAACGATAATAACAGACATTTGTTCCTCATCATTTTCCAAGCTGTGCTTTCTAAAGCTTAAGCTTAGATGCGCCCCAAGTAAGCTTAAACGTCTTGCATACATAACATTTATTAGATCAAAATTAGAGTACGCGTCGGTCTCATGGGACCCGTTCATAAAGAAGGACATTTACCAGCTTGAGATGGTGCAAAGGCAAGCGATTAGGTTTATTTATAACAAATACAGAAGGCTTGTTCACCTACAACACTAATGAAAACAAATCATATCCAACTACTTCAAGTACCTAGGAAAATGTCCCGTTTGTTGTTCATGCATAACCTTTTAGCACATAAACTAAACATTTCGCATCCCACAGTACTCGCATCCCACACAGGAAGTCATTTACTGGAACCAATTTTTGCAAGAACTGAAACCTTCAAACACAGTTTTTTCCCGAGGACCGTTTCCGACTGGAACTGTCTTCCGGGGGCCATTTTCCAGTCCCCGAATTTTGTTAAAGCTCCAGAAGAGCATTTGTTTGAGTGAATGAGTGCTGTATATGTGCGTATATGTGTATATATGCATAAATATGTATATGTGTATGTGTATACATATTTTTCTGCTTGTTTATTAGCGGCAATCTCTTAAACTGCCGTTCTTTTTTTTATGTCACAGTGCATTTCTATGCCTTGTATAGCCCCTCCTGCATGGGCCATAACTGTTGGCCTGCAGTATTCTGAAATAAATAAATAAATAAATAAATAAATAAATAAATAAATAAATAAATAAATAAATAAATAAAATAAATAGACAGCATGTCAGTCATCGTTTTGTTCAGTCGTTCGGTCAAGCCGTTTGTCTGCGGATGAGGGCAGTTGTCATTCGATGGGTCGTGCAGCTGAGTTTAAAAACGTCTTCAATGAGTTGTGCTGTGAAGGCTTTGCCTCGGTCTGTGATGACGTGTGATGGGGAGCCATGCCGTAGGACGATGCTCTGTATGAAAAACTGGGCAACCTCGGAAGCTATGCCTCGAGGCAGCGCCTTTGTCTCAGCATACCGCGTTAAATAGTCCGTGGCGACGATTATCCACCTGTTGCCAGAAGATGACAGTGGAAACGGGCCCAGAAGATCCATGCCGACCTGGTCGAAAGGTCTGCCAGGTGGGTCAATCGGATTCAGCAATCGCGCAGGCTTCACAGCTGGCGACTTTCGGCGCTGGCATTCACTGCAGGCTCGGCACACTCGGCAATTTCGGCCAGTAGTAAGATTGCGCACTCTATCAAGCGTTCGCGTACAACCCAAATGGCCAGACGGAGGCTCGTCACGACAGGCGAACAAAACTTCGGCACGGAGGTCTGCTTGAACGACCAAAATGTAGGCCTTGTTGGTGGCAGCGGAGTTCTTCTTGTACAAGACGCCATGTCGTAAACAAAAAGACGACAATCCTCGAGCGATATGCCGGGGTATTGATGAGTTTCGTCCTTCCAGATGCTCGAATATAGGCCGTAGTGCGTCGTCTGCGCGCTGCCTTGTGGACAAATCAGTAACGCAGTTTTCGCGGGATCGTGGCTAACGCCTTCCGCGCTGACCACGTGTCCCAGAAACATCAGCTGCTTGTAGCCGAAATTACACTTCTGAGGCTTAAGGGCGAGGTTAGCCGATCGAATGGCTTCGAGAACTTGCCGCAGTCGTTTTAGGTGGTCGTCAAATGTCGCCGAAAGAACAACCACGTCGTCGAGGTAGACGAGGCAGCTTTGCCACTTCAGACCAGCAAGAACGGTGTCCAGCATTCGCTGGAATGTTGCGGGTGCCGAAGAGAGACCGAAAGGAAGTACTCTGAATTCGTAAAGGCCATCTGGAGTGACGAAAGCAGTTTTTCGCGGTCTCGTTCATCTGCCTGAATTTGCCAGTAACCACTCTTTAGATCGAGAGACGAAAAATACTTAGCTCGCCGCAACCTGTCTAAAGAGTCATCGATACGTGGTAGTGGGTATACGTCGTTCTTCGTAACATCGTTGAGGCATCGATAATCAACACAGAAACGAAGCGTTCCGTCTTTTTTCTTGACTAGAACGACCGGGGAGGACCACGGACTGTGCGAAGGCTGAATGAAACCATCATCTAGCATCTCCTTGACTTGCGCTTGAATTGCCTCACGTTCTTTCGGCGAAACACGATAAGGCTGTTGTTTGGTGGGCCATGCGTCGGCGGATGTCGTTATTCGGTGCTTCGTGATTGGCGTTTAGCCCACCTTAGTAGCCCAAGCAAAGCACGCGCGCAATTCGTTCAAGAGTTCCTGCAGTACGCTCTTTTCGTCGTCCGTAAGCTCGGAGTTTACATCGATGTCTCTGAGCGAACTGTGTCCACTTCAGAAGCGAAGCACTCGATGATGTCCGTTGATGGTTCGGCTTAGGCGATGACAGTGCCACGAAAAATGTGCCGATTCTCAAAGGTAAAGTTGGTAACGAGGACCGTTGTCTGGCTATCACGAAGTTCCACTAGGCTTCGCGCTACACAAATACTATGGGTAAGCAACATAGAAATGTTGCCTTCTACAACGGCTTCACCTTCTTGTAGCTCGTCGGACTTGACCGGAATCATAACACTCACACGCGGCGGTATCGTGATGTTGTCGTCCGAAACGCGAAGTACGGATCTGTGTCCAATGGCGTTGGTCTGTGCTGTTGCCCTTTGTGTCGAGAAAGTGATGCAGCGCTCGCAGACGTCAATAATGGCGCCATGTTCCCGGAGAACGTCCATCCCAAGAATTAAATCACGGGAACACTCGCGTAGAACTAGACAAGTGGCGAGAAAAGCAGCACCGCGAATTTCTACTCTGGCCGTGCATAGGCCAAGCGGTGTGACGACGTGGCCACCTGCCGTACGAACTGGTGCCCCATTCCAGGGCAACGTAACTGTTTTCAGAACGCTCGCCAGTTTGCTATTAAGAATAGAGTAATCAGCGCCGGTACCTACAAGTGCACTCATTTTTCTGCCGTCTATCAACACAGGTATGTCCAGTGAAATCTTGTTCGCGGAAACTGGTTCTGGCGTCATCGTGTTTTCGTTGTTCTGAGGTCGGCACGATACGAGGTTTTCAGCGCGTCGAGTACCAGCGGTCCCGCCTCGGAAGGTCGCTGACGTCAGTTTTTCCGGCGTGGACTTGATGATCGCCCTTGCGTTGTCATCGAGGTGGTATTACGAGCAGGGAACTATCGCCGCGGTGAGGGTGAGGGTGACTGCCGCTGCGACGTGCCCGGCATGCGCTGCTGTTCCAGGAATTCTGCGATGTCGGGTGGCCTTTGGCCGAACCTAGGTCGAGACGAATCGATAGAAAAACCCAGCAGTCCGAGTCGTCGGTAGGGGCACTCCGATACACATGACCAGCTTCGCCGCAGTGGTAGCACAGCGGTCGTCGATCGGGTGCTCACCAAACCTCTGATTTCCTCGCGGGTGTTCGGCGGTCGTCGAAGTACGGTAGCGGAGTTGTCGGAGCGGCTTGCGCCGATTGCAATGCGACTAGCGACGCAATATAAGTAGGTGCGAAAGCTTGGGCGGGGTTCAGTAATGTTTCTGCATAAGTCTTGCGCCGGGACTCGCTTGGCAGAGGTGGTGCTTCACTGCTGGAAAGAGATGCCTGCAGTGTCTGCTGCACTTCGTTGCGCACGACGCTAGCGAGGGAGCTGACTGGAGGTGTCGACGTACCGTGGTGCTTCTGCAGCTCGTTGCGAACCACTGAGCGAATCAGCTTGCAAAGCAAGGCGACGTCGCACCCGAAGCCTACCGGCGTATCCGGAGTGCAGGCGGCATGTACTTGTCGGTTGCACATGTTCGACCATTGCTGAAGGGTCTTCTCCATCGCGGCGGCTTCGGTGAGGAACTCCGCAACAGTCTTGGGTGTATTCCGAGCAAGACCGCCAAAGAGCTGTTCCTTTACGCCTCTCATCAGATGACGCACCTTCTTCTCTTCCGACATGCTCGGATCGGCATGCTGAAAGAGACGCGTCATGTCCTCCACGTATGTACATCGTGACGCTCTCGTTGGGCTTTTGAACGCGTGACTGAAGGGCCCGCTCCGCTTTTTCCCGGCGATCGGGGCTCGAGTAAGTCTCCAGTAGCTTGCGCTGGAACTCAGGCAAGGATGACAGGGCACTCTCGCGGTTCATAAACCACGTGCGAGAACCATCCTGGAGGCTGAAGTAGAGGTTCCTGAGTTTACCGTTGCTGTCCCACTCGTTAAACGCAGCCACGCGCTCGAACTCCGCCAGTCAGTCTTCCACGTCTTCAAATGTGTCGCCATGAAAAGCCGTCGGCACTTGGGGGTTCAGCAGCATTAGGTAAGTCGGTGTCACCCTTTCTATAGAAGTCGCAGTGGTCGCATTCATCAGTTTTTCGTGGAGGTTTCCAAATTCTGGGGCGAGGCCTCGGATTCGCGGGCTTGTGCGGTGAACTGGAGTCAACTACAACTGTGGGGCGAGGTTCTTGCTGCCCAGTGGGGTCTCCTGCATAAATTGTGCGTACCCAGCAAGCTCCACCAAATTGTCGCGTATACCCTGCTGGAGTATACACGCTGAATGAAGAGGTTGCACTTTACGAAAACGTAAGAGGCGGCGCGTGATGCCAAGACGAACCTCGTTCTCCTCTTCTTCAATCCCCTTCCGGTACCACACCATGTGGCAATATGAAACAGAGTTTCCTAATGGCGGACCACTTACATGAGCGGGCACGACATGGATAGGATCAGCTCATTGATCCTTTAGCTCATATAGCCTTATGAGTGAACGCCACAACTCGCTGTGGCCTCAGAGATCGCACGGCGCCGCTCATCCTAGAGCAGCTTTAGAGCTCTCATTTGTAGCATGGATGTAGCAGCATGTGTGTTCTCATTCTATGTATATCGCAACACATAATCCGCTAAGGAACAAGAATGTGTCCTCGTGTTAACCAAAAAGCTTTGCGTCATGAAATGCAGACACTTGCGAACTATCTTTCCGCATGTCAATGGCACAATATAAATTAGAAATTACCTTTTATGTCTTGTAAATAATTAGTCTTGTGATAAGAATGGTCTTCGTTATGTGGATCATAGGGAACAGCTCTCTCCGGCGTCGTTCTGTTTACCAGCGGTTGCCGATGGAACGCTACAAGCCTTTGACTTTGCTCAACGCTGTGCGAGTAGGCACACATACCTCAATTTTATTATTCAGATACCTCACAGGTTCCTACTGGAACATTGATTGAACAAGCAATTACCGCTCTACCGTCTCCGTCATCTGGTTTGCCTTAGCCGGGACAGGCGTGCCCCTCGCTCCGTACAAAAGCTGGCACTGCAATCGCGAAAGCCTCGCAGACAAAAATACCGGGCGTTTTACGGCAACTTTTACAGTGTTCTTAAACGTCGCTTAGGGCACATACTACTAATCCAATTTTTCTGCGATTAGCCAAAAAGCCGGACGTTACTTAACGAAAATCAAAGTGCATAATTGACTAATTAACAAAAGTTCAATAATCAACTTTTGAATAAGTATATTTAGCGCACACATTGCGATACACCAACTGAAGTGAGTGATATCACAATGCATAAACCGATGGAGCAAATTTTGAAGCTAGCACCAGCTTTGAGATACGCGCTGTGAAACAGTAAAAATACATTGTTGTTCCGCTTACTTTTTAAACAAAACACATGTTTATATATTGAAGTTAAAAAATTACTGGAACACCAATGCATTTCGTCGCCAAACATTGGGAACGTATATATCGAAGTTGGTGTCACCCTCACGATTCCTCGTTTGAAGTGGATATGACATTGGACAGTTTTACAATACAGGCCACAAACGTTTTGAAGCCCCTAAGAAATAGCGTCGAAGCTACTTCGCATGCGCGAGACGCAAAGTGCGTTGGAGTTTTACGTCGGGCACGCTATTTCACCGATTTAGCGGGAGCTCCAAAACCTGCCCCAAAAGCTTTGCGTCAACAAACATGGCGGCACCCTTCGAAGCATGGAGGAAGGAAAACTGACGTGAGGCCCTACGCCTTCCGCGCGCTAGGAGAAAAATGCGGCGGAAGTGACGTGGTATGTTCTCTATTTTTTTATTTTGCTGCCGCGGCCATGCTTTCGGGCCAGGCTTTGTTATGGTTTTGTGCGCTCACACGTGTTGCTCCGTAGGTTTCGTACTGTGGCAAAGGCGCCGTGTGGGGCAGGTTTGTGTTAGTCCCCGTGTTTTATTGCTCTGTGTTATCTGGACCGTGCTCTCCCGGATGGTGCTGTGGCCAGGTGGAACTAAAGGTCGTGAGATGAACGCGCATGCAACGCTGT
Organism: Dermacentor andersoni; assembly: GCF_023375885.2. Lineage (NCBI taxonomy): Eukaryota > Metazoa > Arthropoda > Arachnida > Ixodida > Ixodidae > Dermacentor > Dermacentor andersoni. The sequence continues at coordinate 12,569,101 of NC_092814.1, forward strand.
ACGCAATGTACCGTGCCATGGCAATAGCAACGAACGAAGGAATATCCGGAGGAATTTTGCCCTCTTAGGCGGAATCATCATTTATTGGCCCTTAAAGGCCACTGTTGGGGTATTACATACAATCATGCTACCGTGCCATCGCAGGCCGAAATCGATGAATTTCAGAATCTATACAATGAACGCCTTGCAGGTCTGCGATTCGTGCTTTTGACAGCGCATGGTGCATTTGGGGCGCGTAGAACGCACGTTTTTCAAGAATGCATAATCCTTGTTTTAGAACATCGGTGTTCAGTAACAACTTGCTTTTCTGCATAATAAAATACATGTTGCTCAACTGTTGCTTGTTTCTCGCAGTACTCGCGACAGCACGAAGTCTTTAAAGCAGAGCGTGTTCGAGGTTCATACAGACTTGCACAGGTGTACCACAATACGCGTGCTGATAGAGCGTTTATTTATTTATTATACCTCAAAGGTCCCTGAACAGGACGTTACAAGAGGGGTGGGCACATATTGAAAAAACCGCGTGTCAGGTTAGGTAATGTGACTTGAAAGATGGTCTTCGATGGCAGCTTTGAAACGAGAAACGTCAGTGATGAGGGCGATGTCAGAAGGAAGGGTATTCCATTCACGGGCTGTATATTGACACGTGTACTTATATTTATCGGGCGACCACGTTTCGCCGCCTAACAAATGTTATCGCACAGCGCGGGACGCGCCTGCATGTATCCGAAGTTTCTGGAAAGTTATCGATGCTTCTATCCGCTGTCTGTTGTCGCCGAACCTTATGTTATCTGATTTCATCACCTGACGCGAATGGTGTAGAACTTTGTGGAAGGCACGCGGGTTCCAACGATTAGTCTGGAACATTCGATGACTGGTCTATAAAAGCCGACGCGCTTGACCCGCTGATCAGATTTTCGACGATCGCCGAGCGTGTTCGCCGCTATCGTTGTGCTATAAGTGTAGCCTGTTTTGTGGGCACAGGTTCGCCCAATAAAAGTTAGTTTTGTCGTTCACAGTACTGCCACTGTGTTATTCAGCGTCACGACCACGTGACATCTGGTGGAGGTGCTTGTGCGTTCATGTACCGAACGCCCCCGCAAAGCCGCGATCCAAGCCCGAAGCCCGAGGACAAAACCAACGTCGCCCAAGACCAGCGAGCTAGCCGCCGGCTGCAAGGACTGCCCCCAGAGCACGGACTCCTACCTGAGACGTGCAGGAAGATTGCCACCAAGTCCTCCCCAATGGCAGCCCCAGCATCCCCCGTCGTGCTGCAGCAGCCCAGGGAGCCCCCCACGTTCCGCGGTTCAACATTCGAGGACCCGGAAACCTGGCTCGAGACGTACGAGAGGGTCGCTGCATTTAACAGCTGGAACAGCGACGACAAACTGCGACATGTCTTCTTCGCATTGGAAGACGCTGCCAGGACGTGGTTCGAGAACAGGGAGTCGACATTGACAACCTGGGACCTTTTCCGAAGTGGCTTCCTGCAGACATTCACAAGCGTCGTACGCCGAGAACGAGCCCAAGCACTACTGGAAACCCGAGTGCAGCTGCCCAACGAGACCACCGCGATTTTTACAGAAGAAATGAGCCGCCTATTCCGCCACGCCGACCCGGAAATGTCCGAGGAAAAGAAAGTCCGGCTACTAATGCGTGGTGTTAAGGAGGAACTTTTCGCCGGTATGGTACGAAACCCACCGAAGACTGTCGACGAGTTTCTTCGCGAGGCCACTAGCATCGAGAAGACACTCGAGATGCGAAACCGGCAATTCGACCGCCGCACCAACGCTACAAACTACGCCGGAGTTCAATCACTGGCCTCCGAAGACCTGCGCGAGGCTATCAGGGCAGTCGTACGAGAGGAGCTCCAGAAGATCTTCCCGTCGTCGCAGCCTCAAGTGGCCTCGATCGCTGACATCGTCAAAGATGAGGTTCAGCGGTCGCTTGGAGTTCCGGAGGTGCAACCTCAATTACCGCAACCCCAACCCGAAGCGATGACCTACGCCGCCGTCGTACGCCGTCAAGGCCCTCCTCAGCGACCGCGCCAGGGCCCTGTAACGCCGCAATTCCGTCGACCAGCGCCGCCGCCGCCGACAGCGCGCCCACCCGTCGCCCAGCGGAGCTACCCGAGGAAGACCGACGTTTGGCGCGCTCCTGACCACCGCCCGCTCTGCTACCACTGCGGGGAAGCGGGTCACGTCTACCGACGATGTCCATACCGGGAAATGGGACTGCGAGGTTTCGCCGTCAACGCTCCGCGCCCGCAGCAAGGTGAACGCCCTCGCGATATCGCTGACTACCTCGCGGCTACTCAGTGGAGTTCTCGACGACCGTCGCGTTCACCATCACCAGGCCGCTACCTGTCGCCGCAGCGCCGACCATACACTGGCCCAGCTCGGGGCCGGTCAGCGAGCCCATATCCGGAAAACTAAAAGCAGCAACCGATGGAGGTGCGGTTGCTGTCCGTCGAACTGTCGAAGATCCTCCGCCGCCGACGAAGACGCCGAAGAAACTACCTCGACGACATAACGACACGCCGCCGTCCCGACGAAGTCTGGAAGGAAAGAATGCGACGACGAAAGACGACCTGACGACGTCACATACCAGCCACAAGTCAACGCGACGCAGTCGTGATCCGACGCCAAGACCGAACTGTAATGCAAGACAAAGAGCCACCGACCTCGACGTGCTTCTCGACGGCCACGCAGTCACCGCCTTAGTCGACACAGGGGCTGATTACTCCGTCATGAGTGGACACATCGCCGCCCAGTTGAAGAAAGTTAAGACTACGTGGGAAGGCCCTCAAATTCGTACCGCCGGAGGACACCTCATAACGCCGACTGGAATGTGCACGGCAAGAATTACCATTCACGACCGGACCTACCCTGTCACCTTCGTTATCCTCCAACAGTGTTCACGAGACGTCATTCTCGGCATGGACTTCCTCAACCAACACGGCGCAGTCATCGATCTGAAGTCGAAGTCAATAACTCTGTCGGAAGACCATGCGATACCGTCGGAGAACCCTCGTAGTCACCACGCCATGATTGTGCTCGAAGATCAGGTGAGCATCCCGCCTCGCTCCAGCATTGTTATTTCGGTCGGCACCGAAACACCCGCTGACTTAGAAGGTGTCATCGAAGGCGACCAACGTCTACTGCTAGACCGTGAAATTTGCGTCGCAAGAGGGATCGCTCGACTGCACGGAGGAAACACGAAAGTGTTGCTGACAAACTTCAGCCAGGAGTACAAGCACATCAACAAGGGCACGACGATCGCATACATCGAGGAAATTCTGGAAAACAGCAATGCGTTTGTCCTCTCGGATTCCGCCGCATCTACCCCGACGACCATGGTTGCCGAACCAGACTACGACATTAATCCAAGTCTCCCCGTGATTAAGCAACAGCAGCTCAGAAGTCTGCTCCGGCGATACAAAGGCTGCTTTTCGACGTCATCGAGGATTCGACAAACACCAGTCGCCAAGCATCGCATAATCACCGAGGAGTACGCTCGACCACTTCGCCAGAGCCCTTACCGAGTTTCGCCGCGAGAACGTGAAGCTATAAGAGAACAAGTCGACGAAATGCTGCGCGACGACATCATCCAGCCGTCGAAAAGCCCGTGGGCATCTCCTGTTGTGCTGGTGAAGAAAAAGGACGGAACCCTTCGTTTCTGCGTCGATTATCGTCGTCTGAACAAGATCACGAAGAAGGACGTATACCCTCTCCCACGGATAGACGACGCATTGGATCGGCTCTGCAACGCTAAATACTTCTCCTCGATGGACCTCAAGTCTGGCTATTGGCAAATAGAAGTCGACGAAAGAGATCGTGAAAAGACCGCCTTCATCACCCCAGATGGCCTCTACGAGTTCAAGGTTATGCCATTTGGACTGTGCTCGGCGCCTGCAACGTTCCAGCGCGTGATGGACACGGTTTTAGCAGGATTGAAGTGGCAGACCTGTCTCGTTTACTTGGATGACGTCGTTGTATTCGCCAAAAATTTTGACGATCACCTTAGGCGGCTTGCCACAGTACTAGAGGCCATCAAGTCATCAGGGCTCACTCTGAAGCCAGAAAAGTGCCGCTTCGCTTACGATGAGCTTCTATTCCTAGGCCACGTCATCAGCAAATCCGGAGTACGCCCCGACCCGCAGAAAACAGCTGCCATCGCAAAGTTCCCGCAGCCCACCGACAAGAAGGCAGTGCGTAGATTTCTTGGCATGTGTGCCTACTACAGGCGATTTGTCAAGAACTTTTCACGCATCGCTGAGCCGCTGACACAGCTAACTAAATGTGACGTCGAGTTCAAGTGGGAAACGCCACAGGGCGACGCATTTCAAGAACTCAAACGACGCATGCAGTCGCCGCCCGTACTTGCGCACTTCGACGAGCACGCCGATACCGAAATACACACTGACGCCAGTAGCCTAGGCCTCGGTGCCGTCCTAGTCCAGAGAAAAGATGGACATGAACACGTGATAGCTTACGCTAGCCGATCATTGTCAAAAGCAGAAGGTAATTATTCTACAACCGAAAAGGAATGCCTCGCCATCGTTTGGGCCACAGCGAAATTTCGCCCTTACCTATATGGCAGGCCATTCAAGGTGGTCAGCGATCATCACGCGTTGTGTTGGCTAGCTAACCTAAAAGACCCCTCAGGACGGCTGGCACGGTGGAGCCTCAGGCTACAAGAATACGACATCACTGTAACCTACAAGTCCGGACGAAAACACTCAGATGCCGATTGCCTATCCCGCGCCCCCATTGACCCGCCGCCGCAAGATGACGAGGATGACGACGCCTTCCTTGGAATAATAAGCGCGGAAGACTTCGCCGAACAGCAACGAGGAGACTCGGAGCTAAAAGCCCTAATCGAGTATTTGGAAGGGCACACCGACGTTGTCCCAAGGGCATTTAAGCGTGGATTATCTTCGTTCACGCTTCAAAACAACCTACTCGTGAAGAAGAACTTCTCACCAGTCCGCGCCAACTACCTTCTTGTTGTTCCGTCGGCGCTACGTCCAGAAGTACTGCACGCCCTACATGACGATCCGACCGCTGGGCACCTCGGTTTCTCCCGGACGCTATCGAGGATACAAGAAAGGTATTACTGGCCGCGCCTAACCACCGATGTCGCCCGTTACGTCAAGACATGCCGCGACTGTCAGCGACGCAAGACACCACCGACAAGACCAGCGGGATTACTACAGCCGATCCAGCCTCCTTACCGACCTTTTCAGCAGATTGGGATGGACTTGTTGGGACCGTTTCCGACATCAGCTTCCGGAAATAGGTGGATTGTCGTGGCGACGGACTATCTCACCCGCTTCGCTGAAACTAAAGCTCTACCGAAAGGCAGCGCAGCCGAAGTGGCTAAATTTTTCGTCGAGAACATCCTGTTGCGACATGGTGCTCCAGAAGTCCTCATCACCGACAGAGGAACGGCCTTTACAGCGGAGCTCACTCAAGCCATTCTGAACTACAGTCAGACAAGGCACAGGAGGACAACGGCCTACCATCCGCAGACGAATGGTCTTACGGAGCGCCTGAACAAGACCCTCGCCGACATGCTAGCAATGTACGTCGACGTCGAGCACAAGACGTGGGATGCGGTCCTGCCGTACGTAACATTCGCTTATAACACGGCGGTACAAGAAACAACACAGATCACGCCATTTAAGCTGGTTTACGGCAGGAACCCGACGACGATGCTCGACGCTATGCTGCCGCACGTCACTGACGAGGAAAATCTTGACGTCGCTTCCTATCTCCAGCGCGCCGAAGAAGCTCGACAGCTCGCCCGCTTACGGATCAAGAACCAGCAGCGTACCGACAGCCGACAGTACAACCTGCGACGACGCTTCGTCGAGTACTAGCCCGGCGACCGTGTTTGGGTATGGACCCCGATACGCCGACGAGGACTAAGTGAGAAGCTACTGCGACGCTATTTCGGACCCTACAAGGTTATCCGACGTATTGGCGCACTGGACTATGAGGTCGTGCCAGACGGCATTTCGCATTCACAGCGGCGCCGCGCACGATCTGAAGTGGTCCACGTGGTGCGCCTTAAACCCTTTTACGGACGCTGACGAACTTCCTTATTTTGTTGTCTTCTTTGCTACGAGTGCTTTTCCTTATTTCGTTTGTTTGCAGCATCGGGTCGATGCTTTTTAAGAGGGGGGTATTGACACGTGTACTTATATTTATCGGGCGACCACGTTTCGCCGCCTAACAAATGTTATCGCACAGCGCGGGACGCGCCTGCATGTATCCGAAGTTTCTGGAAAGTTATCGATGCTTCTATCCGCTGTCTGTTGTCGCCGAACCTTATGTTATCTGATTTCATCACCTGACGCGAATGGTGTAGAACTTTGTGGAAGGCACGCGGGTTCCAACGATTAGTCTGGAACATTCGATGACTGGTCTATAAAAGCCGACGCGCTTGACCCGCTGATCAGATTTTCGACGATCGCCGAGCGTGTTCGCCGCTATCGTTGTGCTATAAGTGTAGCCTGTTTTGTGGGCACAGGTTCGCCCAATAAAAGTTAGTTTTGTCGTTCACAGTACTGCCACTGTGTTATTCAGCGTCACGACCACGTGACAATATAGAAAAAAAGAACGTTGATACGTAATGGAATGGGCGCGTGGTAGATACACAGCATTAGGATACGTGTGGCGGGAAAAATGATGGGCTGGAATGATGATTTTGTTACCTGTGGGCTGTAAATGAAAGAACCTAAAAAATAAAAGAAGACGAGCACTTGAAGACAACCTGGATTTTAAGGCTGAAACACTTGTATGATAAGAGTAGTCAAAGAATGAATCTGGCAGCTCGATTCTGAACCGATTCAATGGTGTTAATTATATTAACCTGATGGCTGTCATAAATAGCACAAGCATATTCTAGTTTAGTTAGGATTAAGGTCTTATATGTAAGTAGTTTGACTGAGGGAGACGCTGAGGACAAGTTACGGCGTAGATAACCTAGTAATCCGTTGTAGGAATTAGTTAACTGATCGATATCATGGGTCCAAGATAAGTCACTAGATATATGCACTCCTAGGTATTTAAATGTTTCACACGGTGTTAAAGTGCAGTTGTTAAGGTAGTAGGACGGTACTACATAATTACGATTTCGATGAAAGCACACCTGAGAACACTTACTGACATTGACAGACATGTACGGTGGTGGTAATAAACTTTATTGAAAGGGGGAAGGGTAAAGAGGGACGTGGCTGAGGGTTAGCGCTCAAGTAAGGCCCTGGGCCTGCTTGGCCTTTTCCGCCCAGTCCACCAGCTCAAGTTGTCGGTCGACGTCCCCGGAACTGAGCCAGGCTGTCCAGTCAGTCTCGCTGCTGACGGGGGGATGAGAGAACGGGAGCGAGGTGCATTCCCACATTATGTGTGTTAGTGTTCCTGTTTCTGAACATAGCCTACATTTGTCGCTTTCCCTGCCCCCCGTGATTTTGTTAATGTATTTTGGGTGTGGGTATGTATTTGTCTGAAGTCGCCGAAACGCGACCGCTTGCGTTTTGTCGAGTTGCTTGGCCGGTGGTGGAAGCGCGCGACGCCTCAAGCGATACCGATGAGCTATTTCATAATAGGTCTCGCAGGGTTCCTCGTGTCTCTCCTCCTCATTCACGCCGTCCGCATCCGCGGACGAGGCTCGGCGCGCGAGATCTCGAGCCAGACTGTGAGCCGACGCGTTGCCGGGCACAGCCGCGTGAGCGGGGGTCCACACGAGGGTTTTCAAGCCGCTTAGGGGGCGTCGTGTGAGGACATGGAACGCCTGTTTGCAAATCCTACCACGGACGAAATTGCCGATGGCCTGCTTGCTGTCGCTGATGACGGTATTCGCTTCCGCATGCATGGCCATGGCAATCGCGGTCTCCTCCGCTTCCACCACTCGGCCAGCCGTGATTGTTGTATATTCTATCAGTCCTCCGTTGTGATCCGCTACCACCGCGGTCATGAGGTCACCCCGAGGGTGTCTGGCTGCGTCTGTGTAAAGCACTCCATCTTGCGAGCCGTAGCGTCGCCAAATGGCTTCACTGCGTGCCTGCCGACGGCCCTGATGGAACTCGGGGTCCATGTTGCGGGGTAGAGGTGGGGCATAAATATGCCCCCTGACCTTTCGCGGAATCGTAATGTACTCTGTCCCCTCGGGGATAGCCTCGAGACTGAGCTTCCGGAGGACTGTGCGGCCAGCCGGGGTTAGCGAGAGACGACGGATTTGGGCTGTGTGGTGAGCGTCTAAGAGCTCCTCGATCGTGTTATGCATGCCTAAGGCCTCTAGCCTTGCGGTGGCCGCGTGGTCCGGAAGGCCCAAGGCTGCCTTTGTGCTTCGTCGGATCATGGTGTTTAATTTGGCTAAGTCCGTGGCTGCGAGTTTGACATATGGTGTCGAGTACATGGTTCTGCTGGTTATGTAAGCCTGCACAAGCCGAAGCAGATCGCCCTCGCCCATGCCGTGGTGCCGATTAGCCACCCGGCGAATGAGCTGTAATGTGTAGTTGGTCGCCCTCTGGTTTGCTGCACCATGCTTGGATCTGAAGGAGGTCTCCCTGAAGAGCGGAGCAGTCTAAAACATTTGTTATTTGTGGTAAAAAAACGCAATCGTCCGAGAAAAGGCGTATGTTGGATGATAAGTCAAGTGGAAGATCATTAATATATATAAGAGGAGAGGCCCAAGGACAAAGCCTTGGCGCACACCAGATAGTACAGGAGATTGGATTGAGGAGATCGAGTTGGCTGAAACAAACTGAAGGCGCTCGGTTAAAAATTGACGGATCCAATTAAAGATGTCTGGCTGAAGATTAAGGTGCGAGATTTTATGCAGGAGAAGCATATGTGACACTTTATCGAAGGCCTTTTCAAAGTCCAGAAAGAGAGCGTCAGTGAGGATGTTACGATCGTGATGATAATGCAAATCGTGTAGGAACAAAGCAAGTTCTGTGCCGCGAGAATGAGCTTTCCGAGATCCGTGCTGATTAGGATGAAAGAAATTGACAGATGACAGGAAAGTGGCAATGTGGGAATGTATAACGTGCTCCATCGCAGTAAAGTTTCGTTCATTCTCTATTGTCCTCGCTTCTCCGTTGGAACTTGAAGCTTCTCGGACGATGATCGGCAGTTGTTGATCAAATGCAGACAGGAAGCGATGGAGATCAGATGTACAAGAAATATTTATAGTTAAACTTTTCTATATACATGGCAGGTAAAACAAATACATTACAAACTTGAACAACTGAGGAACGAAGTCTCACTCTTCGACTGTCTCAATGGCTGTTAGAGCCCAGACTCGTTTTAACTTACATAGTACGGAGGCTCACTGATCATTCAGCAATCCTGATTTCAGCCAAGTCTAACGTACATGGTACGGAGCCTCATTGATCTATCAGCAATCCTGATTTCAGCCAAGTCTGAGGGTCAGCATTTCGTCCTCATTTTTATGGCCCAAATATACAAAGAAATAAAGGTGGTAGGCCCGTTGGCCCGTCCCACAGGTTCAGTTGTCAATCAGAGTCAACCGTTTGTTTGAGCCACAACCCAAAGGGTTGGGCTTACTCTTAAAAATAAACATATTGGAAAACAAAGCTCTTTTCCTTCTTCCCTAAAACTCCATTGCCCTCTCATTTCTACGTAGTTAGTGACGGGCTCAGAAAAACACGCCAGACCCGAACAAGTTATCGCTAGGCCGCCTCCAACCCTCCGGGCGTCTATAGGCCGCAAATGTCTCGGAAGCAGGGGCATCGACAGCACGTAGTGCAGCTGCACTCAAGGTTGGTCCGCGTGGGAGACTGATGACCGTCCTTGTCCTTCAAACGTACTGTCTACAAGACAAAGTTCTCCGAGTGCGTGTTTACAAGACGCCGCCGTCCGAATGCACTCCTCACGTGCACACCGCATCTCCACAGCGTACACTGTAAGCTGCCCTTCCACACCACACAGGCAATCGCACCCAACTTCCACGGCTGCCGATTGCCTTCCGGACACGTAGAAGAATAGATCCCCGCTCCGTATATGCGGCACGTGGTCAAGGTTGCTAAGCCCTTCTTAACCTCGGCGGCGCGTCCAAGTAGTCAGGTATTCGGGAGCCAGAATCACAATACCGCGTACCACGGTCCCCTTCAAGGCTGGTCTGTGTGGATTCGCGTGACCGTCCGCGGACTGCCAACACCGTGCGCACAATACCGACTTCCCGGAATCGGCACTCGCCCTCCTGGCGCCTGCCGCGACGCGGCACCCAACACCGCGCGGTCCCTGTGACCCCTCGTAACACAGAAACGGTTGCCCTGCTGACATGGGGGGGGGGAAGTGAACCCCCTCTCTATATACAAAGCACGTGGCCGATGGCCGATTCGCGACACTTAAAGGGACACTAAAGGTTAACATTAAGTCAACGTGGACTGTTGAAATACAATCCCAGAAGCCTCGAAACGCTTGTTTCGTGCGAAGAAGGGACTTATTTTAAGAGAAAATGCGTTCTGAAGCATCCGCGTACCTCTAGCACAGTTCAAATCACCCGCCCTCCGATCGAGGAGTATTGACGTCATGGTCTCATAGTGAAGTTGCGCCGTCATTGAGTAAAACCATAGTAAAACGGCTCCCGCAGACGGCGCTACGGCTTTTCTGCACAAAACGCAAACGCGAGGCCAGAAACAGAGCCAAGACAGAGCCGACAGTAGCTCGAAAGCGGAACTGTGGTGGCTAGCGGAAGGGAAAGCGCACGACGATAAGCTGGTTCTTTATTCCATGACGCCAACTTCGACGCTCGTTGCAATGGATGACCCTGACAACGACACATTAGCTCGCGATGCTGCGCTCGAGTTCAGCGATTTAAGCACTGATGAACGTGACCTGCTGTTGAGGGCTCTCGCTGCCGGCGCCGTTGCGTACTATTACGACGACGGCCTGCTTTGAAAGGCACTTCACGCGACTTCAGTAAGTCGGCGTTGAACTCGTAATCCTCTGGACGAAAGTGCAGCGAGCACACTACGTGATTTCTCGGCTCTTTGCCAGCGCGCTGTGGCAGAGGTACGGCACTTAACCACTTCGAACGGAGAGGTTGAGTCGTTGGCACACAGTGATAAGTAACATTGGATTCGCCGCTGCAACTGCCCTTGGCCAAGTTCCGCGGACCGTTCGCGCATCCCACGACATCACATGGACGTGGCATTCTCGCTGCTTGTTCCAAATGCAAGTTTCGCGAGCCAGCAGGACCACCGCAGCACGACACGATAAAGAAACAACTGAAACTCCAAAGCGCGCGCGGCGCTAAGTCGAGCGCGCAGAGTCGAGCGAAAACGAAACCTTTTGATTACCCATACTATTCAAGGGAAACGTCAAAATGTTATTTTTTCTTAGAATCGAATAGAAGTAGACAAGTAGCATTTTCTTCCGTCTTATAATCTAATGAAATTATCTTTTTAATACGAGTAATTGAGTACTAGTGACAAATTATGATGAGGAGTGCTTTCGTCATCGGGCTAGTACCGGAATGTCGCTGGGGGGGTCTCAAATCGTGTCATGCATTTACCTCAATTTCTCGGTTACTAAAGCTCTGTTTGCGATTATATTGACGCCGTAGACGTTCTAGAGCATTGCTTTATCACTTTATCTTGACTTTTTGGTAACCTTTAGTGTCCCTTTAAGAACACGAACAATCAGAGCGACCTTACAATCACTTTCGAGCAAACACTGGTGATGGAAATTGGACGGAAGTTACTGGTGTTTGCACGGTCGGCTTTTTTAAAGATGGGAATTATTTTACCAATTCTCGAGTCAGTGGGGACTGATCTCATTGTGAAAGACTGTGGAAATAGCAGCGTTAAAGAAAGACTGCTAATGTGCTTAGTGCTTATTAAAACCTAGGAGTTAATGCCATCAGTACCGCACGAGGAGGATTTTTTTAAGGAATCGCTGAGTTTAATAATTCCTTTCACACTAAATGTAATGTTTGCCATTGTAGAGCCTTGGTAAACGAGACGGACACACGTCTTTTCGGTAACAAGGTCTAGTTTATCCTGTCCAAAGAGAGAATTGAGCGGGCGCGCGCAGCGCGCCGGAAGTGGCGAGGGCTTTAGAGAGAGAGAGGAGAAAAGAGGGAAAAGGAGCATAGAGAAGTGCGGTGCGCGGACCTAGTGCGAAAGGAAAGCAGTAAACAAAGTAATAAGAAAAGGGAGCTCGCGCACGACGTTCGGCACAGTGAGTCGGATCATGTGTCCGTGTGCCTGGTGTCCTTGGTGTCCAACACTCGCGAAGGTCCGCTTACGGGAGGCCCGCGGGACGCCCCGCGGAGTTGTTTATGGCTGCGGGGGTGGTGCGCAGCTCCATCGCCGCGCCGCTACAGATGGCTCCCCCCCTTAGAGAGGAAGTGGAAGCGACGAACGATGCTCACAATGCACAAGTGGCAGCCCAGTGCACGCGACGAAGAGGTGACGAACCGCGCACTTGCAAGGCGGAGTCCGCATGTCCCGGAAAGGCGAGATAATTAAGCGCGGGTGCCTCGCTGAATGCTGGCTTGAGTCGCTCAAGCGCGATCGTATCCCGTGTCCCATTTACGTCGACGACGAAGTTAGAAGGAAAACGTTCTAAAACGGGGAATGGCCCGAGGTAGTGGGGCTGAAGCGAGCCGCGCACGGGGCCGTAACGCACAAAAACATGTGTGGCTGTCTGCAAGTCTGAAGTGATGTACACTGCACGGGGTTTGTTAAAACGTGTAGGCTGCGGTCGGAGGTTTCGGAACACGTCGCAAAGCTGGTCGACGTACTCGCTTGCTGTTAGAGAGGAGGTGAGGGTGTTTTCTTCGATGAAGTCGGCCGGCAGGCGAAGCGATGTGCCGTTAACAAGCTCCGCAGTAGCGCAGGAGAGGTCCTCTTTGAAGGCAGATTGAATTCCGAGAAGTGTGAGGAGAAATCTGTCAACCCACTTGTTGGGGCAGCCGTGCGCTGTGAGTGCTGCCTTGAGATGGCGATGAAATCTCGACGAGGCCATTTGTTTGAGGGTGGTAGGAGGCAGTTCGCAAGCGTGCTGTTCCGAGAAGTTGAAGTAGCTCCGTGAAAAGGGACGACTCGAATTGCCGGCCTCGATCAGTGACAACTTTCGTTGGACAGCCAAATCGGGATACCCAAATGGACACAAAAGCTGCGGCGACAGTAGCTGCAGACATGTCGGGGATAGGTGTCGCTTCGGGCCAGCGGGTAAAGCGGTCGACACATGTCAGAAGATAGCGATAGCCTTGGCATGGGGGTAGCGGGCCGACAATGTCGACGTGCACAACGGAGAAACGTTCGTCGGGTTGCAAGAAAGGCTTTGTAGGGGGGACAGGGTACCGCTGAACTTTCGCGCGCTGACAAGGTGCGCACGAGCGGACCCAGTCCCTGATATTTGCGTTCATGCCCGGCCAGACGAAGCGTGATGAGACAAGCTTTTGAGATGCGCGAATGCCTGGGTGTGCAAGAGTGTGATATGAGTCAAATATTTGCTTGCGGAAAGAGGTGGTTAGGTAAGGCCGAGGTGTGCCCGTGGAGGTGTCGCAAACAATTGGCACATCTTCAAAGGTAACTGATTCAAGCTGAAGAGATGTTGACGCGTCACGTAGGTGACGGAGCTCAGAATCACCAGCTTGTTCTGTAGCCAATTCTTGGAGGTTGAAAGGAAATGATGTTGAGATAGAGCTCTTGGAGCGACTGCGTGTGATAGCATCCACGCGACTGAGAGCGTCAGCTGGTGAGTTGTCAACGCCGCTGACGTGGCGTATGTCAGTTGAAAACTCTGAGATGAAGGCGAGCTGGCTCACCTCACGTGGAGTGTATAATGATTCAGAGCGGCCGATTGCGTAGGTGAGAGGTGTTGAGAATTGGTAGCGACTGTCGCGCGTTTCGTGCAACCGTGGTTGGGGGCCCGGCGACGCACCAAGAGGGAGCCGGCGAACGGACGAGGGGGCGCCCCGCTGGGCTGGTGTCCCGACCGGCGCCTCGACCCGCAACCTGATCCGTGCCCCGTGTTTTCGGCGGACCGCCTGCTGGGCACGAATGGCCGGCGCTTCCGAGAAGGACGAAGGCGTCGGTGCGGCCAACGGACAACTCGTATTTTGTATTTTCTTTTCTCTTCCTTTTCTAGTCACTGCGATGTCTTTTGTAAAATAAACGTTCAGTCTTGAAGCGAACCCCGACGAGTGAGAATCGTTGCTTCGAGGCTCCTGCGTGCGCGGCCGCTATACGCCGCCGCCCGAGAGAGTCTCACGCAGCAGTTTTGTTGTAGTCGCACTCGCGAAGTGACCTCCACACAGCGTTGGTCGTAGCCGTTAATTATTCTACAAGAGGCTTGTGGTCAGTGAAGACTGTGAACGAGCGGCCTTCAAGTAGGTGCCGGAAATGCCTCACGGCGAGAAATATGGCGAGCAACTCACGGCCGAAAACACTGTAACGTGTTTGTGCGGGGGTCATGCGTTTTGAGAAAAAGGCAAGGGGCTGCCACCCACCGTTTACTTTTTGTTGCAGTACCGCTCCGACCGCAGAGCTGGAGGCATCCGTCATGAGCGACAACGGATAGCCGGGGTTGGGATGAGCTAGCAGTGTGGCATCGGCCAAAGCGTGCTTGATAGAATTGAAAGCTTCATCTGTTGTGCTGTCCCAGGGCAGTGCAGTTGACGATTGTTTGCCGCAGAGCAAACGCTCGAGGGGTTCCAGCAGCATAGCACAGTTTCTAATGAATCGGCGGTAAAAGTTTACCAGGCCTAGAAACTGGCGCAGCTTAGTGATTGAAGCTGGCTTGGGGAACTCCATGATGGCTTGCACTTTGTGAGGAAGAGGGCGGATGCCGTTGTTATCCAAGCGATGGCCGAGAAAATCAAGTGATGGTACTCCGAACTCGCTCTTGGCAGTGTTGACGACGATACCATTTGCTGATAGGCGCTCAAAAAGCTGATGGAGATGTTGGAGGTGCTCTTCGTGGGATGAGCTTGCCACAAGCAAGTCGTAACGTAGGCGAAAACGAACGGCAGACCACGTGTGACTGTGTCGATGAACCGCCGTGATGTCTGTGCAGCATTTCGGAGACCGAATGACATTCTCAAAAATTCGAAGAGGCCAAATGGAGTGGTAATTGCTGTTTTTGGAATGTCTTCTTGTGCGACAGGAATTTGGTGAAAGGCTCGCACCAGGTCAATTTTGGACAATACTGTAGTGCCATCCAGTGCCGACGTGAAATCTTGGATGTTAGGCAGTGGGTACCGGTCCGGAATGGTTTTTGCATTCAGGGATCGGTAGTCCCCACATGGCCTCCAGTCACCTGATTTCTTGGAGACCAGATGGAGCGGAGACGCCCAGCTGCTGGACGATGGTCGTATAATTCCAAGTTCCAACATGTGTTCGAACTCTGCTCGGGCAATTTTGAGTTTGTCTTGGGCGAGTCGTCGTGGGCGAGCAAATACAGGTGGACCAGTTGTTAGGATGTGATGACGTACATCATGTTGTACGGGCTTTGTCCAGTCGGGTGGTCGCGTGAGGTTGGGGAACTTTTGAAGGAGGCAAGCAAAAGGATCACCAGCAATTGTTGCGGTTGGGGCGACTATAGGCGAGTCACAGGAAACGACGCCATGAACAGAGAGCAACCTAGCAGTGTCCAGCAGGCGTTGGCGTTTCACATCGACAAGCAGTCCATGGTGGTCCAGGAAATCAGCGCCAATAAGAGCACGGCGAACGTCAGCGACGAGGAAAACCCAACGGAACACGCGGCGCAGGCCAAGGTTCAGGGTGAGGGACCGCGACTTGTAAACAGGTATCCTGCTACCGTTGACAGCTTTAAGATAGGAGGTCGGCGGTGTAGTTCGGTCGGAACGTTGCGCGGGAATAATGCTGACCTCCGCCCCGGTGTCCACCAGGTATTGCTGGCCTGTGGTTCTGTCCATGACATGAAATAGGCGACTTTTGCTTTGGCCCTGACCGGTTGTCGCCATTAAAGGCCGGCCAGCTGGTTTCCCTGCCATGCACAAGGACGGAGGCAGTGGCGCGCCTCCTGCCCGAAGCGGCGGTGATAAAAGCATACCCGTGGTGGCGTTTGAGACCGGGAGCGTTCTTCTCTTGGACGCCGTGATCTACTCGAGCTGCGGTACCTTCCGTGACGGGGTGAAGTGCGATGACGCTCCGCAGCACAAACTAATTGTTCAAGGCGATTGCTGAGCGCGTCGATTGGAGAAGCGGCGGAGGATGATGTTTGCGGCACTGAACTCGCAGTGGTGCTTGATGGTGTTACGTTGCACACCGCTGGCGTCACCACCTCCATGACTTTGTCCGCCAGGCTGGCCAGGCTGTTGAGGTCCATTACCGTGGCTGTAGCGAGTATCATCTGAACGTTTACTGGAAGGCGCTGCATGAACAATTCCCGAAGGAGGCGGTCGTCGTTTACTGTTGTGTTGCCGCTCATGAGCTGTCGCATACGGCGAAGGAGCTGGCTTGGCCGACGGTCTCCCAAGTCCTCTGCGGAGAGCAAGTGCTGCATGCGGGCTCGCTGCGATGTTGTTGTGCGCTCGAGAAGTGCAGCCTTAAGATCGCTGTATGGAATGGCGGAACCCGGTCCAGAAAGCAGGTCGGCAACTTCTTCTGCAGCAGTAGGCGACAGTGCCGAAACAACTAGGTGGTACTTGCGTTGTTCCGTGCGAACGCCAGAGAGAATAAATTGCGATTCCGCTTGAAGAAACCAAACTGCAGGGTTGCGGTCCCAGTATGGTGGGAGTCGGATGGAAACCGCAGAGACGTCTTGTTGCTCGGTCGTGCCCGTAAGTTCAGTGTCTGGTTGCATCTCGTTGCTGTGCATGGCTCCACAATAACTTCGGCAGTGCCGCGAAGAAAACTACGGGTCACCACTTTGTAGAGCCTTGGTAAACGAGACGGACACACGTCTTTTCGGTAACAAGGTCTAGTTTATCCTGTCCAAAGAGAGAATTGAGCGGTGTTACGTTTCGCCTACAACGCGCGGTAATGCCGGCGCGGATGCAACGGACGCCGGGGCTTCGTTCAAAGCGGCGGACATTTTGGCCCGTGCGACGCCGCCGCAACGCTTCCCCGCCAAGCGTGTCCAGGCGTGTTTCAGTGCCACGTGTCTTCGTGTGTGCGTGTGTGTGTGTGTGCCCTCGCTTGTCAAAGCGCGGCAGCCGGGGAGCGGAGTTCCCCGAATGAGGAGCCTGGAGGTCTCTCGGCTCAACCGTTCGCGCCGTCGTGTGGGCGGGTTGGCGATGCGTCACTGCACTCGGTTCAGCAGGTCTCTCGGCTCGACCGTGCGCGCCGTCGTGGGCTCATGCTCCGCCGTCCCGTGACCTTCATCCCGTGACCTTCATCCCGTGACCTTCCCTTTTGGACCGGGACGCCGAGAGTATAAGAGCAGCTGCCCCCGGACGCCAGGAGAGAGGCTCCGATTTGTACTGTTGAGTTAAGTGCTCTCCCGTCTCTCCACTCCGGTCGACCTGACCGGCCGCTCTTTTGCTATGTTAGAATAAACAAGTTGTTCTGTTACCAGTCTTCTCATGCTTTGCCGGGACCTTCGGATGCTTCCAGTGCCCCAGGCCGCCAGGCCAACGCTACCCTTGGGGCTTGCGACCCATTGGCAATAACGGGCGTCAGCACCGAGACCCCAACAACTCGTGCCAGCGGTGCGATTACAACATCTGGTTGCCAGCGGTGAGATCGCGACAACGGAGGCCAGCAGCGAAGAGATGCGGTTGACTGTATGCTGAGCAGCACAACGACCATCCGGGAGCAGCGCAACGAGCCCTGTGTGATGACTGGTTGCCTGCAGCGGAAGGACTGCGCTGAAGTCTTGGCTGCAAGGTTTGGTGAGTGCGGGACTTTCTTCTTCTGAGTTTTGCCAGGCTTTTGTTAGTGTTAGAAACAGAGCTGGTAATTGTGGTTGTCGTTGCTACCGGGTTAGTTTGCGGCAAGACAATAGTAGGCAGTAGAGAAAGCAGCATTCAGAGCAGCCATGGATTTGAAGTCGTTGCGCAAACCGAAATTGCTGGAGCTTGCGAGAGAGTTGGGTCTGGATGTCTCAGACAAACTCAGAAAACCAGAACTGCTAAGGGCTATTCTTGAGTTAGAAGCTGAGGATGACGAGCTGTCGGAATGCCTTGAGACCATTGAGGAGAGGGAGACGGCAAAAAGACAGGAGCGCGAACTTAAAGAGCAAAAAGAGAAACAGGAGCGCGAACTTAAAGAACAGAAAGAGAAAGATGAGCGTGAACGAAAAGAACAGAAAGAAAAAGAAGAGCGCGAACACGCTTTGGAAATGAAGCGTCTCGAGTTAGAGATGGAACGCGCTCGTAATGGAAGTCAGGCACACGGTGCAGGAGAACGAGTATTGTTCAAAATGACTGACCTGATGCGGCCGTTTAAGCTTGGAGAGGACATTGGTTTGTTCCTGGTTAACTTTGAGCGAACGTGCGAGAAGCAGGGGTTCTCTCGGGAAACGTGGCCACAGCGCTTGCTCACTTTGCTACCCGGCGAGGCGGCCGACGTAGTCGCTCGCTTGGAGAGAGAGGAGGCAGAGGATTTCGACAAAGTGAAATCGAGTCTGCTAAAAAAGTACCGGCTGTCAGCGGAGGCGTTCCGTCGGAAGTTTCGGGAAAATGAGAAAGGCAAAAGTGAGTCATATACAGAGTTTGCCTACAGGCTTATGTCAAACATGCAGGAGTGGCTCAAAGAAGAGAAAGCGTTTGGTGACCACGAGAAAGTTCTGCAGTGTTTCGGGCTAGAACAGTTTTACAGTCGGTTACCTGAGAACGTGCGGTACTGGGTCTTGGATAGGCCAGACGTTAGTACGGTGGCTAGAGCCGCTGAGTTAGCCGAGGAGTTTGTGACGCGTCGGGCTCGCGGAGCTAAGGACGGTCAAAAGGGTGAATTTGGCTCCAAGTTTGAGAGGCCGAAGTTCACACCCATGAGAGCAAAGGGGGATACACGTAGTGCGGATGCGAGTGAAAGCAGTCCGACCGAACGTAAGGAGACGGCGGCAACCGAAGCCGAACGCAGAAAGCGGTTCGAGACGAGGCAAGCGCGCGTTTGTTATACGTGCCAGAAGCCGGGTCACTTTTCGGCGCAGTGTCCAGAAACAAAAACACAAGTCGTGTTTTTGTCTATATGCAGCACTGACGAGAACATGAAGCTTCTCGAGCCTTACATGCGAGACCTCCTCGTGAACGGGAAAGAGTGCCGAGTGCTTCGCGATTCCGCAGCTACAATGGATGTAGTTCACCCCTCTTACGTAGAACCCGATATGTTCACGGGCGAGTGCGCATGGATCAAGCAAGCAGTGGAAGCTCATAGCGTGTGTCTGCCGGTAGCAAAAGTGCTTATTGAAGGACCTTTCGGAGCACTTGAGACGGAGGCCGCAGTGTCATCTATGCTGCCCCCCCAGTACCCGTACCTATTTTCGAACAGGTCCGATCACCTCCTGCGCGAGAAGGGGCTTTTGTTTGGTGAGGCTAGCGTTCAGGCCTTAACCAGATCGAAGGTTCGGGAGCTCGCTGCAAAGGCGGTAGATGCGGGACCGACGTTGTTGAACGATGAAAAAGGGTCAGAGGCGCAGCAAGCTGGTATTCGGAGCACGCCCGAACGGGATAAAATTGAGCCTGTAGCGTTAAGGGCACCAGATACTGGAGAGGAAATTCCCGATGCGGGAAAGTTAGAAGAGCTTCCGGTCGAGCTTCCGGGACTAGGCTCAGTGACGAACAGGAAAGACACCGATCAAGTCATTAGTGACTTAATAAGTAAAGCATCGCTGTCGCCTGAGCAGAAAACAGAACTACACCAGCTCTTACAAGAGTTTCAAGGTCTGTTCTCTGAGAGGCCTGGTAGGACTTCTGTCCTTACTCATGACATAGAACTTACCTCCCCAGAGCCAGTACGATCCAAGGCGTACCGGGTGTCACCCCGCCAGAGCGATATTATGGAGGCTGAGGTAAAGAAAATGCTACAGCTCGGTGTTATTGAAGCGGGTGAGAGTGATTATACCTCCCCTTTGATTTTAGTTGAGGTACCGGGCAAGGAACCTCGTCCTTGCGTCGACTACCGCAGGCTTAATTCCATCACTAAGGATCAAATTTATCCGATCCCTAACATCGAGGAGCGCCTTGAGAGAGTGAGTAGCGCTCAGTTTATTTCCACCCTAGATCTTGTCAGGGGTTATTGGCAGGTTCCACTTACAGAAGAGGCTAGTAGGTATGCGGCGTTCATTTCACCAATGGGGACATTCCGTCCTAAAGTTTTGAGTTTTGGTTTGAAGAACGCGCCATACTGCTTTTCAAGCCTCATGGATAAAGTGTTGCGGGGACAGCAAGAATTCGCTTTACCGTATCTAGACGACGTAGCGATATTCTCCGCTTCCTGGCCTGAGCATATGGCGCACTTGCGGGCAGTGCTAACCCGCCTGCGCGATGCGGGCTTGACAGTCAAGGCTCCCAAGTGCCAGTTAGCACAGGCCGAGGTTGTCTACCTCGGACACGTGATTGGTCGGGGTCGTCGCCGCCCCTCTGAAATAAAGGTGGCCGCTGTGCGAGACTTCCCGCAACCGCGCACGAAGACCGATATTCGGTCGTTCTTAGGTGTCGCCGGCTACTATCAGAGGTACATCCCCAGGTACTCTGATATCGCGGCTCCCTTGACGGATGCTCTAAGAAAGACAGAGCCGCAAACAGTCGTCTGGGATGAGACGAAGGAAAGAGCTTTTAGCGCCCTAAAGAGCGCCCTAACAAGCCAGCCTGTGCTACGATCGCCCGACTACACAAAAGGGTTCGTTGTTCAGTGTGATGCTAGTGAGCGAGGCATGGGCGTTGTACTGTGCCAACGGGAAAATGGAGAAGTAGAACACCCCGTCCTGTATGCTAGTCGTAAGCTGACGAGTCGTGAGCAGGCGTATAGCGCCACCGAGAAAGAGTGTGCGTGTATCGTATGGGCCGTTCAGAAATTGTCATGTTACCTAGCTGGCTCGAGGTTTATCATTGAGACGGATCACTGCCCTCTCCAATGGCTGCAGACCATCTCTCCCAAAAATGGCCGCCTCCTGCGCTGGAGCCTCGCTTTGCAACAATATTCCTTTGAGGTGCGTTACAAAAAGGGGAGTCTCAACGGTAACGCCGATGGCTTAAGTCGAAGCCCCTAACGTGGGAATCAGCCTCAAAATTGCTTGTTACTGATGTTTTTCTTCCTGAGGCAGGATTTTTAACCTATTGCTTTTGTGTAGTGTTTCAAAGTGATGATGTGCTTTTTAGTGCAAATTTTCCGATTTGTGGACGCGTTCTGAGTGCTGCTAAACTACTGTAAGGAACTAGGCAGCAGTATAAAAGGGGAAAGAGCCTGGCAGGGCTTAGTGAGGGTTGTGCCGTGCTTGCTGACTGAGCGGTTGACTTTCGGCGTAGTTCTGACGCTTGCCGGAAACGAGAACAAAAATGTCAACTCTCCCGAAGTCACTTTGCAGTGACCTGTGTGCACCTGAACGTGAGAACGAGGCCTTCTCTGTGCGCTGCGCTCAAGAAACGCCAAAGGACGCCCGACTTCGGTTATGAGCATCATCGAGCGACATCCCTCCGGACAGCGGATGCAGTCCCCTGACCATCGGGATCTCCTTCCCCCGGCGGGGCGGTCTGTGACGTTTCGCCTACAACGCGCGGTAATGCCGGCGCGGATGCAACGGACGCCGGGGCTTCGTTCAAAGCGGCGGACATTTTGGCCCGTGCGACGCCGCCGCAACGCTTCCCGCCAAGCGTGTCCAGGCGTGTTTCAGTGCCACGTGTCTTCGTGTGTGCGTGTGTGTGTGTGTGCCCTCGCTTGTCAAAGCGCGGCAGCCGGGGAGCGGAGTTCCCCGAATGAGGAGCCTGGAGGTCTCTCGGCTCAACCGTTCGCGCCGTCGTGTGGGCGGGTTGGCGATGCGTCACTGCACTCGGTTCAGCAGGTCTCTCGGCTCGACCGTGCGCGCCGTCGTGGGCTCATGCTCCGCCGTCCCGTGACCTTCATCCCGTGACCTTCATCCCGTGACCTTCCCTTTTGGACCGGGACGCCGAGAGTATAAGAGCAGCTGCCCCCGGACGCCAGGAGAGAGGCTCCGATTTGTACTGTTGAGTTAAGTGCTCTCCCGTCTCTCCACTCCGGTCGACCTGACCGGCCGCTCTTTTGCTATGTTAGAATAAACAAGTTGTTCTGTTACCAGTCTTCTCATGCTTTGCCGGGACCTTCGGATGCTTCCAGTGCCCCAGGCCGCCAGGCCAACGCTACCTTTGGGGCTTGCGACCCATTGGCAATAACGGGCGTCAGCACCGAGACCCCAACAACTCGTGCCAGCGGTGCGATTACAACAGCGGGCGCGCGCAGCGCGCCGGAAGTGGCGAGGGCTTTAAGAGAGAGAGGAGAAAAGAGGGAAAAGGAGCATAGAGAAGTGCGGTGCGCGGACCTAGTGCGAAAGGAAAGCAGTAAACAAAGTAATATGAAAAGGGAGCTCGCGCACGACGTTCGGCACAGTGAGTCGGATTATGTGTCCGTGTGCCTGGTGTCCAACACTCGCGAAGGTCCGCTTACGGGAGGCCCGCGGGACGCCCCGCGGAGTTGTTTATGGCTGCGGGGGTGGTGCGCAGCTCCATCGCCGCGCCGCTACACCATGGAGCAATAAGGCGAAGGTGGTAATATGGGAAGAATTTCAGGGTAGTCATTAGTAAAAGCAGAATGGAATGCAGTGTATAAAGCTTCAGCGACCTCGGTTTCGGGGAATGGGCATCCAGAACTGTCACGTAGAAAAACAGTGTTGGACCACTGAGGATTATTACATTGCCAGAAATGTTTTGGGTTATTGTGCAACATAGAGGGCAACGTGGTTGAAAAAAAGCCACGTTTGGCCTCTGCGACCTGCGTGTCACATTGCGCAACTGTAAGGTAATATTTCGGCTACTTAAGTTCGGATTGAGAAGAGTTTGCAGAACGGAAGAGACGTTTTTTCTTGTTGTTCAGTCCTTTTAGTGTGTTGTTAAACCATGAGGATTGTTTTCGTTCATTAATTGTTATGGTAGGAACGCAAAATTTAACCAGACGCAATAATTCAGATTTAAACAGTAACCAGTTAGACTCAAGTGAACGAAGATAGAAGTCAGCTGTGAATCTATGATAAAAGATTGTTCAATCTCGGATCGTGCTCTCATAATCGCCTCTGTCGTAAAGCGTGAATGTTTTTTTAAGTTTTTGTTTGATTGGATATATGGCATGAAAAGGAAGAGTAAAATAACTTATGGTCGCTGAGGCTATTCAGGTACGAGATAGGGGAAAGGTTATCAGGGTGTGAAGTTAGTACCAAATCCAAGATATTAGAAGAGTGGTCTGTAGTGCGAGTGGGATGACTGACAACTTGGGTTAATTAGAAATGTGAGACACGTGTTCGCGAACTCACTAGCCATATTATTTTTTTATACTGAGGAAGCTAGATTGATCCTAGAGGAAGCTAGAGCTACCAATCGATTGATGGGAAGTTAAAATCGCCTAATAGTAGCACAGGAGTGTTTGGATATGAGGTTGTTATGCATTAGGCGTCGTGGAAAGGCGGCAAAAATGAAGAGTCAGCAGAAGGAGGGCAATAACAAATGCCAAGAAGGATTCGCGGGAAGGATGCGGTACAGTAAAGCCAAAGTAGTTCAAGAGGTGAGGATATGGTAACCGGGATGCAACGTAGGTGATGACTAGTGGCGATAAGGACGCCACCACTCCGAGTATCATCGGCTCGATCTTTGCGAAATATGTCGAAGTCGGGAAGGAGGGGCAGGATCTGAGAACCTAGAACAGATGAATTAAGCCTCGTTTCTGTTAGGCAAACAACATTACTTGAAGATGAGCTGATGAGGCCACATAAAGAATCACGGTTTGGAATGACACTGCGGATAGTAGTGAACAAAAAAGCAATAGGAGAAGGACTAGGAGGGGTGGAATGAGGCTTCGACTTAGGTAATTGCTAAGCTTTGCGTTCAACTACCTTATCGGCTTGAGGTCGAAAATGTAGGTTTTGTTACCGCAAACGAGTTTGTCGTAACCTAATTTAAACGGGATATTGTGCGTCTTTCCAAATTCAACGAGGAGCTTCCGAGCTAGTGGAACCGTGCGGGAAAAATCTTCGGAAATGCCGAAAGTTGCTCCTCTGAATTTCTTAACTAGTGAAATGATGTGGTCTTTATCTTTGAAGTGAGCGAATTTAAAAATTACTGGTCTGGACCTGCCATGGTGATAAGTTCCGAGCCCATGAGCGCGTTCAATTTCACGTGGTGGAATAGGAGACTGAAGGTGCTGGATGCAGTAATCAATGATTAGTTTTTCGGACTCTCGCCAGGATTCATTCGGACAATCTTTTGCCCATAAAAAACACGTTTACAACGACGAGATCTGTTGTCGGCGGCGTCAGCGCGGGCAGTCAGAACAGACACATTGGCCATGCAAGCAGTAGTTGTTGAACGTGGTGTGTGAATTTAAGCCTTGGTAGACGCGAGTGGCGCGCACGCAGTTTCGATTGTGGCCAGAGTTCAATCCAAGAAGTCGTTTTTCGTGGTCTGACAAGGTTACGTGAATTGATTCAAGTTGCTCGAGAATAGCTGACTGCTCGGATTGAAGCTGTCGTAAAGTGGCAAGTATTTCAGAGTTTGCCGCGTCAGCAGGATGAAGGGGGCCGGGGTTCGATTGAACATCACCAGACACAAGTCAAACAGAATGCAAGAACATTCATAAACAGTGGTACAAATTGAATGTGGGCTTGGCAGCACGAGCAACGTTCTAAATCTAGTTTGCTTAGCAAAAAGGGAGTAACTATTAGTTACCTGCATGGCAAAAAGGAGCGGTTGGTAAGCATGAACCATCGTTGACGTGCCGCCAAGCCCACTGAAAACGGGGTAGCGCTGGGGAGACAATATATGTTGTCTCGACGGAAATGATGACGTAGTAGCAGAAGGGGAACAGGAACCCGTGTCGAGATACCACGGCGGAAGGAAGGTCACCGACGGCAGATGACAGGGCTCAATTGATACATTTGCGCACACGTCAGGCGCAGTGGCGTGAACCAGAGAAGGCCGTCGCACGAAGCACGGGGTGGATCCAGGAGAGTACATGAAATCACCGCTGTTCGGCAGCAAGGTAATGGAATCAGCACGGCTTCCGAAGGCAAAATCCAGGGAATGGTCGACGCGAGACCAATGAACTGCATGGCAGGAAGGAGCGGTTGCTAAGCATGAACCATCGTTGCCGTGCCGCCAAGCCCACTTACGCAGAATATGCGCATTTTGCTGCCCTCGGCACCGTGCGCCGGCCAGCCTACGCTTCATCCGTGGAGATGGGAAAGAAGCGGCTGCTTTGGCTTAAGGAACGACTCCTCCCTACGGCAGGCGTATCTTATCTGTGGGCGCGAGAAGCGCAGGGCAATGAAGGTTAGCGGATGCGTTGCAAGAGTGAGCAAGGCTCCACAGATTGTACGCCTGCGAACACATCAAACGGCTGTTCCGTGGTCGCACGTAGGCCGGTTCTACGCGCGTACTGTCCTGCACCGTGCGCCGGCTATTGCAAAACTTTGGTTCCGTGAAGCTTTACTTACCGTGGTAAGAAGGCACCTTAGGTCGCAGTCCATCTAAACGCGGAGTCAGTAATGGCGTTCTGCCTCCTCGCCGGCGCGCTGTCGTAGTGATGCGTGGCCACCCGAAATTTGTTCAATAAACCAGGACGATTCCTCAAGCCACAGCGAGAGAGAGAGAGAGAGAAAGAATACAGAGAAAGGCAAGGAGGTTAACCAGAGGTAGTTCCGGTTGGCTACCCTGCACGGGGGTAAGGGTTAAAGGGGATAAAAAGAGAAAGAGAGTGGAAGGGTGAGATAGAAAGCGAGACGAGCACTAACAAAGCGCGTACACTGTAGAGCGGTAGGGGGCGGTGTTCTTAATGTCTATCGTGAAGCCCCGTAGAACGCAGGACCCTAATAACGCGAGTAAGGCCTTCAACGCGGATGTTCTTTGAGAGCACGGACCTAAAGCTTTCAGTTCTGATAGTGGACGATTGTCCAACTGGTCCAGTACTCTGCACATCACTTGTTTCTGGGCGCTATATCGCGGGCAGACACAAATAATAGGTGTGAGCGTCTCTTCGCTGTTGCATGTGTCGCACGTGGGGCTGTTGGCCATTCCAATAAGGAAAGCATATGACTTCGTAAAGGCAACGCCTAGCCACAGGCGGTAGAGCATGGTGTTCACGATGTTCGATGTTCAAACAGCACGATGTACACATCATGGTAACCCAGGCGGGAGGTGCATGCGTATCTCCGGAGACAACGAACGCAAACGACACATGGTGAAAACGTTCGAGTCCCACAGGGGCAAAGTACAATCACGGGACATCAATCGCAGCACAGCCGCAGCGTCTGTTCGCGAAAGCGGAATGAAGACTGGTTGACCACTTTCATGCGCAGATCGGGCAACTTCGTCGGTGTGGTCGTTCCCACTGACGTTACAATGTCCTGGAAGCCATTGAAAGATTATGTTGTGTCCCTTGTCATTGCTGTGATGATATATGTGTCGTATTTCTGAGGCCAGTTGTTCATTGAGTCTGTGGGGCATTGGGCTTTGTATGCATTGAAAGGCTGCCTTCGAGTCACTAAATACAGTCCATTGTTGCAGTGGTTCCTGCTTAATGAAATCAAGTGCAGCACGGAGTGCCGCGAGTTCTGCACCCGTCGATGTGGTCACACATGAAGTTTTTAATTTGATTTCTTGAGATTTTGCGGGGATGAAGACTGCAGCAGCAGAGCTGTTGAGTTTCACCGACCGGAATCTGTGCACCTTGTGAATGTGTTTCAGACTTGCTTGCTTTAAAGATTGCAAAGACGCTCCGGCTTTGTTTCTGATGCTTGGAATTGTCAACTGCACTTGCGGCTGGTGCAGACACCACAAGGGGTCGGATAATTGTGTAGCAGGCGTAAATTGTGATGGCAAGTAGGACTGATGTCTTCCAATACTTTTGCCCAAGTTGAATGTGGCCTTATTGCTGGCAAGCAAGCAAGATGGTGGGAAGGAATCCGAGTCAGGTGTCGGATGTGTGCTCTCAGGACATCTGTATCGATGTAGACTGCCAAAGGAGAGTCTCTGACAATGTCCAATGTAGCAATCGATGATATAGTTTTTGGGAGACCAAGACATGTTTTGAGTGCTTGTGCTTGCACACTGTGGAGTTTGCGGATATTTGTAGTGCAAGTATTTCCTAGTACAGGTAAGCTGTACTGCAGGAAACCCCAAAACAGTGCTTTATACAGTTGCAACATTGATGGTACTGTTGCGCCCCAGGACTTCCCGCCGAGGGACCCAAGCTTTGTCATGTACGAAACGTGAGGGCTCCATGACAAGTCTCTATTAATGATGACGCCAAGAAATCGATGCGTTCAGCTATATAGTATAGTTTGGTCATTCATCCGCAAAGCATACGGGGACGTCGCTTTGCGAGTAAAAGCAACGAGTGCATATTTCTCAGCTGAACGCTCCAGGCCTTGAATTCTTATGTATGTTGACACAGCCATTGAAGCTTTCTAAAGACGCGCGCGGACTTGTACACTCCTGAAGCCCATATGCAAATGTCGTCTGCATATACGGAGAGCTGAACGGTTTGCTGTAACGAATCAGCGAGACCAACGAGCACCAGGTTGAAAAGGGTAGCGCTGAGTACTCCGCCTTGCGGTAGACCACGACTGGTATAGCTAGATGGCGTTGGTCTGTCTTCAGTCAAAATAAAGAAAGATCTTGTATTCGAATAGTTGCGTATCGAGCGAAAGGTGTGTCCACCAATCCCTACACCTTCTAAGGCGTCCAAAATTGCATGATGATCTACATTGTCGTACGCACCATTGACATGTAGGAATAAGGCCGCAGTGATTCGTTTCAGATGTTTCTGGTGTTGTACATATGTTACAAGGTCGATAACGCTATCGATTGACGAGCGTCCGCGTCGAAAGCCAGCCATTACCTCTGGAGAGACGTTATAAAATTCCAAGTACCAATCCAACCGTGTAAGGACCCTTCTCTCCATTACCTTGCCGACACAGCTGTCCAGTGCTATTGGACGGAAAGATGACAATTCCAATGGAGATTTGCCAGCCTTGAGGAGTGGAACAAGGCGACTGGGTTTCCACGTGGTAGGGACCAGGCCGTCACGCCATGATGCGTTGTATGGGCCAAGAAGTGCATCTCTGGCCTCTGGACCAAGGTTTGCAAGCGCAGAGTATTGGATGCCATCGGGTCCTGGTGACGAAGATCGCCTGCACCCAGCAAGTGCGGCGTCCAGTTCTTCAATGGAGAAAGGCGCGTCCATGCGAGAATCTAGGAAGCATATGGGGGACAATAGGAATAGGTGCTCAAGGTGAATACGTGAACGCCGGACCCGCGATCTTTGCGCAGTAATCTTCGGCTACGCCGAATTCTCGGCGTCCTTGATGGAGGGCTAAATATTTAAATGGACGGCGCTGTTGAGGAGCTGCTCAAAGTCCGCGGATTGTTTTCTAGACAACCGACAGAGGTTTACGCGGATCGAGAGACTCACAAAAGGATTTCCAGCATTGATTTTACAGTACAGTAAGGTGACGCTGAATTTTCTATTGAATGCGTCTCGTCTCTCTAAGACCGTAGACCGATTTCGACCGTGTGTACCGTCGCTCCGCTCTCCGGTGGATTGCACGGAGGCTCTGTATATCCGTATCAAAATCTGTGTATTTCTCCAATGGCCGAAATGAACGCATAGCGTCCTGCATAGCCTTGGCAATCTCAAATTCTAGTGTGGACGAAAAGCCTTCACGGCATGCGTGTTCCATGAGTGATTTAAACACAGGTCAACCTATTGTTTGTTTAAAATTTGATGGAGCGGATTTTGTTAGGCATCTTATCTTCAGGTACGTAGGAATGTGGTCGCTTCCGTGAGTTTCTATATCTGTGAACCAATGGACGCCGTGAGTGAGGCATCGCGAAACAAAAGCTAAGTCTAAACAACTACTGTACGTCTGGCCGCGCAGAAACGTGGGACTCCCATTATTTAGGCAGGAAAGGTCGCAAGCAAAGGACACGAGGTTTCTTCCTTTGGAATTTAACTTGTTGCTTCACCAAAGTGAATGATGTGCATTGAAGTCCACAACAACAATCCATGAACCAGGAGTCACATCTATAATGTCACTCAGTCTCTGTCTATCGAAACGACTTGATGGAGAGAGTAAGCGCCCACAAAGTAAACGTAAGTTTCAGATTTTTCACGGTCAAACAGACATACTGATTACTGTCATGTGGCCGCAATGGATGAACAACGCAAGTCAGTTCAGACCATATGTATATGATAACTTTGCTAATGTCACTACAAGTCGATGACAAATAAGGTTCATAGCCTGAGATCCGGACGGGTTTCTGTAAGTTCGGTTCACAGACGACAATAATGGGGAATCGATTGGTGAAAACGTAATGGCGAAAATCAGCAGTACGGGATTTCAGACCACGGGCATTCCATTGCATAACAGACGCTTAGCTGACTTGCCTGGGGAAAGGCTGAAGCGGTAGAGCCATTGTGCTTGCTACTCGAGGCTCGCAAGAACCGGATCCAGGCCGTCCAGCACTTGTAGTGAACCTCGAGCAGATGACGTCTGCATGTCAGTTATCAACACGCCAATGACTTTCATTAGAGATTTGATTATGGCGGTGACTTGTTTGTCTTGACCTCGCACGTGATCTGTGCCATCATTGGTGCGTTGGTAGTCCACCGTCGATCTTTGTTGTACTGGAGGACATAATGTCGGAAGTGCAGGCCAGTCGTTTGCAGTAGACGTATTCACTGCGTCACCAGGCACCATGTTGTTAGTGTGGGTGCCTTGGGAGCGCCAGCTGCAGGAAGTAGCGTCTGTCTCACGACGGTATCAGTATTTCTAGTAGACGAAGATTGCCTGCGGTGACGGCGGACACGACGCCGTCGCACTTCGGCGGCGGCCTCTCTGTGCGTTGAGTTCTCTCTCACCATTTGTTTTAGGAGTTTTAGCTCTGTCTTATCGGGCAGTCTTTCGACAAAGCTTCATGGGGGGCCAGAGCAATTGGCACACTTGAAATCAGCCGCACGGCAAGCATCAGCGCTGTGCTGCTCAGAACATTTTGGGCACACAGTCGAATTTTCGCATATGCCGGTGACATGCCCGATCTTCAAACAATTACGGCACTGAAGAGGTCTTAGAACGAATGGTCTCACTGGATGACGAAAGAATCCAACTTTCACGTGTGACGGCAAGCTACCTCCCTTGAAGGTTATTCTCACACAACGTGATTCTGCTAGGCGACGGATTTCCAGAATAGTTGTATCTGCTGTGGCGAGTTTGACCAAAATAGGCAGACCGTTGTCATTGATTCACTCATCGACATCATAAATCACACCTGATGTAGTATCGCTGTCCTGTGGTGATATGGTGCGAACGTTTATCTTGCCCAGCATTTTGACTGTGCTCAAAATATCCGATGCTGCTCTGTTCTTCCCATCAACCGCGAGAATGTTCTCACGGGTGTAAATTCTCATATCCGTAATCTCATTCGGAACAAGAGCCTCCAGTGTGACAGATGTGGCTTGCCTGTTTAGCCGATTCAGGTCATCGGTCGGCGTCTCGGGCAAGA
Source organism: Dermacentor andersoni (assembly GCF_023375885.2). Classification (NCBI taxonomy): domain Eukaryota; kingdom Metazoa; phylum Arthropoda; class Arachnida; order Ixodida; family Ixodidae; genus Dermacentor; species Dermacentor andersoni. The sequence goes on from NC_092814.1 coordinate 12,599,770, forward strand.
AGAGAATGATATGAGCCACGTCATTGGTCTTTGCCGCCGCCGTCGTCCTTGTTGAAGACGAGGAAGCAGTGACGATTCTCCTCTTTACTTTTTGCCTTACAACTGTCAAGTAATCCCTGTCATCCGACACAGCGAGAATGCGTGTTTGTGCTTATAAACTCCAAATGGATCGCAAATGGGTCGATGTGTCGTATATACGTGTCTCCACTGCATTCTTGCAGTGCAGTGAGAATGGGTACATTTCTTCGGTACCGCCAGACGTCTAGCTTGAAAGTCCGCCTCAGAGCTCCAGTAAGTCCAAGCAGAGAAAAACAACTAGAAGGCAGCGATAAACGTGACATTTTTTAAAAACACGCGTGAACTGGGCACCGGCCGGTAATTGCGGTCGATGAGAACAGTTCGGTTAGCTGGCTTGATAAAGCATGTTTCTTTTCATAAAAGCCGGCAAAAGCAGCCGATTCGACCTCACGGCCAAATTTGCGAAGTTCGTTATGAACGTCTGTCAACATGACGTCGGCAACGGTAATCGAATGAGAGTTCGCAATTATATCGTTTTGTTCAGTGTTGCTGCGGAGCCCGCGCGTCCGAGCAGCCCGGTTGCGCGCAGCACGACGTGGTTTCGCGGGAAAGGTAAACAAGAGAGGAGAGCTGGCCCGAGAGGCGGAGCAACGCCAACTTCCGGCTTCACTTTAGCTTCACAAAGAGGAAACTCAGGGCCTCTCCTGAGTTTCCTTCCTCCATGCGTACGCTGGTGCGCGTCGTGCTTGCCCAGCCGGATATGGACGTCAGACTCTGGAGTTTTGCAAGACGCGTAGCGCCACCTGTCGGTGCGAAGAGGCAGTAATTGAGTAGTGCGAAGCCCGACTCCCTTGCTAAGTTGCCTATGCAGCTAGCGACTGCGAAACAACGATTTAACTAGATTTTTGTCCATATTGCGAGTGTTTTGCGCAGTGTTTTGAGCCGCCACTTCGTTGGTAACAGAAAAAACAACGTTGCGAACCATCCTGTTTATGTGCCATCGATATCTCCACTTTTTAACAGACGTCCGCCTCCGCTTGACTCAACAAGTGGAACGGAAAGATTTGACATGTCAGCTTAACCAAATATTTTGGTTCGTTTATGAATTCAAAATCCTGTTCTAGAGCATCGTTGTATCGCGAGCTCATTTCTACTTTCGGTATTTTGTATGTCCTGCGCCGATACAACAATCACGCTTTTCAGTGTGCTGATCCAGTGCCAGGAGGCACTGGCTGAGCCTGCTCGACTGCGTTTTTCAAATGTGAGCAATAAAGTTGCTGTAGGAGCACTGGATGAGTAATTACGAAGTAACGCACGTGTGTAAAGAAAAAAATGTCACGTTTATTTACGTTTATTTGTGCGCGCTTGTTGCTCGAAGCGTCTGCGAAAAGTTCAAATTAAGGTACTGAGCGATGCTGTAGCTCCTCCGAGAAAGAAAGATGCAGCGCGTAGGCACTGTAGGAAGCTTACTTTCGTTATGATCGCACGCTGTTTGCTGCCTTGGAAAACGTTTTCTGTTTGCTGCCCTGGAAAAGGCTGTGAAAGGATTTACTCTCTGTAAATAATTGCAAGACAAAACATTACGATAAAATACATAAAGGTATACGAGATACGTAAGTCTTGTGTTCAGGACATATTCAATATGAAACAATTTGAAATGCTTAGATTTTTAGGCTGTATGCCAATAGACAAACGTGATGCTCTCTGTACTTGCGAGTTGCAGCACGCCGAAATAACACTTGAGCCTTTATTTTATATTGTACACGTACTTCGCCCTGCTGAGCTTCCTTTCCGAAGCGTGGATGGGCGGAAGAAGCTTTCCGGGTCCTTGATTTTTAGGAAACCATGCCTCAACACCGACGAAAGAGAAGGGTCCATTGTGGCCTATGTACATTCGCTTGCGGACAGCTCTCCTTGCACTACTCAAATCGCGCCAAGGCTCCGATGGGGGCGCTGGTGACGGGTTTTTCCGCAGCGCCGCCTGGGCAGAGTCTGAGGTCTATACGGCATGCCTCACTGCCTTGGCTGCCGCGTAGCTGGTGCGTTGTAATTGCCAGGACACCGAAGGGCCTCTACTGACGCCCATACACTCTAAGAAGAGTTTACACCCTTTGGAGTGCCCCTTCTGCCACACAACAATAATCGCCATCTGCCTTGATGTGTTTCCTTTCTTTACCGCTGCGAGCCCGTTACTTTCCAGTAACGAATGGCATGCGCGTTATCGGCATGATAGCATTCCCGACAGGAAAGTAGCGGGCGCGGCGTTTTCAAGGAAGGAAACGCATCAAGGCAGATGACGATTATCGTTGTGTGGCAGAAGGGGCACGCCAAAGGGTGTAAACTGTTCTTAGAGTGTACAAACAAGCCACAAGTGAGTGAACAGAACGTGCGACCTTATTGGCAGAAGACAGACAGTGTGCAGCTCTTACAATAGCATAAATAAAATTTGCATGTCGAGATACGCTAGAATCATTGACGCGAGCTCGTAAACGGCTCACCGTTGTCGTCGCACATGGCGGTCTGGTAACGAGCGACAACCAGCGGCGCAAGCAGATTGGACAGAGTGTCCCACCTGTTTCAGAGGCAGTCGCCGTTTAAGATGAGCAACTTGCATTACGAAACACTCGGGTGATGCAGGCATCTGCTGCCGCAGCCAACACAGCGACATGGACTACCTGGAATTTTAGCGTTGACTCCTTTCCAACCTGCACATTTCTTTTCTTTCGGGGGCCGCTAATGTGTGGCTCACACTTGGTGTCGAACTTTGTCTCAATATGGACAACTTGATTGCGTGGGCATCACCTTCGGCAGCCATTTTTGCGGGCCTTTCCACCCATAGGGCTATCAACTTGATGCACTTCGAACCATGTAAGCACGTATGCTGGTCCCCATGCATGCTTAATCGCGGCCGAGAAAGGCCACAGACACAATTTGTCCATGGCTACAGCAGGAAATAATCAGAAGAATAAGAATGGGCTGGGGTGCGTTTAGCAGGCATTCTCAGATCATGAACAGCAGGTTGCCTTTATCCCTAAAGAGAAAAGTGGGTAACAGCTGTGTCTTACCAGTACTCATGTACGCGGCAGAAACCTGGAGGCTTATGAAAAGGGTTCTATTTAAGTTGAGGACGACGCAACGAGCTATGGAAAGAAGAATGATAGGTGTATCGTTAAGGGATAAGAAAAGAGCCGATTTGGTGAGCGAACAAACTCGATTTAATGACATCTTAGTTGAAATAAAGAAAAAGAAATGGGCATGGGCAGGACATGTAATGAGGAGGGAAGATAACCGATGGTCATTAAGGGGTACGGACTGGATTCCAAGGGACGGAAGCGTAGCAGGGGGCGGCAGGTTAGGTGGGCGGATGAGATTAAGAAGTTTGCAGGGAAGACATGGCCACAATTAGTACATGACCGGGGTAGTTGGAGAAGTATGGGAGAGGCCTTTGCCCAGCAGTGGGCGTAACCAGGCTGATGATGATGATGATGATGATGATGATGACGACAGCAGGAAAGGGCGAACGGGGAGCACGAATCACGGTGTGTGTAAACTGGAAGAACGATGACCAGCGAAGCTGTGTATGTGGGCCCCTTAATGGCGAACTGCAGCTCCGTTACGGGTGGGGCCGGTATTGCACTATTTTCGGTATCGGCCCACGTATGGGGAGTGTTTAACGCCTGCTTCACCTCCGCCGCGGGTCGGCGCAGCATTGCCCTATCTTCGGGATCGGCCCACGTATGGGGAGTGCTTAACGCCTGCTTTACCTCCGCCGCGGGTCGGGCCGGTATTGCACTAGCTTCGGGATCGGCCCACGTACGGGGAATGCTTAACGCCGGCTTCACCTCCGTCGCGGGTCGGCGCGGCATTGCACTATCTCTGGGATCGGGCCACATATGGGGAGTGCTTAAAGCCTGCTTCACCTCCGCCGCGGGTCGGGCCGGTATTGCACCAGCTTCGGCATCGGCCCACGTATGGGGAGTGTTTAACGCCTGCTTCACCTCCGCCGCGGGTCGGGCCGGTATTGCACCAGCTTCGGCATCGGCCCACGTATGGGGAGTGTTTAACGCCTGCTTCACCTCCGTCGCGGGTCGGCGCGGCATTGCACTATCTCCGGGAACGGCCCCCATTTTCGGACAACACGTATGGGGAGTTTTTTGCTTACCACAACGACACGAAAATTTCCTTGGACGGTAGAGGTATACAGCTTCGCTGTAAAAATACTCTGAGCTCGTTACCTGAAATCCCAGGCTCAGCCCGTCTACATTATAATTCTGGCTCCCTTTCCTATACTTGACCTCGAAGTTATATTCCTGCCAAAGGATACTATCTTAGCCACCTCCTGTTTCTTTTTGACAGTTGCTTCAGCCATGCAAGAGGGCAATGGACGCTCTTGACCGTGAACTTCGTGCCTTGAATATAGCATCCTAGCTTTTGAATTGCCCATACCATGCAAAAATACTTTCTCCGAGGTGCTAAAGGCCTCTTCTCGCGCAGCCAGTTTTCGGCTGAGGTACAGCAGAGGATGCTCTTCACCACTTTCGTTAATTTGGGCGAGGGCAACGTCCTGACCACGGTTGTTGGCGTCACACTAGAGAAGGCATTCTCTGCAGAAGTCTGGCGCGACAAGTACATGACGTGAAGACAAAGCCTTCCTCTCAAAACAATCCACACATTCCGAATAAGCTCCGCAGATCTTCCACTTTCGTGACAGTCTTCACTGTTGCACACACAAGCGTGCACCACTGACGGCAGGATAGCCTACCGGGCTCAGCCTAGTTAACCTCCCTGCCTTTTCCTTATGACTTATCTCTCTCTCTCTTTTGTGCGACTCACGCACCAACATTTTCTTTCTTTTGTCCACTAAGAACCCGCACTAAAGCAATCACAACAACAAAAAATATTGCTGAGTAAATTCGGCGCTTGAACTACGCAACTATTCGAGCTTATTTCTAAATATTACCACGCACGGTCTAAACGATACTCAAGACGGTGCCGTCTTATGAATAGGCGTGCGAGACACGCACAAACGCGTTTCTTCTCTGTGTCCGAGCGAGACACACCTTAAAAGGAGAGTAATAACAATTTCTAAATTCTGTGGTTAAACCACGTCTCCGCTAAAATATGCGTCTTTCTTTCAAAGACAAAAAGCGTATCTTACAAAAGAAATTATGCTTATCTGCTTAAAAAAAAGGAACGACATATCGAAAAAACAAAGTTTCAAAAATTTATGAGCGCGCTAAACTATCTCCTTAAGACGTGCTCGGGGCATCCGCTAGTCTGACAGCTCTTGTCAAACTTGCCAAGCAGAGAATACAAAGGCCATTCCCCTCGCTGCAGGCCCCCGATACCTTACGTACTGTCCACCTGCCTTTTTGGCACTGCACTCTGAATCCACTGCCTGGTATGACCACTTCGCGTTGCCTGACCACCGCGCTCTAGAGGCTTCACCAGGCTTCATGCAGCTTCTCCTTGAAGAAAACTAAACGAGGGGGAACATAATTGCCCCCTATCCTTTGTCCTCCTCCGCACCGAACGTCCCTTTCTATTCAAGACTCGGACTCGAAACATTCCAAACGACAAATGCGCCTTTCTAAATCTTTCATGGCGCTCCACACAAGGTTTATTGGCTTTTGATTTACTCTGTGGCGTTGCCTTCTCTGCCGCATTTGTGAATTTGCGACGCCTCCTTCTCTTACCACTGTTTCTGGTACTCGTTTCCGAGTGCCTTTTCTTTCTTCCCGTTGGTGGCACCTCAGCCTGACCAACTTGCTAAATTTCTGTCGGGGGAATCGGAAAGGTTTCCTCCTCAGGCTTAACTACGCCTCTCAAGCTAGCTGCTTCATGCTCCTTCTCTGCACAGTGTTAACTGTCGCAACACAACGCCTGACCTTCTTTTTCAATTTCTGTGGATTTCCTCCTCCGGCTTAACTACGCCTCCCAAGCTAGCTGCTTCATGCTCCTTCTCTGCACTGTGTTCACTGTCGCAACACAACGCCTGACCCTCTTTTTGAATTTCTGTGGATTTCTTCCTCCGGCTTAACTACGCCTCCCATGCATCATGCTCCTTTTCTGCACTTGATGCACTGTCGTGACTTATCTGCTGACCTAGTTCGCGTGCTTTGGATCTCGTCAAAGTCATGACCTAGTTTTCAGAAAATGTACACCCACTTTCTTTCTGTAGCAACTCTGAGCTGTTCGAAATAGGGTAAGGGTGGCCTTCCGTTAGCCCATTGGAGACTGCTGCTATAGTCTCGATTTGTCCGCAAAGTCCCTCCGTGGAAAGCTTATATTTTGCGAGCAAACTGCCTCACTTTCCTTGTCTTCCTCCTCGTGCTCCTTCTCTACCACTCTTTCTTTCCTCTCGCGACATATCTTTTCCCAGGCATCCGTGAGTTCGTCTTCATCGTAACCCACTTCGTCAATCACAGTAGGAATTTAGGGCTTCCTCTACTTATGGTTAATATCCATACCGAGCTCTGCTGCCAAGAGCTCCTCTTTCTTAAACACTCCATGCTTTTCGAGAGCTGATTACAACTTCCCCTGTATCGATCGCATAGCCGGTGGCGATCAGTCACAGCTAATTGCCCGACAGAACCCTATCCTTCCGGCAAAACGTTGTCGCTGAAGCACTCACCCAAACTCGAGCTTGCGAAGGTCGTGTCTTCCGGAGCCACGTTTCCAGGACCGCTGATCCCAGATCGTGGAACTGCCTTCTGCTGCTCTTCCTTCCAGTGTACTATTTGTGTATCTATTAATATCAATATGTTCTGTGCTGTGTGCTTAAGAGACGAAGATGAGCTTTCCAGGCACCACGACGCGAGGTTTGTCTTTTTTGGAGCGATCGCGAGGGTCGCGCAGCTCCTTAGGCGCTGGCGGCGCCATTTGGCTGGTTGTGTCCATCGCCTCTTGCGAGCACTGCGTTTGACCTGAAGGCCTAGTCTCGGCAGACGAGACCTTTCAGGCCACCGACCCAGATGTCGACATTCCCTTCTGCTGGGGCGGCGGAGCCGCGAAAGCCGCCAAGGGGACGGATGGCGTCGCCGCCGGCCCACTGTGTGGGGGCCGGACAGCCGCCGGAGGCCGTAGTCACAAAACTGACCTACCGTCACAGAAGAAGGCCGTGAAAGCGCTATTGCGCTTTTTGCGATCTACCGGCCTGTGTGAACGACTTTAACTGGAGCGCCTTTTGTGTGTGTGTCTCCACGTGTGCGTGCTTTCTTTCTTTTCTTTTTTTAGCGTTTTCCTCTCTATCATCCTTCTAACCCCTATCCCCCATCCCAAGTGTAGGGTAGCAAACCGGGGACCCATATCTGGTTAACCTCCCTGCCTTTCCTCTTCATTATCTCTCTCTCTCTCTCTCTCTGACTTTAGGTAGGTAGGACACGCGCCTGCGTGCTTCCTTGAATGAAATGTTTTCTTTTACTTTTATTGTCACAATTTCTTTTTTCCATGATGGGGGGCAGGACCGCGAGTACGCGGCGTGTTCCCTATCGAAGTTTACACAGTGGAGAGAGTTTTCACACGATTCAGAGGAGTGCTCATGAGCACTGCATTTAGCCAAGTTTGGCGGCCTCGGCAGTTCTGTGAACTGTGGCCAAGTCGCTGGCATTTAAAACATCTCAGAGGGTTTGGGACATATGGTCTGACCCGGATCTTCACATACCCTGCATCAATATTCTCAGGGAACACACTTGAACCACAGGTAAGTATTAAATGCTTGGTTTTAATCTCTTTTCCGTCGCGCCTTACAAGAATTCTTGTAATATTGATTACGTTTTGACCACTCCAGCCTTTTAATAGTTCAGCTTCTGTTAGCTCTGTCAGGTCATCATCGGAAACAACACGACGGGTGGTGTTCATCGTGCGGAGCGGGGTCACTGTCGCATCTCGAAATGACACTAGGTTATGCAGTTTCTCGTGTTGCTTTTTGTCGCGTAGTTCCAAAAAGGGATCGCCGCTAGCCATCTTTGATGCTTTATAGCCTGGTCAAGTGCCTGAGTTAGAGATTTCGAAACAACAAAATGTGAGATTGTTCGTGCTTGTTTTTCTTGTTTTTCGGAGTGGATGGCATGAAATCGGGGGAGGGCTTCTTTTTGGCGGCCAGAAAATTCAAAGATTTCTTCACGGAGCGATCTGGTAGTGGGGGGAAGACACTAGCCATAAGTGAGAGTGTATTTTTCGGTAGTAACACCAGACACCCACCATGGAGCCCTACATGGGGACGCTTCAGGGCCTGTAAATAGATGGATGTTATGAGCGTCCCCTTTGGAACGGGGCGGCGGATTGCACCACCAAACTTGCTATTATACTGCCTAATGTCCTACCGAGGTTAGAAAAAAGAAAAAAAGAGCATGATGAACTCCCACAACCAAATTTCCTGACCCCTATTTGTGAATTTTGCTTTTGTACGTCTCCGTTTTTTGTCGTTTCCCTACTTTTTCTTCCACCAATCTTCCAATCGCTTCTTACTAATCTATTGTGGACATGTTTATTTTTCCCCTGCTCTCACTGAACCCAAGGACTTCAAGGAGGTCAGTGGTGCCTAAATCGACCGCTGGGCACACGTCTTCACATTCTAATACAACATGCACCATCGTTTCCCTAGCTTTACCAGAACAAGCACATGTAGCACATAAAAAGCACATAAAAGCAGGGCCTGCAAACACCACGTGTACGTTACCACTATAACCAAATATTATATAACCTAGGTTGGCTACTCACACAAGGTTAACCTTCGCTGCCTGGAAGATTGCAAGTAATAGAGAAATGAGTAGGAGATAGGAAAGATGGAAATCGAGAGAAAGACGAAGGTTGAAGGGAGAGAGAGACAAGGAAAGGCAACTACCGATTTCCCCCGGGTGGGTCAGTCAGGGGGTGCCGTCTACGTGAAGCCGAGGCCAAAGGAGTGTGTTGCCTCCACTGAGGGGCTGTAAAAGTCCAAACACACAGCATCGGCTCGACCCCCAGGATCCCCTTTTCCCCGGACACGGCTAAGCCACGCACGGTTAAACGCGGGAGGGTCCAACCCTCGTGTGCTCGGGTACGTGGTGTCGCAACAGACCAAACACCTGCTGACGAAGCCGCTGCGGTGGAGAGGAGTGGTGGTGTCTCCTCATAGGAGACACCGACACGGCAAAGCTGAGACGCGCACCTGCGGAAACGCCGCTGAACAAAGTGCCCGGGCCGTATGAACTGATGGGGGCACAGCTCCACAATCTCTTGGATGACGACTTGGAGTTCTTCCTCAGCCAACCTAATCAAGTGTTGAACAATTGTATCCTCCTGAGAGAGTGGAAGGAAGCAACGGTTATCTTCATCGCAAAGCCTGGTAAACCACCCAACATGGCACCAAGTGATGGAGCGCATAATTTTCAACAGAAGCATAATTTTCAACAGTACGCAACACCTGCCGCATACCAGGCTAGGATACAGACACCAACGGTCTACGCAAGACGCTCTTCTCCAGATACATGGAGATGTCGCGAAACACCCCAGCATCTGTCAACTTAAAGCAATCTTAGCCATAGATTTGGAGACAGCCTTTGAGAACGTGGCCCATGATGCCGTGCTTGCGGAGCTCTCTTCCACCAACTGTGGCACCAATCTATACAACTGCGTGCAAAACTTCTTTCGACACCGTACGAACAACATAAAAATTGGCGATATGCCATCTAACCCCTAACCACACCCTCGAATGGGCATACCGATAGAAGGAGTGCTCTCTCCAATACTGTTCAACTTAGCAATGTGTCGCATACACAGAGCTCTCTCTACTTCCCATACCAGACATACGTTACACAATGTACGCCGACGACATAACCATATGGATCTACAAGGGCTCTCGGGGGAAATACAGGACACCTTGCAACGCGCACTAGATGCAGCCTAAATGTCAGCTGCAAGCATTGGCTTGGAGTGCTTCCCGGAAAAGTCGGAGCTGCTTCTTGTGCACATCACGCGTTGGAGACCCCACCCATTACCGTACACAACAATGGACAATACATTTTACAAAGACACAATATCAAAGTACTAGGCCTACGCATCCAGCGAGATGGAGGGGGTGCGGCGACTGCTCAGCACTTGCTAAAGCAGGGTTAACAGGTCTTGAACATAATGCCGCGAATTTCCAATAGCCACCAAGGACTTCATAAGACAGACATGCTACGTCTGCGTGACGCCTTACTCTCCTCCGCTCTCACGCACCGCACATTAACCACTCATCCGCAAGGCCACCAAACTTGCAATGGGAGTGCCGACCAGCACACGTACACAGCTGCTAGACAAGGTAGGTAACCATAACACTCTAGAAGAGCTCATCAACACAGAAACGCAGGCAGTAAATTAGACTGAACAGTTCCACATCAGGCAGAAGAATTCTGCAAACGCTGGGTTTCAAACTCAACGACACCCCACCACCTGCTACAAGCACGCTTGGCAAAAATGCCCGAGCACTGCTCACAATAGCCCCCATACCAAAGTACATGGACCCCCAACGAAACAAAGAACGCAGAGAACAGCTCATCACGTACTGCTGCAAGCACATTTAACGAGCCAACACTCACACATACCTGTACACCGATGCTGCCGTCAACTACAGCGCAGCAGCCATAGCCGTTACCGATCACCACCGTACGATCAACCACACGCAAAGCAGCAAGGCGTAACTACAGTGGGCTGAGCTTGCCGCTATCATCAAGGCAATTGAACCTCACCCCAACCACCGCGATGAAATGTATCATATTTACAGATTCGACGAAAGCCAGTCGGATACTTCAGAGTGGAACACTTCCCAAAGATTACTGTGAGGCAATTTACAAACACCTGCACCTGCCCACTGAGGTGATCTGGATAGTGGGGAACCCGGGAATGGAGGGCAATGAAGGGGCTGCTCGCCTGCCCCTTCACCTGCTCGCCTGAAAAACACTGCGCCGGGCCCCCTCCATACCGTGCTCAGGTCGATTCTCTCACAAGGCTCCCGCAACGCCCACCCTAAACCCATACAGAGAAGACAGAAGATAATTTTCAACTGTCAGCCCACACCTGACCAGTCAACAGGGCACACTCATTCACCAAGCACAAGCGCTCTGGTTTATACGACTCCATATCTCGGAGCACACTACATGCTAAAGTCTTTGCATGTCAGAGCCTCTTTCCTCACCGCAGTCCAGATCCGTTTTTTTATGCCGTTTATTTCCCTCTTTCACTCGCCGAGGGAATTCACTGGCCAATAACAAACGCCAACCGTTCCCAACCTCCCGCCCCCAACGCCCCACGTTTTTGTTGAACTCCCACACTTTTGCCGGCTTTCTGGTCTCCAAAGTTGCACAATACGAGACAACCACGTGGGAAACTGAACCTGCCTTCGACGCGGTGCCCCGGGAGTGCTCGACAATGGCCCTGTCATCAACTAGTAGCCACTTCGTGAGGCTCAATCTGTCATGATCGGGCCTTCGCGGTAGTCGGAGGGCGGCGTTGTCGCCTTGGAATGAGCTGTCATTGTGTACGCGTCACCGTGCGCGCCAGGTCCAGTCGCAGACCGGGCGGGCATTCGTCTCGCCGGTCAGTTGTGGTCGTTGAAAAAGCCGAAGATACGGAACATGATTTCTTGTCCGTAAGTTTCAGGTGACGCTGATTTAATCTCCCTGAGTAAACGACAAAGCGTGAATAGCACCCGAGACAGCTGCACGTCTGCCGGTGAAGCATGCTTTGTTCTGAGGGATCGACACGCACAATAGCACCCTCGCCGCCAGATTGTGCATTGGGAGGTCAAGTTGTTCGATGCAGCTCGGCCGGCTTGATGCCTGCATTTCTCAAAGCCGTGGGGCCGCAGCTTCCAAGAACAAAGTTACTCTGGCCAAATGCCTCTTGATAGGTGGGCTCTGACTGGAGTGCAAAATGCAAGATGACAAGCTCCAATGAGTGACCTTTGGCAGCCACACACAATGCTGCAAGCGCCATATGCCAGCCACTCTCATCGCCATACTGTACAAAATAAATATTGTGACAACCCACTGTTTAAAAGGAAACCTTGAAGCGCAAGGTGCACGTTAATCCGGACAAGTATCAAGAAACTTCCAACTATGTGTCCGCGGAAATAGACACAAACGGGGTTTATGTAATGAAGCTAAGTACGAGGGTCGTCCAAATCAATCAGGGGCTTCTTTTTCTTTCCAGGTTTAAATGGACACCTAGGCTGGAGGTTTTGTATGCAGTAGAAACTGGCACCTGTGTCCTCTTACTGCTAGAGGGCGCTCATTTCCCGCGCTTCTGGATAGACTGTTATTCAAGATGGCGGACAACAGTGTGAACGTCTACGTGGAACAGCGTGTTGTGACGAAGTTTTTTTAGTGAACAAGGGCATAAAACCTGCTGAAATTTACAGAAGACTTCAGGCTCAGCACGGTGATGAGACACTCAGTCGCAGTAAGACATTTGAATGGTGTAAGCGATTCAAAGATGGCCTTAGCTCTATTACTGACGATCCCGGTCGTGGTGGATCACAGCCCACGGTAATTATTCCTGAGAACATTCAGCGCGTGGAGCAGCTGATCGTGGACAATGGTCGTATAACCTGTCATGAAATTGCAAGGATGTGTAATGTGTCGTTAGGAACATTGAACGCAATAATTCAGTAACACAATAACAATAACACAATAACAGTAACACAATAATTAAGAACACGCTGGATCCCAAAGCAGCTGTCTGCTTTTGACAGACACCGAAGAGTTGACGTCTGTAGAGAAGTGAAGGAACGCTACGAAAGGGAAGGCCAGGATTCTCTAAATCGCATCATGACATGTGACGAAACATGGGTTCACCATTTCACCCCAGAATCCAAAAGAACATCGATGCAGTGGAAGCATACGGAATCACCCCCTCCCAAGAAATTTCGAACAGTTTCGTCTGCTGGTAAAGGGATGGCAAATGTATCCTGGGATAAACAGGGAATTATTCCCGTTGATTTTTTACTACTGGTGTCACTATAAACAATGAGTATTACTGCCGTGTTCTGCGTAATGTACACGAGAGTTTACGAAAGAAACGTCCGGGCTTGATCACAAAGGATGTGGTCTTTTTGTAAGACAATGCACGACCGCGTACCGCTCAGCGCATATTCCAAACAACCCAGGAACTTGGCTGCGAGATATTACCACACACCCCTCATAGTCCTGACTTAGCACCAAGTGATTTGCCCCTGTTTGGGCCCAGAAAATATTCCTTGGAGGGAAACATTTCAACACTGATGTTGAAGTGAAGAATGGTGTTCTACAATGGTTCAGCCCTAAGAATAAATCTTCCTATGCCGAAGCATTCCACCCGTTAGTTAAACGCTGGGATAAGTGTATAACTATAGCTGGAGGTTATGTGAAAAAAATAAATTCACTTTCCACACTTTGAAATTTGTTCTATTTGTTTTTGAGGCCAGGGGTGCTATGTAGGATGCGCCGAGTTTCTCGTTCACCCGAGTTTTACCCGAGTTTGCTTGACGGCAGTCAGTGAACGGAGATAGCGTGAAACGCGCAAAGGCTGCAGGCAAAAAAATATGTAGACAAAAAGCCGCGTATGACAACATGAGCGCACCCTGCGCGGCACGCTGTTTCCACGTTTCAAGCGCAGACGGCTGCACAACGAAACGCGCCAGCGCCGCGTATTGTTATCAACGGATTATCGCAACTTAGCAATACCGTGACTGTCCCGCTGTCTGTCTGCAGACTTGCCGTGAGCCGCTTGCCACGCCTTTCCCGGGCGCGTCAAGGGCGTGCCTCCTCTTTTGGGCACTATCTTTATATCCTCGATCGAATGCGAACAGGGTACATGCGGCGCATTCTTGCACCTACGCTTTCGCTCAAACGAATACGTTAAAATACAACAAATAAAATAACGAACATTTTTATTTCTTTAAGTGTCTGTTTTTCGTTTTGAATGCTAGAAATTTCGGATGACAAACGGAGATCGAGCAAATTATTAAATTTTGCATTTCTTGCCGCGAGTGGCGACAGTGAGGCGAAAGCTTAGAAGCGGATACATTGAAGCGGGTCGCACGCACCAGGCAGTTCATGCGGTGAGAAGTCGCCTAGGGGCATAGAGTTTCTCACTACATTACCTAGAGGGAAATCTGGCGCTGCTCCGCTGTGGTATGCACGGGAATGCCGGTATATTGTGGATTCGGATTGGCATCGTTCTCGTAGAGACAGGACACCTTGAAGACGCGCTTGGCAAGTACCGTTCCGTCTGTCACAATGATTAATTTTCCGCTAGAACAGCACGTGAAAAGCTGTTTTAGCTTTATTATTACGCGAAAACATGTTTTGTTTAACTATGAGAACTTGTTATTGTGTGTACGACTACATGTTACGTAAAAAGTATCAGCGGGCCGCTAAAGTTGGAGGACAGACGACAAGGTTCGCGCTCGCTTTGGAACAGTTGGTCGTCTGTTCTTGCTTTTCTTCGCTTGGTCATGCATCGTGGGTGAGTAAAGATGTAATATGCGTGAATGGAAACATTTTATGAAGATTTTACTTTGAGAACGCGTTATTTGCGTAGCCATATCCACGTTTTAGACGAAGCCTCTTACAACACCAGCCAACACGAGCCTCGCAGACACATATACCGTCATTCCCATGACGGCACGGTGCCTCCTTAAGAAACTCCCATAGACGGTGGCGCCAGATTACCCTCTAGGTGTTATAGTGAGAAACTCTATGGCCTAGGGGCGCTACAGTGCTATTCTCAATAAAGTCAGTCATTCAATAAGGTCAGTCACTCTTTCTCTATTAGGGGAATAGAAACGCAGCGCAGCCGTACGACTGTTCATCGCAGGCGCTTTAAGGGTCCCGCTTTAGCAACTAAAAACTATGCACTAGTACCGATACGGGAGGAACGGCTGTCGGTGCAAAATGGCAGTCCGTCGGCTCCGTAGTGACGCAGTTCAGGGAAAGTGTACTGTTTATCTTTGTGCGCGAAGCCTCTGCGATGCATTGCGAAGAATTGCGTGCTTCCCAGCGACACAATTCATCGCTTATCATCGCTTGCCCAGTGAAAGTGCCTCTGAGCGCATGTACGCAGTATTTGAGTGTTTTGTGCACTCCAAGGCGTTTGCGGATTACCTCTGCTGGAGCCAGCAGCGATCACAGATGGATATCGTAACGACACCGCAGCAATCGCATTTTGGCAGGTGAGGGCTCTTGTGTGCAGTTATGAAATGAGTCTTCGAATGGAGGAATGTGTTGGACCTGTCGATTGCGCAGTGCTTGTGATGAAGAAATGCCATTGCACTGGGTCTAGAAAAGCGAGCGATTCTCGGACGCTGATCGTGTTTACGACGCTGTGGCTCCGATACATCACCGATGACAGAGCAGCCATCTCAAACGACTGCTGCGATACGCACTCCTCAGCATCGTCGTCACCCTCGGCGCATCGACGCCTTGCAAGCAGCTACAGTGACGTGCCGATAATTATTTACTGTGCGCTACGTCGCCACAATGCAGGCAATGAAACCGTTCTGTGGGGCCATCTCAGCCCGAGAAGCCAGCGACAGTCAACGCTTTGTTTTTGATAGTAGTGCGCAGTATACATCACCGATGACAGTGTGTTGTGCGTGTTTTATGTCGGTGGTGAATATTGTTGATGCTTCTCGGCTCGGCACCGCGTCGCTGTTGCCGAAAGATAAGTTGGGCGTGGCCCAACTGTGGTGGGTGCGCGCACAAGAGTTACATGCCTCGCGCGGGGCGTGACCTCTGGCTTTGATTGACAGGCGAACTCGTGCTAAACTCGTACATCGCGAAACCCCCTCCGAGTTCAACTCGGGAACATGGCGGCGGCAGCAGCAGCCTGTGTTATTGCAGCCAGCGGCAGCAAGCGTCAGTATGACCGTCTGGACCCGTTCGC
The DNA here is from genome assembly GCF_023375885.2 of Dermacentor andersoni. Classification (NCBI taxonomy): domain Eukaryota; kingdom Metazoa; phylum Arthropoda; class Arachnida; order Ixodida; family Ixodidae; genus Dermacentor; species Dermacentor andersoni. The sequence goes on from NC_092814.1 coordinate 12,615,676, forward strand.
GTACATGACCGCCGTGGAGTTTCAGCGTCATTTTGGCCTGTCGAAGACATCAGTGCGCTGGCTGTGTGACGAGCTAGGCGAAGACTCTCGTCTGTGGAGACAGCGTGGCGGGCTTCATTCGCTCACCGTTGAAGAGCAAGTCCTCTGCGCCCTCCGTTACTACGGGACTGGGAGTTTTCAGGGAAGCGTCGGCGCCGAGCGTTACATTGAACGTCATCAAACTACTGTGAGCCGCAGTGTCAGAGATGTCTGATGCGCTTATTGATGCGGCAGTGCGGAAGCGGTGGCTGGCTTTCCCGAAGACTGCGGCTGAGCGGGCATTTATAAAAAAACGCTTCTTACTTCGCGGAAACATTACGAACGTAGTCGGGTGTGTCGACGCAACGTACGTAGGAATTAAGGTGCCTTCAATGTCAGCGTTACTGTGATTAGCATTGAAGCAATGTCTAGACGCACCATATTGCCAAATTTGTCACTTCTCTGTAGCCGACTTAAATTTTGTGTTTCCGACGTCACACATGCGGCAGCCTATGATACTGACTTTTTCACTGGTTGCTGACTTTTTACCGATTGTTCTACTTGTCTTTCAGGGCGCCTTCCAAATGGCTCACTTTTTGGGGGAAAGAGGTTAATGAAGTATAAATAGATAAATGGATATCACAAATTGTGTGAAGTACCCTGTGAGTGCTAATCTCATAAAGAACTTGTTTTTTTTTATGAGATTACTTAGTACTTAGTACAACTTACTTAGTATGCATAATGCTGAATTTTGGTCATGCGTCATCTATCGGCCACACTATGAAACAGCAAGGCATTGCACAATTTGTTGCAGTGCGAGATGCGGATGTCGCACCAAGCCGGTTGTGCCTACGCATTTATGGCAAAATGAAAATGCATTGAGAATCTTAGTGTGCTGGCTTGCATGAAGAAAATACTTCAGAGTGTTTGCTGTTTTCACTGTTGGTGCATGTGCCAGTGGTTCAGTTTATTTCTTTTGGGGGGGGGAGGCAGCGTTATTCTGTATGGACAAATCGTATATTTTCGTCTCATAATAGGGCTCTAATTCTTCAGCGGTAGAACATTGCAGATCCAATGCTCTGCAGAACTCGGTGTGCGTGAACATGTCGTGAACCACCAAGGCAAAATTACATATCGGGAGAAATGTGGTGCAGATGCCAATGAAAAGTGGGTCTTTAACCTGCCATGATAAAAATAAAGATTGCAGAGTGAATAGACCTTTTGTACAGCTTTAGAGCAATGATTACACAAACTGTGACATGCTCAAACGTGTAAAAGCTTGCCGCAGTGCCAAAGTAGGATGAGCGATATGCAGCATATTTTGGCATTGAACATGTCTTGTAAATGCTATTTTTATCGTAAGCCTCAAGCCTCGCTGTCACGCCTTTCCCTCCGGCACTCCCTTTACTGAAACACAGCACTGTCTTTCTATTGGTGTCATGATGATGATGGTAACGGCAGCAGTAAGGCTGGTTAATGCTTGCCCCTTTGATTCCTGCGAGTTTAGTGGTACAGAATATGGCACGTGCATACACCTGTGCAGCAAAATTTTATGCTTGCAGTGATTTGTTGGAGAGCTAATTCATGTTGGGACATTTCAAAGATGTGCGCCATTGTGGCTTAATAACTAGATCATTGGTGAGGTTGAAGACTCGTTGTATCGGTATAGAAGCTTGAAGCTGAATTGCACCACAATTCGGCGGGACACAAAGAAGAGAAATACACACAGCAGAACGCTCTGCTGTGTGTGTTACTCTTCTTTGTGTGCCGTAGAATTGTTGCGCGGTCCAACTTCCAATAGAGCATTGGGCCTCTTTTGTGCAGGACTGAGGAAGCGTGAGCTATTCGACACCATGCCAGTGCCTTGCCACACAATTATGGAAGTCTGAAGGTTTGCAAACAAAGCTTTGCTTTCAAATCCACCTGCTCATGTAATACAAGCACTGATTGAAAGAACCATCATACAGAAATAATGGTGAAATGAATGGCCTTTGAAAATTTGTATGTTGACACTAATGACATAATAGGTGCCACAGCAAACTCGACAGTTGTACTGGACAGAGCACTTTGTTTCCTATGTGAAGCACAAGCTTTGATTACATGCTGTGCAGTGAGCTATGCATGCGCTTAAGCTGTGTGAAAATTAGTACATGCAAATATATGACATTGTTAAAGAATATGTGGTATCGAACATGCATGTAATGGCACGTTTAAATCGGGGAGTGTTGCATTCATGTGCACAGTCTATAGGTGATAGCATTATTAAGGTCATGCCGTTTCCTGTCTTTTCATTGTGAAATACACACACCGTTCATCTTGTGGCTGATCAACACCCACTGTATTTTTGCACATAGAAAGAACAAACAGCGCAATGACATATATGCTGCATTAGTGTCTTTTTCATTTACACGGTCCAGGTTGTCTTATGTGTTTGCCCATTTTGAAGAGACATCAAGTGCATGTTACAAGTGTCCCAATATGCACAGCACAATGTTTACTGCAATAATTTTATTCATGCTCTTGAATAATAAACAAAATAATAAACTGAAAGCTCCTTTATAAGGTGTGTTCTGGGGGCTCGACTGGAAAGCAGTGAGTGCACCGATACTACTGTTGCAGAGCAGCCCTCTGGACCTTGCCACACTCTCAAGAGCATGTGCCTGGCGCTCGCCTACTGCCACCAGGCGGTTGAGTGCCTCCAGCAGCAGAATGTGTTGCTGCAAAAAAAGTGGATTGTTGGAATGAATCAACCGCATACAAACCATTATTTACAAATAAAAATGCTCATTGCACTATTGGTACTAACTGCGCTTGACTGTGGAAGCCTTTAGTGTATGCATAATAAAACAATTTGTCGGGACAACATTGCTTTATTTTTCATAACGGGTTGTATTTTTCAGAGCCAATTGTAATGTTTATTAGTGTGCCAACAGCTGACGTGTCCTCGAACCTTTACGAGTCTCTACTGTCAGCACCACAAACCTATTTTTCTTCACTGCAAAATCAATGGCGCTCCCTACAATCCCGTCTTATGCGAGCTGATTGCATCCTATGCCTACAAACATCATATTTTTGTCCCATTACGCAATTTTCTACCATCCTCGGCTGCAGTTCTCTCTCCTTGACATCCATTCTGTCACGCTTATGTAATCACCTGTTATAAATTGGCAACAAGTGATTGAAGATGTGCATGGCCTGCCCACCGATTCCATTTTTTTTTCTTAATCTCAACTAGCAGATCAGTTGCTACGGTTTACTACGCCACTGTCTTCCTGCCTTAATGCTATCTCCAACAATTTTTGTTACTTCGCTTTCTGCACAGTCCTCGACTTCTCAAGTTTCTTTGTTAAGCTCCAGGTTTATGTCCCATATTGCATAACCGGTAGAATGCAACGATTCTAAACATTTTTCAAGGATATCGGTAACGTGGCGATCACGATTCGGTAATGCCTCCCATGTGCTGTTCAACCCATCAAATTTTTGTATTAGTTTCCTGCTTTATATCAGTACCTGCTATTGATATTTCACCTGGATAAAGATACTCTTCCATAGATTCTGCGCGCTGAATGTCACTGATGAACTTCTGTTATATCACTAGGTTAGTGAAGGTTACCTTTATCTTTTCCATATTTTCGCGGGCCCACGTACATGTAAAAGCACGAACACTCATTGGCTCTCAATGCCTTTTTTAAACTGCAGGACATTCAGTTCGTTACTACGAAAGCGACTTAATCCGTGCACTATTATTATGCTAAATATGAAACAGTAGAAATATACTTATCTGCAGTTTGTCGATGCCTCCGTCACTGTGTTGGATGCGAGATCCATCGTCGGCACCACCTCCTTGTCACATCGTAGCTATATCGGCTGTCTTCCTTTTGCACACACTATGCAATATTCGTGACGCTCGCAGTCACGCAGAGTGGAGGAACTCAGCGCACTCACAGAAGCAGCACCGGATAAGTTGTTTGTTCAGGATTGTGCCGTGAACAGTAAGTACGCGTTGCGATCTGTAAAATCGCCTAAGCTATTCGCAGTCTTTCGGGGTGCACGGAAAGATTGCTCACGGAGGAACAGAACTATCCAAGAAATAGTGGTCATCGTCGAGTCTGATCACTACGTCGCGCACTGCAAGCTCGTTGTACGAGTTTGTTTACACTGGGCCTCTTCGATGTTTAGCCGCCATGCTCGCCCGATGAATGTATGTGATGACGCCACCACAGAGTTCCCTCGTGGTGTAATGCGAAGCGTACTAAATTACAAATTAGTCGAATACACATTCAGTGTACATCTTGTAAGCTTTAAAATGCTTTTAAACCACGTTAAACTAACTAATAATAGTAATAAATGCATTTGTTTTATAACTCGCTTGTGCGTGTAATGCACTCGGTGGAACGACAAACAAGTGAAAGAAGGCGCGACCATGCACCGACGGTATGATCACGTGAGCCCCAGTTTGTCGACCGCCCAGAAGGCAATGCCCAAGGAATGATAGCCGCCCAGAGTGAATCTAGTTAAACCAATGAAACTGGAGGCTTCTCGAAAGATAAACTGTGTCTCGGTACCATTTGTGCTTTCATCTTGGGGTGTCGCCAGAGCTCGTGAAGATCCCGAGTTTCGCCAAACTCGGCGCATCCTGCATAGCACCCCAGATCATGTGTTCTAAGCTGCTAACCGACCCGCAGTCCGGGCAGGTAGACCGAAGGCGGCCGAGGCAATAATGCTGAGGAAAGCTAAATTGGGATATGACCTGGTCTGCAACATTCTGAGCGTGATTGCCTGCGACCTGGAGAGATTACCGTGCGCAGGCGGAAAAGCCCGCCTGCCCCTTTGATAGTGCTTGATGACCTCGTTGAAGGTGAATAAAATGTCTTTAAATTCCTCGTACCCATCCTGCAGACCTGCATCGTCCTCGGCGCGGAGGGTTAGAGCGCGCGCCCGAGAGTGAGCAGTATTATTGAGGTTGGTGAGGGAGTCTAGCTGAGAACCGAGATGTGCTGGAAACAAAGTAATGGTGTGCGGGGATATAATCTTATTGCCGAGAATATTAGAGGCTTTGACGGAAATGGAGCCAGAATAGATTTGCGATCCACTATCGTCTAGGAGGGCGAGAGCTATGACTGCCTGCTCGGCCCTTGAGGGAGCCGAATCTTTGAAAGATGCGGAATTGAGGATCGAACCCATGTGATCGATGACAACGGCAGCGAACCTGGTCGAGCGGCCATACTGGGCGGCATCTACGAAGCAAGCCGAGCGAGGTTCGTCCCTGACGTGTCTGAGAAGCGCGACAGCCCTGGCACCGCGCCTGCCGACGTTGTGCTCTGGATGAGCGCTGCGAGGAAAAGGAGCGGCCCGAGTGCTTGCCCCTTGTGCGTCAGAAAGCTGATGTCGCCGCTGCGTAACGAACGTGGGGTTGAGGCTGAGTGCGGCCAAAATCTTCCTTCCCGCCGGCGTAGACGACAGCCGAGCTACCTGGGTAGATTCCTGTGCATCGATGATCTCTTCCAGGGTGTTGTGAACCCCTAGCTGCATGAGTCGCTCGGTTCTGGCTTTCACGGGAACCCGCAGCACCCTCTTTATGCTCTTTAGAATTAGCGTGCAGCTTCTTCTCGTGGCCTTGCCAGCAGAGCATGGCCGCCACGTAGGCGATGTGGCTCATGAGGAAGGCGTGAAAGAGCCTCAGGAGGTTGTCTTCTCTAAAACCTCCCCGTCTGTTAGAGACTCTGTTAATTAGTCTGATCATGTTCCCCGTCTTCGTAGTGATGTTGTTGAACGTTCGACCGTTACAGCCGTTCGACTCTATCAGCATGCCGAGAACTCTAAGGACGTCGACCCTGGGAATGGGATTACCGTTACTCGTGCGGAGGTTTATGTCGACTGCCGACAGCGGCATCCAGCCCTTAGGTTTGGCCCCCTCCTGACGGGCCTGTATAGGAAGAGCCCCTACTTGCTCGAAGAGCACTTTAGGCCCGTGTTGGCGAGAAAACGTTCTGTTTTCTCAAGGGCTTCCTGAAGCGCAGTTTCGACCTCACCCTCGCTGCTGCCGGCACACCAGATGGTGATGTCGTCGGCGTAGAGAGTGCGGTTGATGCCTTCGACTCTGGAGAGTGATTTGGATAGCTTGCACATGGCACTCTTGAATAAAAGCGGGGATATTACCGCACCCTGCGGCGTACCTTTCGGGCGCAGCTCCACGGGGTCGGACTTGAGATCGCCAATCTTGAGCGTGGCTTTCCTGGATCGTAGGAACGGAGGCATCAGATGCGCAACTGAGATAATAATAAGCACTACAGCCATGGCCCAGTCTGGTTTCCAGTTTTTAAAATAACATGTTGCTTACACTTAGTACGCGCGGAAATTTTCACTTCGCTTCACTGCAACATACTGTGTACTTCAGAGCGGAGGCCTCAGGTGAGCACCTGCGATAATAATAAAGACGAGAAGCGTGGGCAAGTACTGTTTAGTTTTTATAATAATGCATTGCCTACACTGCGTATGCGCGCGAATTCTCACGCTTCACTGCAATACAACGAATGCTTCGCCGCATGACGCGGATGCCGTGCGCGTAGGCCATCAGAAACTACCGTTTTTCTTTTGTGTTTCGTAGCTGAAGAATCGCAGCAAGATCGGTGTATTAGTAGAGCTTCCCCCTTGTTCTACGCTTGATTCCAATGAGAGGCGAGACAACGACGCGCTTTTCCTTCACGCATAGTGGGTGTAAAAAAATCATATCCCACAAAGGTTCTAAGCTGCACGCGCGGCAGCAGGAAAGTGCTTATGTTTAGAAACACGCTTTGAAGGCTTATGGACACTGTTACGGTTGACGTTTAACACCCCGAACAAAAAGGAGGCTTAAAGACCACGCCTAGGCGAAACGGAGGATGGATTCCTAATTTGCTATGTGGTTGTCTCAAGTGGCTGCCAGTCTGGCAGGCGCCCCGCAGTGATGACAGGCCCCTTTTGTGTGTGCGTACCAAGGGGAGAACCCTTTCCACGAACTGTCCAACTCTAGGGGAGAACGTTTTCCGCGAACCAAACGGGACCCGTAGGTTGCCGCCAGAGGAAGCAAACCCGTGCCAACTCACCTGGGAGCAGTAATCAGCCGCCCTTCCACAGCCACACTCACTGCATGTCACGCGACGTTGACGTGAGCAAGATCCCGCCTACAATTTTAGTGGGCCTATTTAAGGGGCCCCGCAATGTACTTTTTCAATTTACTCATTCTCTTCTTCTTATCCTTCACCAACCATTGAATAAACAGCGCAAGTTTCGCACTAGAAATCGTCTCGTCCTTGCCTAGTCACCATGGTCTACCGGACGCCTGCAGCCCGCCGGCAACGCCACGCTATCCAATAGTAACGACGGTCAAGCTTCGAAAAACAGGCGTCGCAACAACGCACATCTGCAAATATATGCGTGCTTCTCGTTTCGCATGGCATGCACGCAGTCCCTCTGTGTGGCGTCGAATTATTTGAACAAGTGCACGCTCTGCGTAACGTATGCGGCGTTAAGTCTTACCTGATCGTACTAACGTTCTCGGAAATATGCACTCTGAACTGGAACAAAAACGTACCGTGTCGTCGTTATTGTTGTGGTGGCCTCAACACATGGCTCCATGATCATGCCGCCGGCTTCTTTTTTTTTTTTTTTTTTTTTGCTTTGGCTAGTGTTCACTTTCCGCGTGACTGCTTTTTCAGCGTCGTTGAAAATGGAGCGACACGGCTTTCGGCAGCGAGGCGTAGCGTTGTCAAAGGCCTGCAGACAACTCTTGCGCAACATTCCACAGGCGTTTCTTGAAGCCTTTCAAGTTGCTTCACGTGCCTCTGACACAGCAGAATCAAGTGATGCGTGCTCCTATCACCAAATGGGCTTGAGTGCCCACTGCTGCATCATAGAGCTGCATCGCGTTCACCGCGGCAGCAGCCCAGCGTCGGAGCGTAAACAAACTTAAATCTCGGAGGCAACGTCCGAAGCCGCGGCCCTGGGTGCCGCCATGCTAGCGGAAGTGGCCTGCCGCAAGAGCCAATAGGCGCTCAGGTCTGACCCCCCCGTCGCCCAGGGGATGTGTTTCCACCGCGGCAGCGCAGGGAGGGGGGCGTTGTACTTCGGCCGCGCACGGTCGCGTGAGCTTTATTTTGAAAGCTATCTGCATTGGGGGCACAGTTTAGGTGGGCTGATGGTTGGCAGCTTTGCGTGCGCTGTGTTCTCGCCGCTCAGTTTGCATAGAAGCGACAGGACGAAGGTCACTTCACTCGCTGCTGCTGCCACGATTCCTCACGCCGGCTTTTTGACAGCGAGCGTCTGCAGTCATCGAGTGTGATGTTTTCATGTTTACCTGTGCGCGCTGACGCCGTGCTTGTTAATTAACTTAGTAAGCGAATGTTTGCAAGGGGCGTTCCACTCCGGCGGCTGCGGGAGTGGAGTGAAGGGTTGGGCCTCCTTTTTTGAATACGTACTGTCAATCCCGATAAGGATTATAATAAGAAGGCAAGTACAAGGCAAGAAATTGAAGTAAAAAATAAAACATTGTACAACCAAATGTTGCGCTTTTGACGGCTGTAAGCCACACAACAAAATATACAAAAGTAAATTGCACAGACAAATGTCATTGGCACTTTCCTTATATGAGGACAAACGCAAAAACATAACACTGGTTCAAAATTGCGAGGCTAGCAAATCGCTTTCAATTATTTTAGAGAAACGAGCTAAAGATGTGCTACTGGTAATGCAGAGGGTCAGGTTATTCCGTTCTCTGATCGCCAGGAGAAAAAAAAACGAGAATTTGAGGGTATCTGCACGGCATTTGTAAGACGCAAGGCTATGGAAATGTTTCTGGTTGGTAGTTCTTGCTGTGCATTGCTTAATATAACGGGATATGTCTATATTTACGTGATTGTGTAATAGTTGGTACATTAGCTTTAAGCGCGCCAATTCCGCGCGGTTTTTTATGGTTAGTATTTCAGCCTTCTTAAGCAGTTCTACTGGCAAATCTGTTCGATAAAATTTGTTAAAAATGGCCCTAAGCCCTTTTCTTTGAACTCCTTCGAGCTTGTAGGTTAGTTTTTTTGTGTACGTAAACCAAGCAGTGTTTGCGTATTCCAGGATGGGTCTGATAAGTGTAATAGGCCAATAACTTTGTGTCTGGTGGTGCTAGATGTAATCGTATTTTGTGTGCAGATGATGTGATGTATTAAATTTGAGAATCCCATCGTAGATTTTGTGACAATATTGATACTTGCATATTGCGCGTTTCTTGTGGACGATGCACGCGGGCAATGTGACGAAGACGACGGACGCTCTCTGGCTTTCGAGCTATCGGCTGAACTGGCTAGCGCTGCATTATCCTTTCTAAATACACTTTGTAAATAGTCTCCAGTTCTTATTCCTTCTTTCGCGTAACATTCTGGTGAAGAGTGCAGTTCCCCGTCCTCGCCACGGAGCTCCGCAGCGGCCGCACCGTCCTGCTTTCCGCAATGGCTCCCGGTGACGACACCTCGTCTGCTTCCTGCGACCCCACCAACCACGCGCGTTACTGTTACCAACCCCCGCGATCCTGGCATATTTTCCGGCCAAGATAATGCCGATGTTGAGGACTGGCTCACCCTGTATGAGTGTGTTAGCCAAAACAACCGCTGGAACCCTACCATTATGCTAGCGAATGTCCTATTCTACTTGGGCGGCACTCCTCGTGTCTGGTTCCGGACACACATACGAGGACGAGATCTCTAGCTGGGATGCTTTCAAGGAGAAGCTCACCGACCTCTTTCGAAATCCCACCGGTCGGCAGCTGGCTGCTAGAAAAGAGCTACCTACCCGAGTTCAGTCTTCTACTGAATCGCATGTCTCGTACATACAAGACGTGCTCGCTCTTTGCCGGAAAGTCGACGACAAAATGGCGTAGGTTGAGAAAGTCGGCCACGTACTCGAAGGGATCACGGACGACGCGTTCAACTTGTTGGTCTTCAACAATGTGTCCACCATCGACGTCATTGTCGAGGTATGCCGCCGCGTCTTTCCACAGTTCTCCCAGCTCCCTAACACGGCTGCGATGTCCTCTTGCGTCGACCTTACCGCTTCACCACCCTTAAATGAGCACGTCACACTATTGTTCGCTGTGGAATCGAGGCTACAAGTCATGTGCCGTTCCATCCACACCCACTTGACCCCACCATTGACCAACCATCCCCAGCGATCACTCTCATTCAGGCAGCTGTGCGGCAAGAATTTCCCAACCTCGGTTTTCCTGCTGCCTGCTCCGTCTCTCGACCTGACGTCCGATCGCTGCCGACACCTACGCCTCACAGCGATTGGTATTCCCCTCCCAGATACCGCAACCCTACCGAGTGGAAAACTCCGGACGACAAGCCCATTTGCTTCCGTTGCCTCCGCATTGGCCACGTCGCTCGCCACTGCCGCAACTCCTAGACCTCGCCATATTCAAGCTCCTTTTCCCCGTCTCCTCGCCCATATGTCGACCCGCGCCGTTACTCGCCTCGCCGTATGCCTTCTACCTCAGGCATATCCGTCGATAACAGTCGTCGTGCTCGCTCACCGTCACCTCAGCGCCGTCGGTCCCCGTCGCCCCAACAACGCCCCTATTCGTTGCCGACCAATTATGGACCCTCCCTGACGGAAACCTAGACCATGCAGCTCCTGGGGGTAGTGCTGCATTATCTTCGTCGTGTAGAAATCCTTCATTGACGCTCCCAACGAACCGTAACTTACTTGATGTTCACGTCGACGGTGTCCCTTTGACGGCGTTAATAGATACTGGAGCACAGGTATCCATAATGAGTTGTAACCACCATCGTCGACTGAGGAAGGTTCTCAGGCCTCCTACTACTCGAGCCGTAGGTGTGGCCGATGGTAGCACTGTTGACGTCACTGGAATGTGTGCTTCCCGTAACAGTATCGCCGACCGCCAAGTTCCTGTTCTTTTTACAGTGGTGACCAATTGTCCCTATGACCTAATATCCTCGGACTCGACTTTCTTACGGCGCATTCAGCTTTGATCGACTGGTCTGCTGGCACCCTTTGCCTCGAACTTCCTCTACTCGCGCATATTCGTGCCGAATTGCCGAACAACTTTAGTACGACCGCCTTCGTCCACCTGCCGCCTAAAGCCTTGACTTTCGTCGATTTTCTGTCATCTTTTCCTGTGCCCGATGATGATTACGTCGCCACACCTATTCCTGATGTCCTTTTGATGCGCAATATCACTGTGCCCCACTCCGTCGTCACCGTCGCCGATAACCGGACATGCCTTCCCGTTGTCAATTTTGACCTGACAAAGGAAGTTCTACACCAAGGCATATCGGTCACAACGCTGCATGCTATAGGAGATGACCACGTCACGACGTTTTCAGTAAACGTCTGCTCAGATTCTTCACCATGTCTACAGGATGCTATTTGCCCTGACGCAACATTTCGTCCCATGATTGCTGTGGACCTCTTGCCTGAACAAGGAACAGCTCTGGGTCGCCTTTTGATTTCCTACCACGACATCTTGGACCTCAACAATCGCCAATTGGACCAGACTTCAATTGTTAAGCATCACATAAATACTGGTGATGCCAGTCCTATTCATCACCGGCCATATCGTGTTTCTGCTTCAGAGCGTAAGGTTATTCAAGATGAAGTGAACAAGATGCTTGCAAAAGGTGTTTAACCTTCGTCGAGCCCGTGGGCGTCGCCCGTGGTACTTGTTAAAAGAAAGATGGCACATGGCGTTTCTGAGTAGATTATCGTCATCTAAACCACTTTACCAAGACGTCTACCCCTTGCCTCGCATTGACGACGCCCTCGATTGTCTCCACGGTGCCAAATACTTTTCATCAATAGACCTTCGGTCTGGCTATTGGCAAATTTCTGTGGATGAAAAGCACCAAGAGAAGACCGCGTTCGTCACTCCTGATGGCCTATATCAATTCGGTCTATACAACGCCCCAGCAACGTTCGAACGTATGATGGACTCTTTATATCAAGGGTTCAAATGGTCAACATGCCTCTGCTACCTAGACGACGTTCTCGTATTTTCGCCTGGATTTTAGACACCCCTTGAGCGCTTATCAGCTGTTCTTCATGCCTTCCGCGAGGCTGGGCTCCAACTAAATTCATCCAAGTGTCGCTTCGGTCGTCGGCAGATTACAGTGCTGGGCCACCTCGTCGACGCTTGCGGTATTCAAACAGACCCGGAGAAAATTCGTGCTGTCGTGTTTTTTCCTGTACCTCTGTCTGTCAAAGACACCCGAAGTTTTGTAGGACTCTGCTCGTACTTCCGACGCTTCGTTAAAGACTTCGTAGCGATTGCCCGACCGCTTACTGATCTTCTGAAGAAGGAAGTGCTGTTTAGGTGGGGCCATGCTCAAACTGACGGGTTTGCCCAGCTCACTAACATTCTCGCCACGCCACCTATACTGGCCCACTTTGACCCGTCCTCTCCTACAGTGGTACGTACCGATGCCACTGGTCACGGTATCGGAGCTATCTTAGCCCAGCGCCAACATGGTCAAGATCGTGTTATCGCATACGCTAGCCGCCTCCTCCTCACAGCTGCGGAGCGCAACTATTCGGTTACAGATTGTGAATGCCTGGCTCTCGTCTGGGCGGTTTCCATATTCCGCCCGTACTTGTATGGCACGCACGTCTCTATAATCACGGACCACCACGCGCTCTGCTGGCTTCCCTCACTTAAGGATCCTACCGGCCGACTTGGTCGCTGGGCTCTGCGGTTGCAAGAATATTCCTATGCAATAGTGTAAAGTCGGGCCGATTACATCAAGACGCAGATTGTTTATCACGCTATCCAGTGAACGAACCAACCGCCGACCCTGACCCCGATACCGACGCTTACGTTTTCTCCGTCTCTCCGCTGCTACACGTTGCCGAGGAGCAACGCCGTGATGCCACCTTGCGCGCTATCATTGATGGCTTGGAATCTTCGCCTTCTTATTCGTCCCTTCACCTGTTTGTTCTTCGGTATGGTGTATTGTCACGTGGTGGTGACGTAGAAGAACACAGTAGCAATACTGTGAACGAGAAAACTAACTTTTATTGGGCGAACTTGTGCCCACAAAACAGGCTACACTTATAGCACAACGAAAGCGGCGAACACAGTCGGCGATCGTCGGAAATCTGATCAGCGGGTCAAGCGCGTCGCCTTTTATACACCAATCGTCGAATGTTCCAGATTAATCGTTGGGACCCGCGTGCCTTCCACAAAGTTCTACACCATTCGCGTCAGGCGATGAAATCAGATAACACAAGCTTCGGCGACAGCAGACAGCGGATAGAAGCGTCGATAACTTTCCAGAAACTTCGGATACATGCAGGCGCGTCCCGCGCTGTGCGATAAGATTTGTTAGGCGGCGAAACGTGTCGCCCGATAAATATAAATACACGTGTCAATACCCCCCTCTTAAAAAGCATCGTCCCGATGCTACAAATATAACAGAGCGAAACACAAAAGGACACTTATTAAACATAAGTAACAAAACAACGAAAAGAAATCAAGTCCAAAGGTCAGTTACGCGAAGTCCCAAAGTTCGTCAACGCTGGTGGTACGGCTTGAGTCGCACAACGTGGACAATTTCAGGTCGTGAGCGACGCCGCTGTGACAGCGAAATGCCGTCTGGCACGACCTCATAGTCCAGTGCGCCAATACGTCGGATGATCTTGTACGGTCCGAAATAGCGACGCAAGAGCTTCTCGCTCAGTCCTCGTCGGCGTATAGGGGTACAAACCCAAACACGGTCACCGGGCTGGTACTCGACAAAGCGTCGTCGGAGGTCGTAGTGTCGGCTGTCGGTCCTCTGCTGGTTCTTGATCCGCAGGCGGGCAAGCTGTCGGGCTTCTCAGCGCGCTGGAGATAGCTAGCGACGTCAAGATTTTCCTCGTCAGTGACGTGCGGCAGCATGGCGTCGAGCGTCGTCGTCGGATTCCTGCCGTAAACCAGCTTAAATGGCGTGATCTGTGTTGTTTCTTGCACCGCGGTGTTGTAAGCGAATGTTACGTACGGCAGGACGGCATCCCAGGTCTTGTGTTCGACGTCGACGTACATTGCTAGCATGTCGGCGAGGGTTTTGTTCAGGCGCTCCGTGAGACCATTCGTCTGCGGATGGTAGGCAGTTGTCCTCCTGTGACTTGTCTGGCTGTATTACAGAATGGCTTGGGTGAGCTCTGTTGTAAAAGCCGTTCCTCTGTCGGTGATGAGGACTTCAGGGGCTCCATGTCGCAGCAGGATGTTCTCGACGAAAAATTTCGCCACTTCGGCTGCGCTGCCTTTTGGTAGAGCTTTGGTTTCAGCGAAGCGGGTGAGGTAGTCCGTCGCCACGACGATCCACTTATTCCCGGATGTTGACGTCGGAAACGGCCCCAACAAATCCATCCCAATCTGCTGGAATGGTCGACGAGGAGGTTCGATCGGTTGTAGTAATCCTGCTGGCGTTGTCGGTGGTGTCTTGCGCCGCTGACAGTCTCGGCATGTCTTGACGTAACGGGCGACGTCGGCGGTGAGACGCGGCCAGTAATACTTTTCCTGTATCCTCGACAGCGTCCGGGAGAATCCGAGGTGCCCAGTGGTTGGGTCGTCGTGCAGGGCGTGCAGTACTTCTGGACGCAGCGCTGACGGTACAACAAGAAGGTAGCTGGCGCAGACTGGTGAGAAGTTCTTCTTCACGAGCAGGTTGTTTTGTAGCGTGAACGAAGACAACCCGCGCTTAAATGCCCTAGGGACAACGTCGGTGTTCCCTTCCAAATACTCGACTAGGGCTTTTAGCTCCGGGTCCCCTCGTTTTTGTTCGGCGAAGTCTTCCGCACTTATTATGCCAAGGAAGGCGTCGTCATCCTCGTCATCTTGCGGCGGCGGGTCAATGGGGGCGTGTGATAGGCAATCGGCACCTGAGTGCTTTCGTCCGGACTTGTATATTACCGTGACGTCATATTCTTGTAGTCTGAGGCTCCACCGGGCCAGCAGTCCTGAAGGGTCCTTTAAGTTAGCTAGCCAACACAACGCGTGATGGTCGCTGACGACTTTGAATGGCCTGCCATAGAGGTAAGGGCGGAATTTTGCTGTAGCCCAAATGATGGCGAGGCATTCCTTTTCAGTCGTAGAATAATTACCTTCCGCTTTTGACAGCGACCGACTAGCATATCACCCGTTCAAGTCCGTCTTTCCTCTGGACTAGGACGGCACCGAGGCCTAGGCTACTGGCGTCAGTGTGGATTTCAGTATCGGCGTCCTCGTCGAAGTGTGCAAGTACCGGCGGCGACTGCATGCGTCGTTTGAGTTCTTGAAATGCGTCGGCCTGCGGCATTTCCCACTTGAACTCGACATCACATTTCGTTAGATGTGTTAGCGGCTCCGCGATGCGTGAAAAGTCCTTGACAAAGCGCCTATAGTAGGCACACATGCCAAGGAATCTGCGCACTGCCTTCTTGTCGATTGGCTGCGGGAACTTTGCGATGGCAGCTGTCTTCTGCGGGTCGGGGCGTACTCCAGATTTGCTGATGACGTGGCCTAGGAATAGAAGCTCATCGTAAGCGAAGCGACACTTTTCCGGCTTCAGAGTGAGCCCTGATGACTTGATGGCCTCTAATACTGTTGCAAGCCGCTTAAGGTGATCGTCGAAATTTCCGGCGAAGACGACGACGCCATCCAAGTAAACAAGACAGGTCTGCCACTTCAATCCTGCTAAAACCGTGTCCATCACGCGCTGAAACGTTGCAGGCGCCGAGCACAGTCCAAATGGCATAACCTTGAATTCATAGAGGCCGTCTGGGGTGATGAAGGCGGTCTTTTCGCGATCCCTTTCGTCGACTTCTATTTGCCAGTAGCCAGACTTGAGGTCCATCGATGAGAAGTATTTAGCATTGCAGAGCCGATCCAATGCGTCGTCTATCCGTGGGAGGGGGTATACGTCTTTCTTCGTGATTTTGTTCAGTCGACGATAATCGACGCAAAAACGTAGGGTTCCGTCCTTTTTCTTCACTAAAACAACTGGAGACGCCCACGGGCTTTTCGACGGCTGGATGATGTCGTCGCGCAGCATTTCGTCGACTTGTTGTCTTATAGCTTCGCGTTCTCGCGTCGAAACTCGGTAAGGGCTCCGGCGTAGTGGTCGAGCGCACTCTTCGGTTATTATGCGATGCTTTGCAACTGGTGTTTGTCGAATCCTCGATGACGTCCAAAAGCAGTCTTTGTATCGTCGAAGCAGACTTCTGAGCTGTTGCTGCTTAATCACGGGGAGACTTGGATTTATGTCGAAGTCTGGCTCGGGAACTACGGTCGTCGGGGTAGATGCAACAGAATCCGAGAGGACAAAGGCATCGCTGGTTTCCTGAATTTCCTCGATGTATGCGATCGTCGTGCCCTTGTTGATGTGCTTGAACTCCTGGCTGAAGTTTGTCAGCAACACTTTCATGTTTCCTCCGTGCAGTCGAGCGATCCCTCTTGCGACGCAAATTTCACGATCGAGCAGCAGATGTTGGTCGCCCTCGATGACGCCTTCTACGTCAGCGGGTGTTTGGGTGCCGACGGAAATAATAACGCTGCAGCGCGGCGGGATGCTCACTTGATCTTCGAGCACACTCAAGGCGTGGTGACTACGACAGCTCTCCGGCGGTATCGCTTGATCTTGCGACAGCGTTATCGATTTCGACTTCAGGTCGATGACTGCGCCATGTTGATTCAGGAAGTCCATGCCGAGAATGACGTCTCGTGAACACTGTTGGAGGATAACGAAGGTAGCAGGGTAAGTCCGGTCATGAACGGTAATTCTTGCCGTGCAGATCCCAGTCGGCGTAATCAGGTGTCCTCCAGCGGTCCGAATTTGAGGGCCTTGCCATGCAGTCTTAACTTTCCTCAACTGGGCGGCGATGGGTCCACTCATGACAGAGTAATCGGCTCCTGTGTCCACTACGGCGGTGACTGCGTGGCCGTCGAGAAGCACGTCGAGGTCGGTGGTTCTTTGTCTTGCGTTACAGTTAGGTCTTGGCGTCGGATCACGGCTGCGTCGTGTTGAACTGAAGCTGGAACGTCGCGTCGTCAGGTCGTCTTTCGTCGCCCTATTTTTTGCTTCCAGACTTCGTCGGGACGGCGGCGTGTCGTTATGTCGTCGAGGTGGTTTCTTCGGCGTCTTCGTCGGTGGCGAAGGATCTTCGTCAGTTCGACGAACAGCAATCGGTTGCTGCTTTTAGTTTTCCGGATATGGGCTCGCTGACCGGCCCCGGGCTGGGCCAGTGTATGGTCGGCGCTGCGGCGACAGGTAGCGGCCTGGTGATGGCGAACGCGACGGTCGTCGAGAGCTCCGATGAGTAGCGGCGAGGTAGTCGGCGATATCGCGAGGGCGTTCACCTTGCTGCGGGCGCGGAGCGTTGACGGCGAAACCTCGCAGTCCCATCTCCCGGTATGAGCATCGTCGGTAGACGTGACCCGCTTCTCCGCAGTGGTAGCACAGCGGGTGGTGGTCAGGAGCGCGCCAAACGTCTGTCTTCCTCGGGTAGCTGCGCTGGCCGACGGGTGGGCGTGCTGGCGGCGGCGGTGGTGGTCGACAGAATTGCGGCGTTACGGGGCCCTGGCGCGGTCATGGAGGGGGACCCTGACGGCGGGCGACGGCGGCGTAAGTCATCGCTTCTGGCTGGGGCTGCGGTATTTGTGGTTGCACCTCAGCAACACCAAGCGATCGGTCCACCTCTTCTTTCACGATGTCGGCGATCGAGGCCACTTGAGGCTGCGACGATAGCAAGACCTTGCGCAGTTCTTCGCGCACAATGGCCCTGATGGTCTCGCACAGATCGTCCGTGGCCAGTGATTGAATTCCGGCGTAGCTTGTCGGCTTGGTGCGTCGGTCGAATTGCCGGTTCCGCAATTCCAGTGTCTTCTCGATGCTCGTCGCCTCACGAAGAAACTCGTCGACGGTCTTCGGTGGGCTTCTTACCATTCCGGCGAAATGTTCCTCCTTTACACCACGCATCAGTAGGCGTACTTTCTTCTCCTCGGACATTTCTGGGTCGGCGTGGCGGAACAGACGGCTCATTTCCTCAGTGAAGATCGCGATCGTCTCATTTGGCAGCTGCGTTCTGGTCTCCAGTAGAGCTTGGGCTCGCTCTTTTCGCACGACGCTTGTAAATGTTTGCAGTGTTGGGGACTCGGTGCTGACGCCCGTTATTGCAAATGGGTCCCAAGCCCCAAGGGTAGCGTTGGCCTGGCGGCCTGGGGCACTGGAAGCATCCGAAGGTCCCGGCAAAGCATGAGAAGACTGGTAACAGAACAACTTGTTTATTCTAACATAGCAAGAGAGCGGCGGGTCAGGTCGACCGAAGTGGAGAGACGGGAGAGCACGTAACAGAACAAATCGGAGCCTCTCTCCTGGCGTCCGGGGGCAGCTGCTCTTATACTCTCGGCGTCGTGGGCAAGAAGGAAGGTCACGGGATGAGCCCACGCGACGGCGGAGCATGAGCCCACGCGACGGCGCGCACGGTCGAGCCGAGAGACATGTTGAGCCGAGTGTAGTGACGCATCGCCAACCCGCCGACGGACAGACCTCCTGGCACCTCACTTGGGGAGCTCCGCTCCCCGGCTGCCGCGCTTTGACAAGCGTGGGCACACACACACACACGCACACACGAAGACACGTGGCACTGAAACACGCCTGGACACGCTTGGCGGGGAGGCGTTGCGGCGGCGTCGAACGGGCCAAAATGTCCGCCGCTTTGAACGAAGCCCCGGCGTCCGTTGCATCCGCGCCGGCATTACCGCGCGTTGTAGGCGAAACGTAACAGACCGCCCCGCCGGGGGAAGGAGATCCCGATGGTCAGGGGACTGCATCCGCTGTCCGGAGGGATGTCGCTCGATGATGCTCATAACCGAAGTCGGGCGTCCTTTGGCGTTTCTTGAGCGCAGCGCACAGAGAAGGCCTCGTTCTCACGTTCAGGTTCACACAGGACACTGCAAAGTGACTTCGGGAGAGTTGACATTTTTGTTCTCGTTTCCGGCAAGCGTTAGAACCACGCCTGAAAGTCAACCGCTCAGTCAGCAAGCACGGCACAACCCTCACTAAGCCCTGCCAGGCTCTTTCCCCTTTTATACTGCTGCCTAGTTCCTTACAGTAGTTTAGCAGCACTCAGAACGCGTCCACAAATCGGAAAATTGCACTAGAAAGCACATCATCACTTTGAAACACTACACAAAAGCAATAGGTTAAAAATCCTGCCTCAGGAAGAAAAACATCAGTAACAAGCAATTTTGAGGCTGATTCCCACGTTAGGGGCTTCGACTTAAGCCATCGGCGTTACCGTTGAGACTCCCCTTTTTGTAACGCACCTCAAAGGAATATTGTTGCAAAGCGAGGCTCCAGCGCAGGAGGCGGCCATTTTTGGGAGAGATGGTCTGCAGCCATTGGAGAGGGCAGTGATCCGTCTCAATGATAAACCTCGAGCCAGCTAGGTAACATGACAATTTCTGAACGGCCCACACGATACACGCACACTCTTTCTCGGTGGCGCTATACGCCTGCTCACGACTCGTCAGCTTACGACTAGCATACAGGACGGGGTGTTCTACTTCTCCATTTTCCCGTTGGCACAGTACAACGCCCATGCCTCGCTCACTAGCATCACACTGAACAACGAACCCTTTTGAGTAGTCGGGCGATCGTAGCACAGGCTGGCTTGTTAGGGCGCTCTTTAGGGCGCTAAAAGCTCTTTCCTTTGTCTCATCCCAGACGACTGTTTGCGGCTCTGTCTTTCTTAGAGCATCCGTTAGGGGAGACGCGATATCAGAGTACCTGGGGATGTACCTCTGATAGTAGCCGGCGACACCTAAGAACGACCGAATATCGGTCTTCGTGCGCGGTTGCGGGAAGTCTCGCACAGCGGTCACCTTTATTTCAGAGGGGCGGCGACGACCCCGACCAATCACGTGACCGAGGTAGACAACCTCGGCCTGTGCTAACTGGCACTTGGGAGCCTTGACTGTCAAGCCCGCATCGCGCAGGCGGGTTAGCACTGCCCGCAAGTGCGCCATATGCTCAGGCCAGGATGCGGAGAATATCGCTACGTCGTCTAGATACGGTAAAGCGAATTCTTGCTGTCCCCGCAACACTTTATCCATGAGGCTTGAAAAGCAGTATGGCGCGTTCTTCAAACCAAAACTCAAAACTTTAGGACGGAATGTCCCCATTGGTGAAATGAACGCCGCATACCTACTAGCCTCTTCTGTAAGTGGAACCTGCCAATAACCCCTGACAAGATCTAGGGTGGAAATAAACTGAGCGCTACTCACTCTCTCAAGGCGCTCCTCGATGTTAGGGATCGGATAAATTTGATCCTTAGTGATGGAATTAAGCCTGCGGTAGTCGACGCAAGGACGAGGTTCCTTGCCCGGTACCTCAACTAAAATCAAAGGGGAGGTATAATCACTCTCACCCGCTTCAATAACACCGAGCTGTAGCATTTTCTTTACCTCAGCCTCCATAATATCGCTCTGGCGGGGTGACACCCGGTACGCCTTGGATCGTACTGGCTCTGGGGAGGTAAGTTCTATGTCATGAGTAAGGACAGAAGTCCTACCAGGCCTCTCAGAGAACAGACCTTGAAACTCTTGTAAGAGCTGGTGTAGTTCGGTTTTCTGCTCAGGCGACAGCGATGCTTTACTTATTAAGTCACTAATGACTTGATCGGTGTCTTTCCTGTTCGTCACTGAGCCTAGTCCCGGAAGCTCGACCGGAAGCTCTTCTAACTTTCCCGCATCGGGAATTTCCTCTCCAGTATCTGGTGCCTTTAACGCTACAGGCTCAATTTTATTCAGTTCGGGCGTGCTCTGAATACCAGCTTGCTGCGCCTCTGACCCTTTCTCATCGTTCAACAACGTCGGCCCCGCAACTACCGCCTTTGCAGCGAGCTCCCGAACCTTCGATCTGGTTAAGGCCTGAACGCTAGCCTCACCAAACAAAAGCCCCTTCTCGCGCAGGAGGTGATCGGACCTGTTCGAAAATAGGTACGGGTACTGGGGGGGCAGCATAGATGACACTGCGGCCTCCGTCTCAAGTGCTCCGAAAGGTCCTTCAATAAGCACTTTTGCTACCGGCAGACACACGCTATGAGCTTCCACTGCTTGCTTGATCCATGCGCACTCGCCCGTGAACATATCGGGTTCTACGTAAGAGGGGTGAACTACATCCATTGTAGCTGCGGAATCGCGAAGCACTCGGCACTCTTTCCCGTTCACGAGGAGGTCTCGCATGTAAGGCTCGAGAAGCTTGATGTTCTCGTCAGTGCTGCATAATGACAAAAACACGACTTTTGGTTTTGTTTCTGGACACTGCGCCGAAAAGTGACCCGGCTTCTGGCACGTATAACAAACGCGCGCTTGCCTCGTCTCGAACCGCTTTCTGCGTTCGGCTTCGGTTGCCGCCGTCTCCTTACGTTCGGTCGGACTGCTTTCACTCGCATCCGCACTACGTGTGTCCCCCTTTGCTCTCATGGGCGTGAACTTTGGCCTCTCAAACTTGGAGCCAAATTCACCCTTTTGACCGTCCTTAGCTCCACGAGCCCGACGCGTCACAAACTCCTCGGCTAGCTCAGCGGCTCGAGCCACCGTACTAACGTCTGGCCTATCCAAGACCCAGTACCGCACGTTCTCAGGTAACCGACTATAAAACTGTTCTAGCCCGAAACACTGCAGAACTTTCTCGTGGCCACCAAACGCTTTCTCTTCTTTGAGCCACTCCTGCATGTTTGACATAAGCCTGTAGGCAAACTCTGTATATGACTCACTTTTGCCTTTCTCATTTTCCCGAAACTTCCGACGGAACGCCTCCGCTGACAGCCGGTACTTTTTTAGCAGACTCGATTTCACTTTGTCGAAATCCTCTGCCTCCTCTCTATTCAAGCGAGCGACTACGTCGGCCGCCTCGCCGGGTAGCAAAGTGAGCAAGCGCTGTGGCCACGTTTCCCGAGAGAACCCCTGCTTCTCGCACGTTCGCTCAAAGTTAACCAGGAACAAACCAATGTCCTCTCCAAGCTTAAACGGCCGCATCAGGTCAGTCATTTTGAACAATACTCGTTCTCCTGCACCGTGTGCCTGACTTCCATTACGAGCGCGTTCCATCTCTAACTCGAGACGCTTCATTTCCAAAGCGTGTTCGCGCTCTTCTTTTTCTTTCTGTTCTTTAAGTTCACGCTCCTGTCTCTCTTTCTGTTCTTTAAGTTCGCGCTCCTGTCTTTTTGCCGTCTCCCTCTCCTCAATGGTCTCAAGGCATTCCGACAGCTCGTCATCCTCAGCTTCTAACTCAAGAATAGCCCTTAGCAGTTCTGGTTTTCTGAGTTTGTCTGAGACATCCAGACCCAACTCTCTTGCAAGCTCCAGCAATTTCGGTTTGCGCAACGACTTCAAATCCATGGCTGCTCTGAATGCTGCTTTCTCTACTGCCTACTATTGTCTTGCCGCAAACTAACCCGGCAGCAACGACAACCACAATTACCAGCTCTGTTTCTGACACTAACAAAAGCCTGGCAAAACTCAGAAGAAGAAAGTCCCGCACTCACCAAACCTCGCAGCCAAGAATTCAGCGCAGTCGTTCCGCTGCAGGCAACCAGTCATCACACAGGGCTCGTTGCACTGCTCCCGGATGGTCGTTGTGCTGCTCAGCATACATTCAACCGCATCTCTTCGCTGCTGGCCTCCGTTGTCGCGATCTCACCGCTGGCAACCAGCTGTTGGGGACTCGGTGCTGACGCCCGTTATTGCAAATGGGTCGCAAGCCCCAAGGGTAGCGTTGGCCTGGCGGCCTGGGGCACTGGAAGCATCCGAAGGTCCCGGCAAAGCATGAGAAGACTGGTAACAGAACAACTTGTTTATTCTAACATAGCAAAAGAGGGGCCGGTCAGGTCGACCGAAGTGGAGAGACGGGAGAGCACGTAACAGAACAAATCGGAGCCTCTCTCCTGGCGTCCGGGGGCAGCTGCTCTTATACTCTCGGCGTCGTGGGCAAGAAGGAAGGTCACGGGATGAGCCCACGCGACGGCGGAGCATGAGCCCACGCGACGGCGCGCACGGTCGAGCCGAGAGACATGTTGAGCCGAGTGTAGTGACGCATCGCCAACCCGCCGACGGACAGACCTCCTGGCACCTCACTTGGGGAGCTCCGCTCCCCGGCTGCCGCGCTTTGACAAGCGTGGGCACACACACACACACGCACACACGAAGACACGTGGCACTGAAACACGCCTGGACACGCTTGGCGGGGAGGCGTTGCGGCGGCGTCGAACGGGCCAAAATGTCCGCCGCTTTGAACGAAGCCCCGGCGTCCGTTGCATCCGCGCCGGCATTACCGCGCGTTGTAGGCGAAACGTAACAGCAGGAAGCCGCTTCGGAAGAGGTCCCACGTCGTCAAGGTGGCTTCTGGATTCTCGAACCACGTCCTGGCGGCGTCCTCCAATGCGAAATAGACATGTCATAGCTTGTCGTCGCTTGCCCAGTTGTTAAGCGTAGCGACC
The DNA here is from genome assembly GCF_023375885.2 of Dermacentor andersoni. NCBI lineage: Eukaryota > Metazoa > Arthropoda > Arachnida > Ixodida > Ixodidae > Dermacentor > Dermacentor andersoni. Next base: position 12,639,190 of record NC_092814.1, read on the forward strand.
CTCTCATACGTTTCCAGCCAGCTTTCCGGGTCCTCAAATGTGGAACCGCGGAACGTCGGTGGTTCCCTGGGCTGCTGCAGCACGATGGGGGACGCTGGGGCTGCCATTGGGGTTGCCTTGGCCACAATCTTCTTGGTCTTCTCAGGTAGAAGTCCGTGCTCCGGAGGCAGCTGTTGAAGACGGCGGCTTGCTCGATGGTCCGGGAGTACGTTGGTGTTCTCTTTGCGGTCCGGGCTTGAATTACGGCTTGTCGGGGGCGTCCGGTACATGAACGTAAAGCACCTCCACCAGATGTCACGTGGTGGTGACGTAGAAGAACACAGTAGCAATACTGTGAACGAGAAAACTAACTTTTATTGGGCGAACTTGTGCCCACAAAACAGGCTACACTTATAGCACAACGAAAGCGGCGAACACAGTCGGCGATCGTCGGAAATCTGATCAGCGGGTCAAGCGCGTCGCCTTTTATACATCAATCGTCGAATGTTCCAGATTAATCGTTGGGACCCGCGTGCCTTCCACAAAGTTCTACACCATTCGCGTCAGGCGATGAAATCAGATAACACAAGCTTCGGCGACAGCAGACAGCGGATAGAAGCGTCGATAACTTTCCAGAAACTTCGGATACATGCAGGCGCGTCCCGCGCTGTGCGATAAGATTTGTTAGGCGGCGAAACGTGGTCGCCCGATAAATATAAATACACGTGTCAGTATTATACCACCACAATGTACGCCCCGACGGTGCTGCCCTACTCCTCGTCATTCCTAAGTATCTTCGGTCAGCTCTTCTCCACGAACTTCACGATTTACCAACGGCAGGTCACCTTGGCGTCTTCCGCACCTACGACCGCATTCGCCGACGCTTCTTTTGGCCAGGCATTACCCGCTCCGTCCGGAAATACATTGCGGCGTGTGAGAAATTCCAGCGCCGAAAAACACCATCGACGCTCCCTGACGGGTGCCTTCAACCGCTGTACATTCCTTCGGAGCCGTTCTTTCGCGTTGGCTTGGACTTACATGACCCTTTCCCACTATACACGTCTGGCAACAAGTGGGTCGCTGTGGCGACAGATTGCGCCACGCGCTACGCCATCACCGGAGCGCTTCTAACAAGCTGCGTCACAGATGTCGGTGATTTTCTTTTACGCGACGTGATTCTGCAGCATGGTGCTCCACACCAACTGCTCACTGACCGTGGTCGGACATTTCTTTCTAAAGTCATCGCCGACATCCTGCAGTCCTGCTCAACCAAGTACAAGCTGACTACGTCGTACCATCCACAGATCAACGGTTTCACGGAGCGTCTGAATCGTACCCTAACAGACATGCTTGGAAAGTATTTTTCATCCGACCATACTGATTGGGACCTTGCCCTACCCTATGTCACTTTTGCGTATAATTTTTCGTGTCACGACACTGCCGCTTATTCCCTGTGCTTTATGTTGTTCGGCCGAGAGCCCACATTTCCACTGGACGCAGCCCTCCCATTTGCCGCAGCAGAGACCAGCGAGTATGCGCCTGAAGCCACCACCAGGGCAGTCCAAGCACGCGAAATTGCCCGCGCTCGCCTCCTGACCTCGCAAGTGAATTTAAGCAACGGCGTTTGTACGATCGCCAACACAGAGACGTCCACTTTTCGCCTGGCTCTCTGGTACTCCTGTGGTCCCCGACTCGTCACGTTGGCCTGTCAGAAAAACTGCTGTCTCGGTACACAGGCCCACATCGAGTGCTGCGTGCCGTGACTTCGGCTACCTACGAAATCGCCCCAGTCAGTACCAGTGCCGCATCTGCGCCGAATTCCGCTGACGTTGTGCATGTAGCACGCCTCAAACCATATTATGTTCCTGTTATCACCGATATTTAAACGCCCCGGGAAGGTGCTTCTACCGCCGGGTGTAATGATACATGCATATTGACGGGACAGCGTTAAGGAGCTCGTGTCGCAGAAAAGCTGGTGTCGTCGGCGTCGGTGTCGGCGGCGTTGGCCGTGAGCGATAAATTATAGAAGGCACTTCATAAATAAAAACATCTTGCAAGATGGGCTTGGTGGGAATCGAACCAGGGTCTCCGGAGTGTGAGACGGAGACGCTACCACTCAGCCACGAGCTCGTTCCTTCAAAACGGGACAAACGTGCCGTAGAAAGTTATACTGCGGTGTATATCGGTAATTATGGCCATGTAACTTGCAGAAGTCGCCGTTTCACGACTAGCGTAGTACGTTTACGCTACATTTCTTTTGCGCTCTGCGCACACGGCCATCTTGCGGCAAACACAGAAGACCCCCTCCTCGCAATGTACGGTGCTGCCCCGACACGTGGCGCGCCACTCGCCCCATGATCGCGTCCGCTTTCATGGCGCGTCGGGGCCCGGCTATCTGTGCCGATCGCGACGTTTGGCTGGCGTAGCGCGTTTGAGTAGGCGGTGCGAACGGGGTGCGATAACGCTATCACGTTCCACTCTTGAAGGCGAAGCTTTTGCGTGTTTCTTGTGGCCGATGCACGCGGGCGCCCCGACGAAGACAACGAACGCTCCCTGGCTCTCGAGCTGTCGGCTGAACTGGCTAGCGCTGCATTATCGTTTGTAAATACACTTTGTAAATACTCTCCAGTTCTTATTCATTCTTTCGCGTAACAATATTGTCACGTGGTCGTGACGTCAAAGAACACAGTAGCAATACTGTGAAAGGCAAAACTAGCTTTTACTGGGCGAACCTGTGCCCACAAAACAGGCTACACTTATAGCACAACGAGAGCGGCGAACACAGTCGGCGATCGTCGAAAATCTGATCTGCGGGTCAAGCGCGTCGACATTTGTCAGGCGGCGAAACGTGGTCGCCCGATAAAGATAAGTACACGTGTCAATATGACACCTAGGTATTTATGCTCCCTAACTTTAGTCAGGTTAGTTGAACTAAAGGTATAATTAAAGTCGGGTGAATGTTTTTTTCTAGTTATGGATAACAGAGCGGATTTTTCGTTAATACGCATTTGCTAATCATTGCATCACACTGAAACTGCCTCTAAGGCTGTATTTAAGGTGATGTAGTGATGATAGGAATTGATTTCTTTGCACAGAATGCAGTCGTCTGCAAAGTACCTGCATCCGGCGTTAATAGCTGAAGGCAGATTGTTTACAAAAAGTAAGAATAATACCGGCGTAATAAAACTACCCTGCGGAACACCAGAGGTCCCCGGTACGACTAAGGATTTCACATGATTGATTGCTACGAATTGCGACCTGTCTTTAAGGAAGTTAGTGATCCAGTCAAGAATTTGTCCCTAGCCCAGGGTAAATTGAAATTTCAGAATAAGTTTGTTATGCAACACCTGATCAAAACATTTAGAAAAATCCAGCAGGATGAGATGGATTTGTTTTTGATGATCGATGCTTGAGGAGACATCATGAACCAATCGATAAGTTGGGTTACCGTGCACATGTTCTGGCGAAGTCAGAGAAGCACAGAGCACAATTAGTTTTGAAGAAAGACTCGGGAACATGGATAAATATAAATGGGCAGATAAAGTACACAAGTATCTGTATTTAAAATGCGTGAACACAGAATGAAGAAAGAGGTCAAGAAAGTTGGCAACCAAGTATAGGTTGGTTGACATTATATATAGACAACCAGGAGCCATCAGAAAGAAAGTGGGAGAAACGGAGACACTTAATTGGATAAAAAGAATGGAAACAAAAAGGAACATGGGGATTTACAAGAATCAGAAGAAATAATTAGAAGGTAAAATCTGTACGATAACACAAGGTGCCTTGCTATTTGAGGCTCCAGCCGGTTGCCTAAGGACAAGAACATAGCCAAGAAATTATGTGAAACTAGATGAGTCCTGTGTATGTTGCAGCAAAAATACGGAGACCACTCAGCACATCCTAATGGAACGCGCAGGGATTCACCCAGTGAGAACCGCAGGTGCGCTTGGGTGTAAAGTGGACAGAAGCGGCAACCAGTCAACAGTCGAGTTTAGGGAAAGGCGTTTAGAGTATTGGTGGAAAAAAGGCAGGCAAGAGGTTGATACGAAAGGATCTCTTACAGTCATAGCTAGCGGTACAAGGCAGATTTTGAAGGGGCAAAAAAGGTTAGGCGGATGTATGCAAAAATGCTAGATACATGTATAGCATACCTGATTAAATCAAGCAGGCCATTTGTCAGCGCTTTAAAGGGGATGCCATTAAATAATGATCTGTCTTGAATACGAGCACGGATGCCGGCAGTGCTGGCGCGCCGAGGGAGCTTGGTGTGCGCCACGTACGCTCGCGTTCGCGGAGTGATTTTCGTGAGTTGGTTCTCTTCCTCGCGGTTCGAGAAATGTTTTGCTTTCAAGTATAGAATCATCAGCATGCTTACTCCCACTGCAGGGCAATGGCCTTCTCCAACTACCCCGGTCATGTACTAATTGTGGCCATCTTGTCCCTGCAAACTTCTTAATCTTGTCCGCCCACTTAACTTTCTGCCGTCCCCTGCTACGCTTCCCTTCCCTTGGAATCCAGTCCGTAACCCTTAATGACCATCGGTTATCTTCCCTCCTCATTACATGTCCTGCCCATGCCCCATTTCTTTTTCTTGATTTCAACTAAGAAGTCATTTACCCGCGTTTGTTCCCTCACCCAATCTGCTCTTTTCTTATCCCTTAACGTTACACCCATCATTCTACTTTCCATAGCTCGTTGCGTCGTCCTCAATTTAAGTAGAACCCTTTTCGTAAGCCTCCAGGTTTCTGCCCCGTAGGTGAGTACTGGTAAGACAAAGCTATTATAAACTTTTCGCTTGAGGAATAATGGCAGCCTGCTGTTCATGATCTGAGAATGCCTGCCAAACGCACCCCAGCCCATTCTTATTCTTCTGATTATTTCAGTCTCCTTATCCGGATCCGCGGTCACTACCTGCCCTAAGTAGATGTATTCCGTCACCACATCCAGTGCCTCGCTACCTATCGTAAACTGCTGTTCTCTTCCGAGACTGTCAAACATTACTTTAGTTTTCTGCAGATTAATTTTTAGACCCACCCTTCTGCTTTGCCTCTCCACGTCAGTGAGCGTGCATTGAAATTGGTCTCCTGAGTTACTAAGCAAGGCAATATCATCAGCGAATCGCAAGTTACTAAAGTATTCTCCATTAACTCTTATCCCCAATTCTTCCCATTCCAGGTCTCTGAATACCTCCTGTAAACGTGCTGTGAATAGCATTGGAGAGATCGTATCTCCTGCCTGACGCCTTTCTTTATTGGGGATTTGTTGCTTTCTTTATGGAGGACTACGGTGGCTGTGGAGCTGCTATAGATATCTTTCAGTATTTTTACATACACCTCGTCTACACCCTGATTCTGTAATGCCTCCATGACTGCTGAGGTTTCAACTGAATCAAATGCTTTCTCGTAATCAATGAAAGCTATATGCAAGGGTTGGTTATATTCCGCACATTTCTCTATCACCTGATTGATAGTATGAATATGGTCTGTTGCTCCTGCCTGGTCCTTTGGTTGACAGAAGTCTAAGGTGTTCCTGATTCTATTTGCGATTACCTTAGTAAATTGTTTGTAGGCAACGGACGGTAAGCTGATCGGTCTATAATTTTTCAAGTCTGGCGTCCCCTTTCTTATGGATTGGGATTATGTTAGCGTTCTTCCAAGATTCCGGTACTCTTGAGGTCATGAGGCATTGCGTATACAAGGTGGCCAGTTTTTCTAGAACAATCTGCCCACCATCCTTCAACAGATCTGCTGTTACCTGATCCTCTCCAGCTGCCTTCCCCCTTTGCATATCTTCCAAGACTTTCTTTAATTCTTCCGGCGTTACTTGTGGGATTTCGAATTCCTCTAGACTATTCTCTCTTCCATTATCGTCGTGGGTGCCACTGGTACTGTATAAATTTGTGTAGAACTCCTCAGCCACTTGAACTTTCCCATCCATATTAGTAATGATATTGCCAGCTTTGTCTCTTAACGCATACATCTGATTCTTGCCAATTCCTAGTTTCTTCACTGCTTTTAGGCTGCCTCCGTTCCTGAGAGCTTGTTCAATTCTATGCATATTATAGTTCCTTATGTCAGCTTTCTTACGCTTGTTGATTAACTTGGAAAATTCTGCCAGTTCTATTCTAGCTGCAGGGTTAGAGGCTTTCATACATTGGCGTTTCTTGATCAGATCTTTCGTCTCCTGCGATAGCTTACTATTATCCTGTCTAGCGGAGTTACCACCGACTTCTATTGCACGCTCCGTAATGACGCCCATAAAATTGTCGTTGATTGCTTGAACACTAAGATCCTCTTCCTGAGTTAAAGCCGAATTCCTGTTCTGTAACTTGATCAGGAATTCCTCTATTTTCCCTCTTACCGCTAACTCATTGATCGGCTTCCTATGTACCAGTTTCTTCCGTCCCCTCCGCAGGTCTAGGCTAATTCGAGTTCTTACCATCCTATGGTCACTGCAGTGCACCTTGCCGAGCACGTCCACATCTTGTATGATGCCAGGGTTAGCGCAGAGTATAAGGTCTACTTCATTTCTAGTCTCGCCATTCGGGCTCCTCCACGTGCTACGACCTTCGATTTGTACCTCTTATTAAGTTTCACAACAAGACCTTCTCGTTAATGCTATAGAAGTCCTGTATGTCACCAGCTATATCCTTATTAATCAGGAATCCGACTCCTAGTTCTCGTCTCTCCGCTAAGCCCCGGTAGCACAGAACGTGCCCGCTTTTTAGCACTGTATATGCTTCTTTTGTCCTCCTAACTTCACTGAGCCCTATTATATCCCATTTACTGCCCTCTAATTCCTCCAATAGCACTACTAGACTAGCCTCACTAGATAACGTTGTAGCGTTAAGCGGTGCCAGGTTCAGATTGAAATGGCGGCCTGCCCGGATCCAGGGATTCTTAGCACCCTCTGCTGCGTCACAGGTCTGACCGCCGCCGTGGTCATTTGCTTCGCAGCTGCTGGGGACTGAGGGCCGCGGTTTGATTGTTGTAGTCACATAGGAGGTTGTGGCCAAGTACTGCACCAGGGTGGCCAATCCTGCTCTGGTGAGGGAGTGCGTTACCGGTTCTGGTCACCGGGATCAGGCCGCACTCCAGTGCCTGTTTATGCAATTTTATCAACACGCGGTTTTTTTTTTAATCCGGTGGAAAATTGCGCGGCACCCGGATTCTAACCACGGTCCTCATGCACGCGAGGCGGATGCTCTACCTCTACGCCACCGCTGCACGCCAGAATAGAATAGAATAACTTTATTTCCGTCTACTTGATGGAGGAGGCTGCAAGTAAAAGCTGCTCCAGTAGAGGCAGCTTGACGAGGCCCGCAGCCCCCCCTATCGAATATTCGCCAACAACATACATGCAAACACATATGCATTATACATATTTATACTCTCATGAACCCACGTACTTGCATATCGACATGCGCACCCATACCCATATACATACAGAGCCACGGGTGACTTAGGGTAGCTTGTTTGGTTCTCGTGGTGAATACGAATGAAATAAGAAGATGCCGCTGAAGATTACACACACACACACACACACACACACACACACACACACAGATATATACATATATGCATTCATATACCCGTAGATGCATACACACTCGTATGCATACCTACATATATACAGACACATATAAAGAAGCATATATACACACGTTATGTACATACTAGCCGAGAGGATGTATATGGATGTATATGATCATTTCTTTTGGATAGTTTATTCGGGCCTGGCTCGCAGTGCGCCTCCTCCGAGATATCGGCAGATTTTCGTCCAGTTTGGACCAGGGACTGGCAACTGGCCAGAACCTGTTGCGAGACGTTGATGGAATGCCCATGATTTATAGTGATAGAATCCAGCACGCTTTTCACGATTTAAGTAGGAATTATAGTCTAATAAGTGGGCTTCCTAGCAGCACCTCAGGCACAATGCTGAAGAAACCATTTTGCTTCATTGCGAAGGTTTTGGCGCTGTTGCTGCCCGCACAACCATTTTATCTCGATCAGAGATTCTCCCGATTTCCTTCTTACCAAGCAAATGACGTTGGCTTCGAGCATCCAGCACGAGCTGATCTTTGCTTGATCAACGACCTCATCATGACTTCCGTCAACGTGTCTGTGCCTGCGCTGTCAACGGTGACGTCACATCACGGGGACACCATAGCCTGTATAAGAAGCTTCCCATCGCCGCTTGCAACCAGTGGGCTTGGCAGCAGCACGTCAGGCACAATGCTCAAGAACCTATTTTGCTTCATTGCGCAGGTTAGTAACTACCTATCGGCCTTCTGCTATCGTAGTGGAAAGTGCTTTTTGTTGCTGCTGCCTGGTGCACTACGTATAAAGAGTGTTTGTCCGTACCTTTTTTCTTCCCAAGACGATATTTTAAAATGCGGTGATATTGAATCAAACCCAGGCCCAGACATGACTGAAAGGGAAATGCTGCAGCAGATCCTATTGGGTCAAAATTTTCTGACGTCGTCTGTCAGTGACATTCTTGCAAAACAGGGCTCTTTTGAGGAAAAAAATAGATGGTTTGACGGAGAGAATAAAAAAAAATTAGAAGACGAGGTCGCAACTATCAACACCGTAAAAGCAGAAGTAGAGCATATGAGGTCAACTATTAATAAACTCGAAGCCACTGTATCACACCTGTTAACTAAAACCGACGATTTGGAAAATAGAAGCCGTAGGAATAACTTACTTATTTACGGCATAAAAGAAGAGGAAAAGGAAACAGAGACTGAACTTATGGACAAAATAACAAAGGACATTCTTAGCGAAAAACTTGGAGTTACGATAAAGAGCATGCAAAGATGCCACCGAATAGGTAGGAAATCAAACAGGAATAGTCCTGTCATCACAAATCTGCATGACTACCGAGAGAAAACCTTAATCATGAAGGCACGCCCGAAATTTAAAGGTTCAGAATATTCAGTCAGCGAAGACTACTCGTAAAGAATTTGTGATGTCAGAAAGAAATTATGGGAAAGCGCATCACAGGAAAAGAATAATGGCGCTGAAGTTAAGCTGGTTTTTGATGAGCATTAACGGTGATATGTTTGGATGGGATAATGCAAAAAACAAGCGATATAAAATCCCAAAGAACCATAAATGACACCAGAATGAGACCAGTCCTGCATTCAAAATCTTAAACATAAACTGTCGTAGCGTCGTCATAAAGCTGTAAAACTTGAGGGCATGTTGTTCTCGCATGACGCAGACGATGCCATGCTTACAGAGACGTGGTTGAGCAGTGAAATATTTGACAGTGAGCTTGTTCCTAAGGGCTATAAGGTCTTTCGGGGTGACCGCGACAGAAGAGGTGGAGGAGTGGTCATTTTGTATAAATCATCAATACAACTTTTCACTATGCCCAATGCGCAAGATATTGAAGCTGTATTTTGAAAAGCATACATCAACAAGGTCCGCTTCATTGTTGGCCTTTTTTATAGGTCCCCAAACTCTTCTGTTGCGGTACTTGAAAACTTAAGGGAATATATGCACCGCCATGTAAAATCGTATGACAGAATACTACTGGCAGGGGACTTTAATTTACCAAACATTGATTGACACACCTTTTCATTGCATTCTTCTCACAGTGTTGATAACACAATCTTTGATATTGTATTCGCGTTTGACTTACTGCAAATGGTAAATAATTTCACGAGAGTACAGGGAGCCGTAGGCTCAATTCTAGGCTTATTTTTTGTATTTTTTGCCATCCGAAATGCGATAACCTGTGAAGTCACAAACGGGATTTCTGATCACAATGCTGTCCTGTTGAGCTTGTCAAATGTCTACCCTGATCGCAAAAACAGTGTTCATTTGTTTCCCAGCTTTTCTCGTGCTGATGATGAATCTATTCTCGATATGCTTGCATTCTTCTTCGATGACTTCGGAAACAGCACTTGCAGTATAAATGACTTATGGCTTTCCTTTAGGGGAATTGTCTCCGAATGTATCCACCGTTTCGTTCCCGAAATCGCAAAATCTTCTGCGCACCGTAACCCATGAATTTCTCGTGATACGTTTCGCATACAGCGAAGGCTTAAAAGGGTAAAAACGAAATCAAGAACAAATGTAACCTTACAATCTATTGTGGAAGGCACTTCAGAACAACTAAAACAGAAAATAATTTGTGACAAAGAAAAATATTACGGAACGATCCTGCCTTCCTTTATTACACCGTATCCCGAGAGATTCTGGCGCCAAATCACACCTAAACCTTCTTCCCCCATTGGGTTCATGATAGAAGGCAAATGTGTAAGTGACGAGACTGTCGTTTGTTCTGCTTTTAACAAATTCTTCCGGTCGGTATTTACCAAAGATAATGGTTGCCTTCCTAAGTTTTCTATATCGCTTCCTGTTATATCTGACATTGTTATTTCTGAGAGCGGCATCTTTAATTGGCTATTGAACGTTGATACTAAAATGTCACCAGAACCAGATAATGTACCAAACGCGTTTTTAAAGCGTTATGCGGAATGGTGTGCTAAGTACCTGTATGTCGTATTCACCAGATCTTTACGTGATGGTTCCCTACCGGATGACTGGAGGAAGGCCGAAATCAAACCTCTACATAAATCCGGGAAAAATTGAAGAACGCTTAAGCTTCGCCTTCAAGAGTGGAACGCGATAGCGTGATCGCACCCCGTTCGCACCGCCCACTCATTCGCTCGGCATGCTCTTGAGTGATACAAAGTTTTCATATATCTAAGTCCACAGCACAACTTACGAGGCGCCCCGGACTTTGCACCCACCAATCACGCGTTGAGCGCCCCGCAACGCAGCGTTCGGAACGAAACGTGCGCCTGAGCCAGCGGAACGAACTCGGTGTCGCGGAACGATCTACGCCAGCCAAACGTCGTGATCGGCACAAACAGCCTGGCCGCGACGCGCCATGAAGGCGGACGCGATCATGGGCCTCGATGCGATCGTCCTCTATCTCGCTTGGGAGCACCACATAAACAATTACCGACCAGTATCTCTTACATCTACATCGTGCAAAATTTAGAGCATATCATTCATAAACATATATTAGGTTTCTTAGAAGAGCACAAGGTACTTACAGATGTCCAACATGGTTTCAGACATATGTTTTCTACATGTGCTCAATTAGCTGAGGCTGTTCACAATCTCGCACAAGCGACTAATGAAGGAAAGCAAACAGATATTTGTTCATGGATTTTCGTAAAGCATTTGACAAGGTGTAACATAACAAATTAATCCAGAAATTAGGGAATTATACAAAAATGAACAGATATTTACTTGGATCAGAGCCTACCTTACTAACAGACACCAATTCGTCACCTTAAACAATACTTGTTTTAACAATGCAGAGGTTGCGTCTGGAGTCCCCCAGGAATCCGTTTTGGGACCGCTTTTATTTTAGTTAATTAATAATGACATAGTCGCAGAACTTTCAGTTTCCGTGAAACTTTATGCAGATAACTGTATTTTGTATGAAAAGATATCTTCTGTTGATGATCAGGTGCGTCTAAATAATGACCTGGCAAAGGTCATTGCTTTATTTATTTCATCATTCATCATTAGTACACATTAGTACATTAGTACATTAGCTTGGTGCGAACAATGGCAAATGTCTATTAATTTTGAAAAAACTGTTTTTATGAGAATCACACATAAGAAAAAAAACTCTTCAATTTGCTTATAGTGTTGACAATGTATCTCTATCAGAGGTAAGAGAGTACAAATATTTGGGCCTATGGATAACCAATGAGCTTTCCTGGACGAAGCACATAGATGCTGTTGTCGCAAATTCTTTGCGTAAACTGTTTTTCTTGAGGCGCTCACTGAAATCATGGACGTCTAGTGTTCATTTACTGGCGTACAATTCCTACATTCGTCCGTTGCTGGAATATGCCGTAATTATTTGGGACCGATTCACTTTAACCAATAATAAAAAACTGGAACGTGTACAGCATAAGGTGGTTAGGTTTGTTTTGAATTCATACGGCCGTGCGTCTGTTGGTGAGCTCGTAAGACGCAGTGGATTACCCCCGGTGACTGTGCGCAACCGCATCTGCCGATTAAAGTTCCTCTTTCAACTAGTAAGCGGCCATTATAACGTTAACACTTCCAAGTTGTTTACTTATTCATCAGGTCATAACACGAGGCGAAGGCATGCTTTATCGATAACCCCCATGAACGCACGGAATAACTGTTTCAAATATTCTTTTTTTTCCTAGGACAATAACAGACTGGAATAATCTTAATTCTGATATTGTTACCAAGAATTCGTTAGCAATGTTTGAAAATTGCTTGCGAATGTTATAAATTTGTGTGCGTTATTTGCTTGTATGTTATGTATTATTCACCAATGTTTGAAAAATGCCTGTATATCTGATGAATCTTGTATGTGTTTACATGCTTGCATATTTCTATGTATACCCACCCTGCTATGATCTGATTTCCGATCGCAGTATCTACAAATAAATAAATAAATAAATAAATAAATAAATAAATAAATAAATAAAATAAATTGGCAAAGAAAGTCTCAAAAACCAGTAAGTGGCGAGGCCTGGCGGTGAAATCTTGGTACTTCGGAGGTACTATGAGATTACTGTGCGTAAGCAGACTGTTATTATGTACAACATAATTATTGCTTAAGATTGCAGTTTATATTGGCAAAACACTTGGCAAAACATGAATCGCAGAAACATCGACTTGATAAACAAAATAATACTTTATCACAGTTACAGCCGCACTTAATTGTCTGCCTCCCACTAATGCCGGCTTATAATCTTTATCACCTTCCAGTGAACGACTACGTGCTCGCTGTAGATGGAAAAATTCTGATAAAAAATGTTCCACGGCATTTTCCTCGTTACCACTTCATGATTAGACACTAACCGGGAAGCATTCTATTGCATTAAAGAATAGGTACCATGAAATGTGGTTGTCAGTCCCTTCAATGTAGCTCGCGCTGTCTCGCTGAACGAGCTGCCATCCGTAGAAGCCCGTTGGTCCTAAATGCGTCTTGCACATTTGAGGGTCTCTCATTCATGCGCTGGAGTCGTCACTTTGCTGCCGAACCAGTTTGTGCACATCGTGGAGCTCAGCTATCCGCTGTTCGACCCAGTGTTGATGTGCAACGTTTTTAGTGCGATTAGCATTGGAATATGCACTTTCCAGGGACTGTCTGTCGATCTGACCTTCTATAACCGTTCTTCCGCCAACTTTGAACATTATTTTATATGTAGATACCACAATCCCTGCGGATTTTAGTAGGGTGGGGAATGAGAAACATTGGGTTATCCATAGTATAATGAGTTGCAAACCGTGCCGCTGTGCTGAGTCTCCTGTATAGAACGCAGAGCTTGCTGTCATTCGACTCGGACGATCATCGCTTTTTTTCGCTGTTCCTTGGCCTTCTACCCGTGCGCGAGAAAAGGCTCTCGCAGCACAAGATGGTTTTCGCCTCGCCCGGAGAGCGCCCGCCGCGCGTTCGACACCGTCGCCACACCAGTTTGAGCCTGGTGACACTCGGCCCCGCGTCCCTCGACGAACTCCGGTCAAAGGAGGACCTGGAACTCCGTACCACTCGCAAGCTGGGCGAGTGGCTCAGTCAACGGGCCACTTCCGTCGATCTGCCTGTGGTCCCCCCCCCCCCCCCCAGCCTGCGTATACCCCAGGAGACGCCACGAAGCCGGCAGCCCCCGAGGTAGCCTCGGGTCCCCCCGAGGACGGTTCCCCAGCACACGAGGAGCCCCATGCTTCAATCCAGCTCCCTCCCTCTGACGACGAGGACATGGACCTGTCCAGTTCCAGAAAACGCGCTCGCGACATAGAGAGCGATGACGAGGAGGCGGCCGTGCGTCGCAAGCAGCCCTCGATCGCTGCCCCTAGCTCGGAGCAGCACGCGGCAGCCAGCGACCACGTGGAGCAAGCCCTTCCGGAAAGGGCGACAGCCACCTCCTTCGCGCCTCCTCCGAGCGAGGACGTGCCTGGCACCACCCCCGACGCGCCGTCTGCTCCCGATGGCGGCGCGCCCCCCCGCAGCGTCGTCTGCCAGCGGTCAGGCTGCCCACGAGAACGCTACCGACGTGATGGAGCTGGCAGAGGAGACAACCACCGTTTTGTCACCGCAGGGCCCCGTGCACCCCGCGGCGCGGTTCTTGAAGGACCCGCCATGCCAGACTGCTCCGAGGCCGAAGCCAAAAGGGAAGAAGAAGAAGAAGCAGAAGCAGAGAAAGATGCCTGCCGATGTCTCGCCTTCCTCTCCCGAGGCAACGGACGACTCGCGGGACCAACCTGCTACCCCCGGTCACCCCTAGCGTGCCTGCAGCGGCAGTACAGAAGGTAACACCACCTGCCCGTGAGCCAACGTCAGACAGCTTCACTCCGGTGCAGTAGTAGGGGGACAGGCGGAGTGCACGGGCCCTGGAGAATGCTACGCTCCCGGTGGACGCCGCGGTCGTCGGCACAGTGCTCTTCCGTCCCTCGGCGTCTGGTGGAGCCTTTCGAGGAGCACCGCGCCTCGCACTTGCCGCGGCCCTCTCTTCGTGGCCCGGTGTATCGGCGGTTCGCGTCAACCATAGGCGCAACATCGTGGCCGCCGACACCACCACCCAGGTATGCCTGGAGGGGTTGCTCAAGCTCACCGAGCTGCACGCGATCCCTCTGACTGCCCGACTACCAGCCGAGCGTGGCAAGAGCACCGGCTTCCTACACGGTGTGAGCGGGCTGCCTGCAGACACGGACCTACTGGGAGCCATCGAGTCCAGCATCCCTGTGCTGTCGGCACCGATGGACGGGAGCACCGTCACCATCCGTTTCGCGGGACCGGTCCCTCCGGAGCACGTACGCCTCTTCAAGCTCGGCTTCAGGGTGAGGCCAGCCAGACCCCGCCCAGTACAGTGTCGACAGTGTGGCCGCTTCGGGCACGTCCTGGAGTCCTGTCAGTGGCCGACTGACTGCATCTCCTGCGGCAAAAGCCACGCGGCGAACGTCTCCTGCCAGGTCGTACGCTGCAGGAACTGCGGGGGCTCCTACAGGGCGAACACAGGGCTTGCCCCAAATGGCAGGAAGAACGCAAGGTGGCCACAATCATGGCTTCCTCCACCTCGCCATTGTCGAGGCGCGCTGTCAGGGCAGCAGTCCGCGAGGAGCAGCGGCCGCAGCAGTCCTCACCTCCGGCGAGGTCCTATGCCAGCGCGCTGAAGGGCCCCAGCCCGGCACCCAGGCCTCCGGTACCAGCCCCTCGTGCCTCCCGCCGCCAGGAGACACAGGACACTGCCGCGCCTCCTGCCCAGACTACCGTGGATCAGCTGGTTGCGAACCTGCTGCTCATCATGGAAGCAGTCAGCAACATGCTGCCAGCTGACCACCCGCTCCGACCCACCTGCCTGCAGGCAGTGGCTTGCCATCAGCCAGCCAACCACCATGGCTGATCAGCCAACAGCAAGGAAGGGTCGCCGCCGCCCGAGTGTTCTCCAGTGGAACACTAACTCTCTGCGGCGGCGACACGCAGATCTTTCCTTGCATCTCCTGCAGAGCGACTACGAGTGCTTGCTCTGCAGCAGGTGTACGCAATGGCCGAGGACCTGCGACTCCCGGGATACACCTGTTACTCAGGTGCCACCACCTGCACGACACGCGGCTGCACGGACGCGCCGTGCCTGGACGACGCCCACCAGCCCGGCAAGCCACGGACAGCCATCTAGGTTCGGTGCAACCCGGCGCACGCTGTGGTTCCAATGGCCGACGTCGTTGAAGGGCCCCTGGAGTGTTGTGCTGTCACGGTGCGTCTCGGCAGCCAAGATACGACCGTGGCGAGCATATGCATACGACCAGGAAAGCCATAGGACTCCTCCATCCTTGACCAGCTGGCTCTACGCCTCGGGAGGCAGGCAGTCCTGTGTGGCGATTTCAATGCCCACCACACAGACTGGGGAAGTCGCCGCTGCTCCAGCCGAGGCCGAAGCCTCCACGACGCCATCAGCAGAGCCGGACTGGTGATCGTGAACAGTGGAGGACCCGCCTTTGTCCGCCGAGGGGCGAACTCAGCCATCGATCTCTCCCTCACCACAGAACAGAGCTCCTACTCCTGGGACACAACTCCGGGCACTTGAGGTTCGTACCACTTCCCCATTGTGATCCCCTCTGTACACGGAAGGAAGCCAAAGACCAGAACTTTCCACGTCATAGCCTGGTCTCTGTTTAGGAAGCACTGCAGTGAGGCGGCCGATCGCTGTGACTTTCTAGATGCCATCACGGAGTGCGCCCAGGCTGCTACCGTTTAGTGCTCTGCGCCACCGCACACCCTTGTCCCGGATCTCCGCCTAATCAATCTCCGTGCCTCCAAGCGCCGCACGGAGCGCAGAGTAATTCACACAGGGACGGCAGACCACTGGACTGAATACAGACGAGTGGACGCCTGCTGTAGAAGACAGGCCCGGCGCAGGAGGAACCAGAGCTAGGTGAGCCTTTGCTCCAGCATCAAGGACCGTTCCAGGGGCCCCTAGCCTGGCGACTACTCAAGTCACTCACCGGCAAGAGGACGAGCCGTCAACCCGTCCTCGCTGTGGCCATCTCGCTAGGAATCAGCGAAGAGGCCCTCGCGGAACTTCTCGCCGACCGGTTCGCCCCTCCCGTGCTACAGAGTGCAGCCATCCTGCCGGTCGGACACTCCCCTGCCCAGCTGCCCACCAGTCTACACAGCATCCACCCTGCTTGGACGTCCAGTCAGGTCGCTGCCCTCTGCCAAGAGCCACTTGCCCTGCACGAGCTCCAGGCGGCTCTGAGGCGAGGGAAACGCCGCAGTGCACAAGGAGCAGACGGTGTAACGCCCCAGATGATCCGCAACCTGGCCGCCAGCGAGCAACAGCGCCTGCTCGAGTGCTTCAATGAGATCTGGCAGTCAGGGCAGGTGCCAGAGGCATGGCGCACAGCCATTGTGGCACCCATCCTCAAGGCCAGAAAACCGGCTAGGGAACTGTCATCTTATCGACCGGTCTCCCTCATCTCCGCTGCCTGCAAGCTGATGGAGGCCATGGCTCTAGCATGACTGGACTGGGTGGCCCGTGCTCGCGGCTTCCTGGCAGACCAACAGATGGGCTTCCGGCGGCGGCGGTGCACTGCAGACTCCATCGCTGACATGGTGTCCACTCTGGAGGACGCCCAGGCCGGCGGGGACCTCGTGATGCTCTTGCTGATCGACGTACAGGGTGCCTTCGACAGCCTCCCTCACGCAGTTGTCCAGCAGGGCCTGGACCTCCTCGGCATCTGTGGCAACCAGCGGGGGTTCCTCTCGTCGTGCCCGCACAATCGCACCCTCAGGGTACGTGTGGGTCAATCGAAGAGCCCCCCCCCCATCCAGTCGCTGTAGATGTACCACAGGGGTCAGTGGTGAGCCCCTTCCTTTTCAACCTGGCCATGGCACGATTGCCTGCTACCCTGCCGATCGACCCTGACTTCCCCGTGCAGTCCTCAATCTACGTGGACGACATTGCCCTATGAGTGCGGGGACCACCGCAACACATCCGCTAGGCACGTGCGGCCCTACAGAGAGCCCTGGACACTGCGGCTGCCTACTTGTGCAGCATCGGCCTCACCATACCGGCCAGGAAGACCGAGGCCTTGCTACTGCATCCCAGAGCATCAGTCCACCGCTCAGCTGCCCGGCTGCACTTGGAGGGCGTCCAGATCCCATGGAGCAAGACAGTCAACTACCGGGGCTGCGCATTGACCAGCGGCTGACCTGGCTGCCGGCTACCAAGGCCCTGTGCGCCCGGACGCTCCGGGTCCGCAAGGCGATCTCACAGCTCCTTGCCCGTGGACAGGGCTGTACCACCAGGTGGGCCCTGCAGCTATTTGAAGCTGCAGCCACTTCACGGCTACTGTATGCCCTCACTCTTGTGGCGCTGCCCCCACCCCGCCTGCGGAAACTGGAGCTGCAGCACCGGTCAGCAGTACGGCTCTGTCTTGGCGTTCCCCGAACCTCCCAAGTGACCGCCACTTTGGCTGAGGCAAGTGCCTGGCCCCTGTCATTACTCTTCCTGCAACAGGGGCTACGACACATTGATCGCCTACACCATGCCGCAGATGGTCAAGCACTCCTGACCCGCCTACACTCCCGGCCAGCATCACACACGGGACGGCTGTGTGGCCTCTATAAGGAAGTCATAGGGGACACGCCTGCAAACGCTGTACAGCATCGCCCACCACATCGACCACCAATCCCTATCTCGACGGAGCTGCCAGGTGTCTCCTCGAAGAACCGTTCCCCAGCATGTGCCCTACAGCAGACGGCTGCCTCTCTCCGGGCGGGCGGCTCACAGCTTTCGTCTTCCCTTCTACTGCAGGATTTCGCCCGTGCGCTTCACCATCGACCCGGCACAGTCTACCACGCCGACTTTCAGCGCAAGGACCGTCAATTGCCTGCGTGATAGCCCCTCGCCGCTTCCACTGGAGAGCCCGGTGACGTCATCGACATACAGCTACAAATTCAACAGCCCTGGCCGGCTTCCCTCATATGGCAGCGGTGGCGTCAACAGCACGGGCGGGCAGCTCACAGCTTTCGTCTTCCCTTCTACTGCAGGTTGGTGCTTGGCACTTGCGGCTTCCGCAATACATATTGACCCTTGCACGCCACTGCTGCCATTGGGGAGTCAAATCTGTCTGCTAGCTGTTTTGTATCACGTCAAAAATTAGCAAAGAGTTGAGTGCTGCGCTTGATGACCTGAAAAATGAAATCAAAAATGACCTGAAGCTTTTCCGAGAGTCCTTTGAACGTGATATTCGCAGTGAACTAAGGGAGATTAAGGCGAGCCTGTCTTTTTCAGACCAAAAGTTTAATGAAATGACCGTAAACCTCAAGAAGGTGTTGGAAGAAAACAAACGCTTACGTGTAGAAAACGAAAGTTGAAAGCAACAATGTAATTTCTTGAATATTCAACTTAACAAAGCAGACGTAAGGATCACGGAGCGCGAACAGTACTCGCGAAACCACAACTTGGAAGTAAAAGGAATTCCCATGAACCGCGAAGAAAACCTGCTTAAGTTAATCGGCAAAATCGGCGATAAAATTGGAGAGCCTATCCTACCCACGGATGTAGAAGTGTGTCACAGAGTGTCAGTTCCTGGCGGTTCATTGAACATGAACGCTATTGTGCAATTCGCTCACCGCCAGAAACGCGATGCTGTCCTTGAGAAAGCCAGAAAGAAAAAGGATCACATGTAATGACCTCGGTTTCACTGCGTCTACCCCTATCTACATCAACGAGCACTTGTGCCCTGAAAGGAAGCGTCTACTTGGGCAGACAATCAGTAAAAAACGGGAGGTCAACTGGAAATTTGTGTGGTTGCGCGGTGGCCAAATATTCGCACGCAAAGAAGAAAAAAGCAGGCTGCTAAAAGTGATCAGCAGTGCGCACCTTGTTAAAATGATCTATTATAAGTTATCGTTCTGATGAATTGTCACGAATTTTTAGGTCCTTCGGTTCTCAAGAAGTTTGCAAACCAGAATACACTAGGAATTTTTCATCTGAATTGTCACTCCATTAAGAATAATTTTGAAGATTTACAGTTACTTTTTGATTCTCTGGGTTTCTCCTTTGGTGTGCTAATGTTCAGTGAAACGTGGTATGATGATGAATGTGAATATTTTGCTCTAGATGGTTATAAGCACTTTTTCCTTAACAGATCCGGTCGCAAAGGTGGGGGCGTGTCGATGCATATTCATAATGCAATAAGTGTTGATCAAAGCGAGCAATTTACGTTGCAAACGGAAGATCTTGAGCTATTGACTGTAGAAAGCCATAGTCATTTTTAGTGTGGTGTATCGTCCCCCTAATGCAAGGCTCGACACTTTTCTTGAAACACTAGAAGCTCTTTTTGATTACGCGCCTTCTAATGGAAGATTGCTTTATCTTTCGGGTGATGTGAATATAGATCTGAAATGTGTATCGAAGCCAGGAAAGGAACTTGTGGCTTTAATTGATGCCTATGGATTTTGCAACGTTATCGAAGCCCCGACGCACATAACGTGCTCCACGGCAACGTGTATCGACGTTATCATCACAAATGCAGATAAATCTAACATAGATGCAGCGACCGTCGCCTGTGACATCAGTGATCACCTCCCAATCTTCGTTTTCGTTAAGAACGCTAGACCAGATAACGCTCGTAGACCGCATGATTTCAAGTATGAGCAGCATTGATCTGAACACCTTGAGCAACTTTCCGAACGTGATTTCCGCCACTGACTGGGAATACGTCCTATCAGTAAATGACCCTGACACAGCTTACCATGCTTTTCTATCCAAACTGAAAGCTATTTACGACACTTCTTTTCCTTTTAGGCACGCAAGAAAATGCAAAAATAGAAAACCATGGATCACAGCAGAACTAATTCGTCAAATTAAATTAAAAGACAAGTACGTTATTTACGCAGTTCATTAAATCTCGAGACCCTGCAAAATTACACGCATATAAAAAACACCGTAATCAGTTAAACAGAAAACTGAAGAGGGCGAAATTGGAATACTTTAGCAATCTTTTCGACCCCGCTTCGCGAAACAGTGCCCGAGACCAATGGGACCTGCTGAATCGCTTGCTTAAATTCCGGTCACGCCGTCCTATTGCTTCCATTGAAAAAGAAGGCGAAGTTCTGTGCGGAAAGGAACTCTCCAACCAGTTTAATAGGTTTTTCATTAATATTACAAGATCGCTGTGTGTCGCACCAGATGTCCCTGTCGGTTATGCCTGTGCGGCACCAAGCGTTCACGAAACCTTATTTATGTTTCCAACTACTGAATCAGAAATATTATTAGTCTTTTCCAACCTCCGGTCGAGTAAATCCAAGGATAGAGATGGTTTTCAAATCCAACCATTTAAATTTGTAATAGACTTATTAGCCCCGACACTAGTATATATTTATAACCTTTGTTCAAGTACCGGCGTCTTCCCAAAAGAAATGCAAATCGCAAAGGTTGTTGCCATACATAAAAGTGGTTCTGTTTGACTTTTCCAATTACAGATTAATATCGGTTCTTCCAGTATTGTCTAAAGCATTAGAAAAAATTATTCATTGCTGGTTGACTAACTTTCTAAGTAAGCATTCTCTTCTTTCTGACTACCAGTTTGGATTTAGAAAACAGAGATCGACTGAGGTGGCATTGGCTAAACAAAAAAAAAATTATAATCTCCGCCTTTGAAGAAAAGCTTCTTGTTCTCGGGATATATATATAGACTTATCCAAAGCATTTGATCTAATTGACCACTTTCTATTATCTCAGAAACGCAGTCACTATGGCATTAGGGGCATCAGTCTTGCTTTAATACAGTCTTACCTAAAGTACCGTAAACGAACGGTGTGTTTAAATGAAACCTCATCAGATCCAGAGCCAATCTTATCTGGTGTACCACAGGGAAGCATTTTAGGGCCTTTGTTGTTTTTAGTGTATCTAAATGACATTTTCATATCCCCTTTCCGGTTCATCTTGCAACTTACGCTGATGACATGCTTGCCACAGGAAACACACTAGCCGAGTTATCCCTCCGTGGCTTTTAGAACATTTGCCTCACTGCTGTAATAAAAATTGTCTTAAAGTTAATACGAATAAAACAAAGGCTGTGATGTATAGAACAAAAAATAAAGTAGTGAGTGGTGATATCGAACTATTATTAGGTAATCACAAGATTGATATTGTACCCAGTATAAAATGTCTTGGTGTTGTATTCTCTGAGAGACTCAATTGGGACCTACAAATTGAAAATATTCGTGCTAAAATGAACAGGTTAAATGGCGTGTTATGTAAACATAGGTTAACCCTCCCCACACAGGTTAAACTCCTCATTTATAATTCATATATAGCGCCAGTGATTACTTATCGCCAAACAGTTTGGGGTACGACGACACAACACAATAAACAACGCCTTTTTATTGCACAAAAGCGTGCGATAAGACTGATCGCTAATATACCGTGGAATGCTCACACCAGAGAATATTTCAGGCAGTTCAATATTTTAAGAATACCGACCTTGTATGTGTTCAAACTGCTTTGCATTTACAAAACTGCTGTAGCAACGAACAATAATCTTTTGCTAACAATGTTTCAGCTAGCACGTCATGAACCTACGTATGATGCACGTCACTCTATATCATGGACCCTACCGTTAAGTGGCACCAAATACCGCACACAATCTTCATCGTACAATCTGCCTAGGTACCTAAATGTTCTCGAAGATAATAGTTTTTTCTCTTAGGTTGCTTTCTACACAAACCTTCATGGAATTGACAAATCTTTTCGAGCCTTCAACCGAATAGCTCACCTGTGTAACTGTTTGACAATGCATTGTAGGGGAATTGAATGAATTCTGCTTATCTGTATTTTTGTCTACGTTGGCGTTAGAATTGTGTAATGGGAATTGGCGAAGAAATTGTGTAATTGCGTTAATAGTGTAAAATCATGCCGATGTAATAGATTCTGTGTAAAATTAGAATTATGCAATAGATTACGGGTATTGGGATTTTGAATTCTGCTTCTGCGTATATTTTGCAAACTGTCGCATTGCCTTTGTTTTTATTTTATTTATTTATTTATTGAATACTGCGGACACGTGGTCCAAGCAGGGAGGGCGACATATGGTACATACAAAGAAAATCAGATTGACAAAACAAACAGAACAATGAGAAACAAGATTAGGAAGTAGGTTCAATTTATACAATTCCATTCGGTTACAGTTCTAGGAAAAAAAGAAAACTTATATGTGTTTGTTCTTGCAAAGTAAGGGGTTAATGCATCATGTCTGCGGTGGCGTGTAGTTCTGGTCGATAACTGCGATAAATGTTCAGATGGGTCAAGGGATAAATTGTTAGTGTGCAGTAGCTTAAGGAATTCAAGTCTCTGTTTTTTTCTTCTAAGTTCGAGTGGTTCAAGGTTGTTAATTTTCATAAGTTCGGTGGGGGAATCACATCTGGAAAATTTGTTAAATATAAATCTGACCGCTTTTCTCTGAATTCTCTCAAGGCTATTGATATTAGTTTTTGTGTATGGATCCCAAACTATGCAAGCATATTCAAGCTTAGGTCTAATTAGGGAGATGTAGCATAGAATTTTAACGTTAGGTGGGGCTTTCTTAAGTTTGTGTCTCAGCAGGCATAGTTTTCTGAAGGCTGAAGCGCAAGTGTTAGTTATGTGATCATTCCATGATAGTGAATTGTTAAGGGTCACTCCTAGGTATTTATAGCTAGTGACTTCACGAAGAGGTGATGGACCTAACTTATATGTATAAAGCAGGGGTGATTTCTTATGTGTCATTCGTAGTAGTACAGTTTTATCTGTGTTTAGTGTCGTTCCCCAGCACCCGCACCATGCAAGAATGTTATTTAAACTACAACATAAACTAGTTTGATGATGGAGAGAAACAATATATTTAAAGAGTACACAGTCATCGGCAAATAATCGAATCTGTACACCACCTTCAACCGTGTTAACAATATCATTAATATATAGAACAAAAAGAAGAGGACCGAGCACACTGCCCTGGGGAACACCCGATGTGACCGGAAGGCAGCCCGATTTTTCGCCATTTATCTCAACGAATTGTTTCCGGTTAGACAAATAAGCTGAAATCCAAGAGATAAACATCTGAGGGATTCCTGCATTTTCAAGTTTTAAGATTAATTTATCATGAGGGACCGTATCTAATGCCTTACGGAAGTAAAGGAAAATTATGCCTGTTTATCCGTTCTTGTCAAGGGTTGATGCAAACGAATGAACTACAGTGACCAGCTGTGTGACAGTCGAATACCCTCTTCTGAACCCGTGCTGGAACTTAGTTAAAATTGAATGTTTTTCTAGATATGTGGTTATGCTTTTTGCTATGATATGTTCGATGAGTTTGCAGCATGATGACGTTAAAGAAATAGGACGGTAATTATCTACAAGTTGACGGTCTCCCTTTTTATGAATTGGTGCTATTCGGGCTGTTCTCCAGTCATTCGGTAACTCAGACGACAAT
Organism: Dermacentor andersoni; assembly: GCF_023375885.2. Taxonomy (NCBI): domain Eukaryota; kingdom Metazoa; phylum Arthropoda; class Arachnida; order Ixodida; family Ixodidae; genus Dermacentor; species Dermacentor andersoni. Next base: position 12,663,165 of record NC_092814.1, read on the forward strand.
AATGAAGCACGGAATATTATAACAAGAAACTTTGATAAGGTTACAGCATATCTACGGAGAAACAAATTAGGGATATTATCAGGCCCACTTGAACATTTCGGTTTTAGGTTCAGCACCATAGACAGTACACCAGCATACGATATAAAATTCACATCAAACGGTTGGTACGCTGGGCAGTTACGTGAACAATTACTGGGAGTTGAGAAGACACTGTGAAAAAACATATTAAAGTGATGAGCAAGTTCAACCTTCTCCGTAACCATCTGTCCATTTATTGTCATTTGGGATATTGGTTTCTTCTCGGCAATGTAATTCCAAAATTTACTTGGATCGTTTGTAATAAAATTAGGCAGAGATGATTTAAAATAATAATCCTTTGATTTACGCACGGCAAGTGCAAGCTTGTCTTGTAGTTCAGATATTAAGCTTGGCTGCGTACGGGCCTTCTTTAATCTCTTGATTTTACATTTCATATGAATGATGTTGCGATTGATCCATGGTGTTTGCTTGTGAACTTGTTTTTTCTTATTTGGTATGAATTTATCAAGGCAAAAATGACATGTCCTTAAAGCGGGTCCAAAGTAAGTTAACATTATTTTCGTCAAAATCAATCACGCATGCGTCGTTCGCGCGAGAATAATCTTTGACAAAATGGACAGATGATTTTTTAGTTTTAGCACAGGAAACAAGCTGTAAGCCAACACAAACAAGACAGTGGTCGGATAGCCCCTGCTCGATCACCACCGTGAATTCATCGAATTTCCGAGCTAAGAAAACAAGGTCCAAAACTGAAGATGAAGAACCTTGCACACGTGTTGGTTCAAGAACAACTTGTCTGAGATCATGTGTTAACATGATATCAAAGAGTACATTAATATTCTGACTGTGATGTGGCCCAGGCTGAAGGCGCATCAAGTCTACACCGGGCAAATTAAAATCGCCTAATAGGATAATCTTACTGTGTAAATAGTTATTCATACAAGACCGTAATTCATGCAGAAATTCAGGAGGGGAGTCAGGAGGTCTGTAGATTGCGAATATAACGAGGGTATAACCCCAAAGAGATACCTTTATTTCAACGTAGGCATTCCAACGTAGGCATTATGTCCAGAACGACAGCCTCTATCGGATCTTTAATTAGTACCGCCACACCTCCTCCCCTAGAAGACCTATCCACGCAATAAACACTATAGCAGGGAGGAAAGATGTCTTGGTCGTTAATATCTTCGCGAAGCCAAGTTTCGGTAATAACAGTAATGTGAGGGTCGTGTTGTAGTAACAGTATTTCTAAGGAATCTGCTTTATTTACAATACTTCTAGCATTAGTATTTAATAATCGCAGTTGCTTATTCCTTGAAGGTTCATTGTTTCACGACTGCGTTTGCCGAGAGCGACTATCTGCAACCTGTACCCGTTTGTTCTGCGATTCGTCCCAAAAGAAAACATGCCTGTCTACTTTGAGCTTGTCGTGTATAAGTGACACCTTCTTTCCTTGAAGTTTATCGTTTCTTGCACTTTCCCACAGAAGCTTGCGCTTCTTTAAGGTAGATTGCGAGTAGTCGTTCTGGATGAAAATACTAGTTCCCTTCAGTTTTTTTTGCATTTTGCAGTATTTCTTTCTTTTCATTAAAATTCTGAAGATACAGAATTACCGGTCGCTTGTCACCTTGCTTTCCTAATCTGTGAATCCGACCGACAGAATCACACTGTACATTCAATTTTTCTTTAAATACATCCTTAACAACTTTATCCTTGAGTGCATTTTCTGTCTCATTTGGAATTTCAGGTATCCCATGAATTATCAGATTTGATCGTCGGCTTCGATCCTCAAGATCTGTAAGCTTTTTAGCCTGGAAGCTGATCAAGTGCTCAATAGACTGTAAACTATGGGTGTTTGTACGGGGGTATCAATTGTTTGCATGATTTGCGTCTGCATTTTGTTAAGCGTGCTGTAAAGTTCCAAAACCAGCTTCTCAGTTTTCAAGAAATGCGTTTGCAGTTCTTGTATATCGTTACGAAGAGTATCCTGCCCCTCTAATAACTGCTTAAGCATCTCGGTCTGTGTAGGGCCGGGATTTACTTCAACATCACCGCAAAGTAGCAATTTACACACAACGAGACATTCATAAGCCATAGCAATGCATCGCCGTGGGCACGGCAGGACCATAACACCACGATAATCGCTACGCAAGGAGCTTGTATCGGAACCAACCTGCACAACGAAGAACAAGGCTCCCGTCAATGTCATGGCAGTTCCTGGTCCGCCGTGCCCACAGAAGGGAAATTCCTGCGGCGCTTCTTTTATACGGGTGACGACCGATGACGTCACAGGGCTGCGCTCGAATGGGGCCGCTAGGAGCAGGGTTGCGTCTGGAGATGACGACGAGATTTGAGGCGCGATATCACCGCCGATGGTGCATATGCGCACATCGCAGAAAGGATGTTCGCCGAGACGTTGATGAACAGAAGTTGATACCACGGCGAATCCAAGAAAGCCCTGCACAACAAAGAACAAGGCTCCCGTCAATGTCATGGCAGTTCCTGGTCCGCCGTGCCCACAGAAGGAAAATTCCTGCGGCGCTTCTTTTATACGGGTGACCACCGATGACGTCACAGGGCTGCGCTCGAATGGGGCCGCTAGGAGCAGGGTTGCGTCTGGAGATGACGACGAGATTTGAGGCGCGATATCACCGCCGATGGTGCATATGCGCACATCGCAGAAAGGATGTTCGCCGAGACGTTGATGAACAGAAGTTGATACCACGGCGAATCCAAGAAAGCCCTGCACAACGAAGAACAAGGCTCCCGTCAATGTCATGGCAGTTCCTGGTCCGCCGTGCCCACGCCGTGCTCACTACACTGCTGCTCTGTGGGGCGTAGGGGGTCCTCAAGCTGCATTCAGCGGCTTTTTCCCTTCCGTCCTCTCTCATTTCTGTACTTTGTTTTGAGAGAAATAAAATCTATCTATCTATCTATCTATCTATCTATCTATCTATCTATCTATCTATCTATCTATCTATCTATCTATCTATCTATCTATCTATCTATCTATCTATCTATCTCCAAGAGAGACCTGGGGCCCACCTTCACATCTTCGTCGATGGATCCGTGATACCGGAGACGGGCTCATCCACAACAGCCTGCGTTGCACCGGCCCTACAAAAGAGCAAGCTGTGCCGTCTCCCGGGACATGCAAGCTCTACCGCAAGCAGAGCTAGCAGGGCTCCACCTTGCTGTGGACCTACTTGCAGAGGAGCTACCAGCAACCCAGGCAGCCATCTTCTGCGACTCCAAGGCGGCGCTGCTCTGCCTGCAGAACCCTGAAAGGGCTAGCCTTGGGGTTGCGCTGCTCTCTTCAAGACTGACGGCGCTCCAGGATGCAGGATGCTCACTATCCCTGCATTGGCTATCGGCACACGTTGGCATCCCGGGCAATGAAGAGGCGGACACTCTTGCAAAAAGTGCCCACCACTCAAGCTTCCCCCTCAGCCCTGCTGTAACGGCCGCAGACTTCTCGAGACACGGCTCCGCCCGCACATCATCGCCTGCCACCCGGACAAACGGGCATCCCTGTGCCGGCCTCCACCGCCTCTTCCACAGCACGGCATCCTACGAAGGGATGCCTCGTTGCTGCTCCGACTGCGAATTGGCTGCAACTGGACGGCAGCCCGCCGGCACCGCCTTGGGAAAGCCACCTCGCCAGCCTGTGCCTCTTGTGGTGAACCAGAGACTCTGGAGCACCTCCTGCTGGCCTGCCCTGCTCACCTGCAGCACCGCGACCGACTTCTGCAAGTTCCACCGCCTGGGGCTCCCATGTTCACGACAGGAAGATATCCTCTTCCCCTGTCGTAATCAGCTACCAGCCTTCCTAAGTGTCGTCGAGTACCTCGACTCGTCGGGGCTCTCGGCGAGACTATAAGAAATTTCTAGAAAGACGGATGGCCTAACGACCATCCCACCACCTCGGGCTTCCTGATCCGTCACTACTTCGCTTCTACTGGGCCGCCTCCTATACGGTCTACCTCCAGCCTAGTCCTCTGGTCGAACCCACTGGGCCCTCCCGCCCGGGTTTCTCATATGCTGCTGGGACGACCCTCTACCCTCGTCCCTCCTACCTTCTCTTTTAATCCTATCTCCCGCACCCTGCTGGCACTGAGCCGTGCTCCCGCATGGGTTGCAGAAGATAGTGCCAGCCTTTCCTCCTTTCCCACAAGAACCACTTCTCAGTCCAACTTGGCTAACTAGGTATGTGCCACGACGTTTGTGCCGCGTTTCAATGAGAAAAAAGTGCTCAGCGGAATTCAACCCACACAACGCGAGCACTTGGCGGTGCGGCCGCTCGATGACGCCGTGGGCTTCCGCGTTGGAAACGCAAGGCACCAGTGCCGTCTGCGCGCCGATGACGCTGTTTTGACGGAGCTCGCTCGCTGGTCAGACCAGCGTTGTTGCCATGGCGACCACCCGCGCGAACAGCGTCGGCGGCGTCTTCAAACGCGGCGCTGGCTCGTCTTGAGGCGAAAAAGCCACGGAGGTTTTTCACCACTGGAGAGGGTCGACAGCAACGAGGCCGTTTGGCGACGATTTCAAGTGGGTGACTGCGACCGAAAATCTGAAGCGAGCGTACTGATCTTTTCACAGCAAGTCCTACATCATTTCACCGCTGGCGCAGCAAAGCGCTCCGCTCTAGGTGCGGGAGCCATATACAGTAACGCTACTCCGCTCGACCGAGCGACGGATCGCTGAGTCCAGGATTGCCAGATGGGGCTATTAATAGCCACATTGGGCGACTTGTTATGCGGGTTAACGCGAAAATTTTCCAGTTGGCTACATGGCTATAGTTGTTTTTTTTTTAAGGACTTTCGAGTCCCGAGGACCGCGTCAACACTGACAAAATTCTCGAACGCCGGTTTGTGAAAACCCGAAGCTCATTGCTGCTACAAAGATATGTAGGCAATCTCGAAGGCTGTGTTTCTAGGCAATGCCGGCGCTGGTAAGATGGCGTTAAGTCATGGCTGCCATGTTTACACATCATTCCACACGTAAGCTCTTTTTGGTTGCGCGCCATCTGCTGCCGGTTCACACGTGGTACAGTAAGAAAAATGGCGGGCATGACAGCTGTCGCGTACGTGTTGCCTGCCGGCTGCTATACAGCGAACTATTATGCGGACTTATTCAAGAGCTCAAGTAGTCGCACGCATGTCGCGGAGCGTCACTTTCGCCCGTGGTCGTTTAATGTTTATCAAGGATTCCTCAAAGCCTATTGCCGGGTTTTCCCGCAAATCACGGCGTTATTTATTTACCCAGTAACTTAATGAAAAGTTCGCTATTGCGCCCGAAAGGCGAATCACCGATTGCGATAGGAAATTAGTAGATAGCTGTACGAAGTAAAGATAGTAGTTTTATCGGCTGTATTCGCTTACTAATTAAATTAACTTTGATAGAATGTGTAAGCGTGACAAAAAGAAGCACGTAGAAAGAAACAGGCACACAGAGACTCTGTGTGTCGATCTGCTTCTAAGTCCTTGTTTAGTCGCGCTTACACATTCTATCATGGATTCAAACCAACTAGCCCGTCAACGTGTTTTATCTAATTTAACCGGCACGGTGTCACACGCGCACAGGTAAACATGAACACATCTCGCTCGATGACAGCGGAGACTCTCTGTGAAAACGCTGGAGTTAGCAATCGGGGCAGCAGCCACGAACCAATTGACATCCGTGCATCTGTCGCTTCACGCGAACGAAACGTCGAAAGCACGGCGCATACGAAGGTACCAGCACTACGCGCACCCTTCAAGCATCGCTTCGAAGATGAGGCCCACGCAGGCGCGCACTTTGGCCACGTCGCAGATCGCTTTCAAGACACGAGCAGTGGCAACACGTCCGTACGGCGTCCTCCAAAGGCATCTACTACGGCATTCGCGATTCACGTGGCCAACGCCGTAGTAGACGCCACGGTTGTATCCACTCTGTACGGAGCGGCGGGCGAGGAGGACATCGAGGGACTCTAGCAGCCGCCGGAGAAGAACGCCTCGCGCGCCATAGTCGCGAATCCGGGCTGCGTTCCTCGCTCGCTTTCACCCATACGGAACCTCACGGCGACGGCAGAAATGTGTCCGTAGTGTCCATATAATTGCTATCGCAATAAAAATTCGCAAGTTGTTTAAGCAGGAAACACGACGGTTCGATCTTTGTGTACATGCTCAGCGAAGCGCAATAGTCACGACTGTCCATCAAAACGAAACATTCTCGTCTAGTTCTCGTCTATCGCGAGAGCACTGCAAGAACATGCGCGCTCATCGAGTGAGAAGAATGATTTTTGAAAGTTTCTCTCAGCAGAGAGCAGTGCGGTGTGTAAACGCAAGGTAGCGCGTTGCAATCATGGTTTCCACTACGCGATCAATAAGGCGCGTGCCTCATTCTGGTTGAAGCAAACGTAGCGCGTTGTGGTGAGAACCCCATGTGAGTTGGAGGGTACGAACATGTTCTGGCTGCAGTAGTCGTCTGCCTAAGAAATTTTGCAAGAAAAGTCTTGTCGCCTTCTCAAAACTCAGCATGGGCAAGTGGACGCATGCTGATCAGAAGGAACGGGAGAAAGACCCCTCTTACAAAGGTTACTTCATGTGCATTTTTTATTTTATTTATTTATACATACTGCAACCCTAAGAGGGTTATCGCAGTTTTTGTTTTAAAACAAAATATTTGTTTTTAAAAAGCGTCTGGTGCTGCGTAGTTTCCGAATGGATTAAGAAACTCGCCGAGTTTCTTACTCCATGCCGCTATTTCCAATAGTCATCCTGCACGCGAATGCAAAAGCATTCGTCACTCGATCATGACCAGCCGAGGCTGATCCTCGTGGTTGGCGCTGGCAATGTGTTGCCCGACTCTTATGGGAAAATGCCTCGGGTAAAGCGAGGCATGAACTAAAGTTAGCTCAGAACGTAGATACCAATAACGTCATCAGTAAATCGGAAAAGAAATTCTTGGGCGCATTGTAACAATAAGTGATCTCCAAATCCACCTATGAGTGGCAGCTCTCACTAGATTTTTTTACGCAGATCTTGAGGTCAGTGTTGTGCTGGTTGCATGCGACGGAAGTAATTTTGGAGCCGCAAACACGCGGTGAGATTTGGACACCACATACACCGTCTGCGTTACACCACTAAACGTGTTGGCAATGCTTTTGGCTACTTTTCGCTCACGAAAAATTTGCATCTGGCTACTTTTGGGCTACACTTTGAGATGGCAATTTTTTGGCCATCTTGCAACCCTGGCTCTTCGATGCCGTCGTGTACTCACGCTTTCCACGAGGTCGTCGACGAGGCTCCTGTCGGGCTTCTTGGCGAGCAGCGTTCCCAGAAGGTCCCTGCGCGACTGCACCTGGGCGAGGCGGCGCGTCAGCGTGCGGTTCCGGGCCAGCTGCACCTCGAACGCCTCGCGGTAGATGTCCGCCGTCTTGGCGCTGTCGCGCGCCTCGGCCTCGGCCCGCCGGGCGCGCTCGGCGAGCTGCGCCAGCTGGCGCTGCTTGTGCGCCGCCGCGTGGGCGCAGCGGCACGGTTCCTGGCGGGGCCCGCGGCACGCGCACGCGCCCAGCGCGGCCAGCTCGAGCGGCGACCGGGCGCTCGCCGAGGGCTGCAGGTACACGTCGCGCTCCTTGACGTCGGTCAGCGCCAGCAGCTCGTCGCGCTCGCGGCGGAGCACTGCGCACACAACCACATCCCACCGTCGACTCGAGCCGCGTGCCACGAACTTAGTTAGTTAGTTACCCAATTAGTGAGATCGTTCTGCGATTGCGCCACCCGTAGGCCTAACTAGACGCATAGCAACAACGGGATTATGGTGGCCAGAGGAGTAGGTGTGCCACCCGTCTGGAGCGTTCACCACATCTCCGCATCATGACGCAAAAGTGGCGCTCAGTGCAACGGTTCTCAGCGGCGCATGCCGTCTGGTACTTGTGGCTGACGGCGCAGAGCAAATAAAGCACGCAGTGAGAAACTGCCATCTGCAGTCGTCGGTTTGTGCAATGAGGAGATACAGGTCTCTGTTATTGCGTGTTTGCAAGTTGCAAATATATGTTGAAGCTTCTACAACGAACAGGTGAGTGGCATGGTTGGCGGAAGCTTATCTGCGACGGCGAATGAGCGTAGTTCTCACCAAATAGTGGTGGTATTTCTGCTTCAGAGAAGCTCAACAAACAGACTTATTTTTTCGCTCCGAACTATAAATTATGGGCGCCTAACGCAGCATTAATTGTTCTCGGCGCCGACAAGAGCAGTAGCAGACAACACTTGTGGGCGAAGGACGCTTTTCGGAAGAGTTCCTAAGCGCGATTTCATCCATGTTGTGGACGAGGAAATGTTTATCAGAGGTGCAGTAATATGTTGCTTGCGCTCATGTCTATAATATGATGCCCGAGAAAATAACAGAGAACATTTTTTGGCACTGCGATCACACAACGTGATTATGACCTCGGAGAGATCAGAGCAATAAGCTGCGAATGAACCCAATTAGGACGTCAAGATTTCTGTGCCAGTGCTTGCGGAGCTTGTCATCGCGTACGTGCTGCATCATGCTCGATCACTGGATATGGAAGTGTAAGGTTCCACGGCATTTTTTCCTTTGAGCGAAATTAGTTTTTAACATCACGCTCCATAAAGCTTCCTAGCGTTTGCGTTCCTGTACGTTAAAATAGACGTCTTGAAGGGGCGCACACCAAAACGCCGCGAAAAGGTGCTTGCGTTTAAAGTACGTAAGGCTACAACCGCTGTTGGAAAAGCGTGTATCGAGAGAAATTTCGATGCTATCGCTGCCCCACAAAAATACGAAACGACGTCTACCAACGCGAACATGTAACCAAGTGGACGCGTGCTAGCGCGCGTCTTGTCAACCGCCATGACTCGCGAGCGTTCACGCGCCGGCAAGCACAATTTGGCGAAGCGAGTCTCGAAACTGTCTGCTTGATAACTTTTAACAGAAAGTCGGGCCTTGCCCGTTAGAGAAAAATAATCCGTGTATATATTTAGGTATATCTATACGCCTTGCCATATAACATTCGGTATATGCGGGTTATACTGCCACACCATTCTACCACTAACGTTGCTCATACCTTGTCTTGCATTCTTGACAAAGTTATTCCTCAGACTTTTGAGAATGACGGCTCACAAACAAATATAATGAAACAAAACACCGACGGCACATGCCGTTTATGTTAAATCTTCTCGGACACAAATATCAAAAGTGCGATACAATAACAGAAACCTGAAAATGACGTAACCTTTCTTGGCGCGGCTGTGCGCTATATCCGGGATCTGCCCACGCAAGAAGCCACGTTTCTACCAGAAAGGTTGCCTCCATGCATAGCGTTCGCCGCTAGCGTTTCCCCGTAAAAATTACGGTCGCACAGGCTGCTGTTGCCGGGAAGCAGTCGGGGACCTTTTAATGCTATCGTGTTACACTCTTGAGGGCGAAGCTTAAGCGGCCTCCAAGTATTTAAGTTTGCGACAACGCCTCCACTGGGCCATCAACTCTCTCTCTCTCTCTCTCTCTATATATATATATATTATATATGCCTTACAAATAAAGGTTACGGCGCTAAGCAGACGAGGACGAAGGCACTCACAAACGACATATACGGGCGCCTTTATGCCGCCTATTGATTGCTGTGATCACTGTATTGGTGCCAGCACTATAGGAGCACAGTTACCACGCTACTGCTGTCGTCATGGCTGCTTCAGAAACACTTCCGTGTGTTGACCTTTTGTTATGTGCTCCCCGTGCTACTGCTGTGCTTGCTTTTTACCTGAGCTGACCGCCATGGAAGGTGGGACTCCTGAAGGCGAACAGGCGAGCGTCGTGCGAAAGCGGGGTCCTCCGTTCAAGGATCAAAATAAACCACGAAGGAAAAACGACAAGGTGTCTGACGTCGATCGATCAAGAATCGTCGATGCCTCAAGGCGCGGCGAAGATTTGAGACAACTCGCCGAGACGCTGGGCATAAACCTAAAAACTGTAAGGTCAATTGCAGTGACAGACCGTGAAGTGTCTCTGAAAACGGGGGGCTCCATCACAAAGTGTGGTGCCGACGTTGTCGCCGTCGTAACAAGAACTGTCGACGAGAAGCCAGCGTTCACGCTGAAACAGATGAAGCAAACCGTTGAACAAGAAACACCTGGTCTCACAATCAGCACCAGTTCTGTTGACCACCTCCTCGACGCACACACCTACTCCATCAAATTAGCGACCCAGAGGCCGATGGACCCAATCGCTCCAACGTGAAGAAGAAGCGAAAAAAGTATGCACAATGGTTACAAACCAATGGGCCCGGGGTTTGCCGCTTTTACGTCGACGAAACAAATTACAATATGTGGTGCTCAAGAAAATTCGGCCGCGCAAAAAAGGACATGGCAGCGCTCCAGACGACAACTTCGATGAAAGGCGCGAACATCAACATCATCGCCTGCATGTCGGCAAACGGTGTGCTGCACTGGCGAATTGTCGAAAGAGTCCATTGGATCGTATTCAATGACTTTCTCGCCGACGTTTCGGCCCAGGTTGACTCTGAGGAGCTGGATACAGAGGCCGTCTTCATTTTCCACAACGCTCCCGCTCACAATCACGCAGAACAGGCAAATCTGGTCAGCTCGAACCATTCCATCAGGCGCCTGTTTTTTAATCCCGTTCAGGAAGTTCTCTCCAAGTTTAAATGTAAAGTTAAACAGTACCTCAGTGAGCGGCACAATGCAGTGCTCTACAAGGAGTCACACAAAAGGAGCACAGGCGCTCGTTGGTTGTGAATGCTGCACAACACGCAAAGCCACTTGTTCAACGCGTGGATTGCGCAGCATTTGATAGGCACAACTTTTCTTTTGTTCAGGCTGCGCTTAGAGAGGAGGGCATGTAGTTGTTCTCGGTCTGTTTCTAAAATACCATTCAGGAAGTGCCCTGGTATCTTGTGAAATTAAATACCGCATCGAATAAATTACCACTTTTCGTTCAAAAGATCTTACCGTATCTTTGTACATCTGGTGTCGAGCGAGATGTCTCATAAAATACACCACGACGCTATTTTGTCAGTTTTACTTCTTGCAGTCCACCCGAGATTCAGTTATTCGTCAATTTTCCACTTATATTTGACTAACACGCGGCAACCATCAAAGTGTAAGCCTAGGCAGTGATATTTTCTTTTGGGGTCGGTAGCATAAGAAGGTTGCTGGCCATATTAGAACTATAGTTCTAATATGACCAATTCAATTCATTTGTAAGAAAAAGGTGTGACTCAATTCGTAAATGTCGCCCTTTAAAATACTTTTATATGGATGCAGCCCTTAATGGAGAGCGCGTGCTGAATAGTCTTCATGGTGACGTCATGTGAGTCACCATCGTAACACGGATTGCGCGTGTTAATTCGCCTCTTCTCTAACAAGGTATCTTGCGCGAGTTCCTCAGAACAGCGCATCATCAGTCACTAGTGCTCACGTCATGTTAAATGAGCGATAGAAACAGCTACCTGCCCTTTGAAAACTATTTTTTTGGCATACGTGCCGGCAGGTAAGGGAAGTTGACGCTCGCGTGCGAATGCGGTGACGTCACGTGAGTCACTAGTGATCACCTCATTCGACTTTGTGATATTGAGCAGGTTGTACGTCTTTCAAAGCCATTTCTTTTGACATGCATATCGGCAGGTTAGGAGAGTGCATGGTTAGGCGAGAACCGTGGTGACGTCACGTGAGTCACTAGTGATCACGTCGTTCTACTTGGTCATAATGAGCAGGTTGTTACTCTTTGAAATCCGTTTCGTTTGATATGGATGTCGGCAGGTTAGGAGAGTGCATGGTTGGGTGAGAACTCTGATGACGTCACGTGAGTCACAAGTGATCACCTCATTCTTTGTGATAATGAGCAGTTTGTTGCTCTGTACCGCCACCGTTGCAGGTGCAGCGGTGGCGTAGAGCCAGAGCATCCGCCTCGCGTGCAAGTGGGCCATGGTTGAAATCCCGGTGCGACGCAATTTTCCACCGGATTTTTAAAAAAAGGTAAAAAGAAATCCGCGTGTTCATAAAATTGCATAAACAGGCCTGTAGTGCGGCCTGATCCCGGTGACCAGAACCGGTAACGCACTCCCTCACCAGAGCAGGATTGGCCACCCTAGTGCAGTACTTGGCCACAGCCTCCTATATGAATACAACAATCACACCCCGGCCCTGTCCCCAGAAGCTGCCAAGCAACTGACCACGGCGGCGGTCAGATCTGCGACGCAGCAGAGGGTGCTAAGAATCCCTGGTTGGTTCCGGACAGGCCGCCATTGGAATCTGAACCTGGCAACGTTTAACGCTAGAACGTTATCTAGTGAGGCGAGTCTAGCAGTGCTATTGGAGGAATTAGAGGGCAGTAAATGGGGTATAATAGGGCTCAGTGAAGTTAGGAGGACGAAAGAAGCATATACAGTGCTAAAAAGCGGGCACGTCCTGTGCTACCGGGGCTTAGCGGAGAGACAAGAACTAGGAGCCGGATTCCAGATTAATAAGGATATAGCTGGTAAAATACGGGAATTCTATAGCATTAACGAGCGGGTGGCAGGACTTAATAAGAGGTACAAATTGAAGGCCGTGCAGGTCTACGCACCTACATCCAGTCATGATGACCAGGAAGTTGAAAGCTTTTATGAAGACGTGGAATCAGCGATGGGTAAAGGCAAAATACACTATACTGATGGGGGACTTCAATGGCAAGGTAGGCAAGAAGCAGGCTGGAGACAAGTCAGTGGGGGATTATGGCATAGGCTCTAGGAATAGCAGGGGAGAGTTATTAGTAGAATTTGCAGAACAGAATAATATGCGGATAATGAATACCTTCTTCCGCAACCGGGTTAGCCGAAAGTGGACGTGGAGGAGCCCAAATGGCGAGACTAGAAATGAAATAGACTTCATACTCAGCGCTAACCCTGGCATCATACAAGATGTGGACGTGCTCGGCAAGGTGCGCTGCAGTGACCATAGGATGGTCAGAACTCGAATTAGCCTAGACTTGAGGAGGGAACGGAAGAAACAAGTACATCAGAAGCCAATCAATGGGTTAGCGGTAAGAGGGAAAATAGAGGAATTCCGGATCAAGCTACAGAATAGGTATTCGGCTTTAACTCAGGAAGAGGACCTTAGTGTTGAAACAATGAACGACAATCTTATGGGCATCATTAAGGAGTGTGCAATAGAAGTCGGTGGTAACTGCGTTAGACAGGATACCAGTAAGCTATCGCAGGAGACGAAAGATCTGATCAAGGAACGCCAATGTATGGAAGCTTCTAACCCTGCAGCTAGAATAGAACTGGCAGAACTTTTCCAAGCTAATCAACAAGCGTAAGACGACTGACATAAGGAAGTATAATATGGATAGAATTGAGCATGCTCTGAGGAACGGAGGAAGCCTAAAAGCAGTGAAGAAACTAGGAATAGGCAAGAATACGAATACGGCAGTTGGAGAAGTATGGGAGAGGCCTTTGCCCTGCAGTGGGCGTAACCAGGCTGATGATGATGATGATAATGATAATGATGTTGACATGCAGCAGATTGGTCGGTGCCTCAACACGTGCCTAAGAGAGCACCATAATTCAGTCACCGGACCAGTATGTTCATCCCACTTGACAATGCACCGATGGGACTGGGGCTGCGCGCCAGATTTAGACTGTTCATCTGTTTTGTTCACCTACGGCAACCAATTCACCAAGAGTATCGCTGAGGAGTGCCACATAAAAAGACTGGGTCACAATCTGTTTACTGAATTGTCCGCAACCTCCGTAGTAACAAATTTGTTGCAACTAGTTTCAGGCACCTTATTTCTTGTCAAATCTTCTGCTTGACCTATAGATCAGTTATGCAGTCAATTTTCAAAGTTACGTAATTAGCATAATTTTTGTTTTCTATTTTTCACATGCAATATTGCAAGAAGGACCCGTTGTAAATAAAACTGAATTAACTTTTCAATTACAATTGGGAAGTCTTATCGTTGCGTTTAGGATGCATATCAGTGTACATACCCGTACTAGATCAGAAACTAATTCTTTCCATAACTCAAAAAGCACGAATATACTGTGCCCATTGTATGTGACAGTGACACTGCGACTGTGTTCCAAATACCACAAATTGGCAGTTATCCAACATAATTTGCGAAAACAACTTAAAACATTATTGGTCAGCATACAATGGATACTTGCATACCTCATCATGATTGCTCAATCTCAAGCTCCATGTGAGAAATCTATTATTGGCATATTAAGCATAGTAAATACTAACTATGGCTAACAGCGGATGGAATATTAATTTTGTCTACCTCTCAGCAATAGAAGCCAGTAGGTCATTCCCTTCTTTTCAAAAAATTTGTTTTCTATGCATAGTGTGACGTTTGTATAGGACTCGTAGCTCATGGGTGTACCGGCTTGCTTATGTTTTAAATGGAAATGTGTTGTCATTGCAAGATGAGATTAATGTGTGACTAGGCTCTTGTCGTTTGGAGGTACTTTTTGTCATTAGCAATGATATTCTAGTGCCAGCACATTGGCCCAGTGCTGATGTCACAGAATCTTGGAAAAGTAAAAATATTCTCAAAAGTGATTCTCAAAAGAACTGCCACAGTTTGGCAGAGTGGTGAGGGAGGTGGGGGGTTCTTTCACTTTTCTGTAATAATTTTTTCTGAAATATTGAGATGAAACTTAGCATAGTGCTACAGCTATAGAGATATTTGTGGCATGTTTGTGCCTGCTAATACATTATGGCTGAATGTTCATTACACCTTTTGAAAATTAATTTCAATTGTATTTTCCAGGCTCCACCGCGCCGATTACTAGACGGACAAAATGAGGCCAAAAACTAGCCTTTCCTCGCTCCTTTTCTGGGAAGTGAAATAGCAGGTGGTCATGTAAGAATGAACTTGCAACATGTGAGCAGTAGCCAAAGCTCCATACAGGTCATGCTGGTGGTGGAATGCTAAGACAAACTGCAATATTTATTTGGTTACTTATTCACTTAATATTTATTTATTCATATCTCATGAATGCTGTACAATTTTCTAGCAAGGAATCAGGTAAAGTGAAGAAATATCGTTGCATCAAAGTAAACATGTTATTCGAAAAAGCATAATTCACGTAGCACAGTACCATGATGAAACGTTTTTAGACTAGTCTGCTATTGATACGAATTCATGAAAACTGCAAATTTTGAAAAAACTAAGCTGTAAGGTTAACAAATCTTACTCATAAGCAAAAAATGAAATCACATTTCTATTGGACCTAATACTACAATTTAATCTGGCAAATTAGAGATACCGTATGCTGCTCTAATATACAATCACTAATTTATGAGTAGATGCGCGAAACTCTCAAACATTGCAACAGTTTCATGTAAGCTGTAAATTCATATATCAAATTTGAAGACTTTAGACATAGCAGATCGAGTCTGCAGAACTGCGATATCTGTTTCTGGCACAGAGACGTGGATTATTAACTTCGTGGTGTTATTTTTCTTAAACCTACCAAATAGTTCTTCCTGCAACGAGTAGAATTCTCAAATGCCACAAACTTCATTCAAATTAGTCCTGTGGTTGTCTCAAAAGTATTCCTGTATTTTGGATGTATTTGAGTAGGAAAATGTACAGAGTTAACGGATTTGTGCTAGTTCTTTTTTAATTTACAGCTGCAAACTAAGTTATTTTCCTGCAAGTTTTGCTATTTTCGGCAATTTTTGATAAAAATTGATGGCGTTAGTGTAAAAACTATGATTTAAAAATGTTTAAATGTATCAAACCTCATCAAATTTGGTCCCATAGTTGCCGAGAAAAACGATTTTACTGTTCATGTGCATTACATAGGAGCTCCCGAGCTAAATCTTTCTTAGGCATTGCGTGTGTCGGTCTGGTTGGTATTTCTCACCCTAATTTTAAAATATTGGCTCTGATCTCAAAATGGTTTCCCTTACAACGAAATTCAAGCTTTTGAACATTGTCCGATATATGGTGTGCTTCTCTATGAAAACCACTGCTTGCCACATTTTTGCAGGGAGTGCCAGTGTTAATTTTACACATAAGCATAGACTGAAATGCTGTGTGGTTTCGGTATATGGTGTACTTATCTATGAAGGCCACTATTTGCCACATTTTTGCAGGGACTGCCAGTGTTATTTTTGCACTTAAACAGAGTAAAATTCTGTGTCGTTTCGTCAGGCTGACACAACATTGCAGTGCACATTCAAATCAGTCTATTTTCAGGCTTTAGTATCCAACCATTTAATGTGCACTGCTGGAATAGGTACTCCTTTTGCAGTTTTAATGGTAAGGTTTCTTGACCTAGTCAAGCCTATTATTGCCAGGTGTCAACTGTAATCAAGTCTACCACTGATTTCTTTACCTCATGTTTCGTGTGTTTGCACCACCAGCTTGACCCGGGGAGCATGTTGGCAGCTACACTTTGTGTGTTGCAAGTTCTAGTCTGAAGCGTGTATGTACCATATATGCAGCATGTATCTAGTCTGAAGTACAATAAACATTTCAAACTGAATACTTTGTGGTTGTAGCACCAATTCTTTTGCCACTGCATTTACTGTGGCTCTTATTGCCTACAGTAGAACTTTGGTAAATTGCAAACACTTTACACACATCGGCCTAGCTTTTGCTTGTAGGGATTAGAAAGCAACTGCAATGAAATATTCTATAGAAATTTGCCTTTAGCATCTCTGAAGCAACTCGATAGATATATTCGATAGAAATTTGTCTTTAGCATCACTAAAGTAATTCGATAGAAATATTCTATAGAAATTTGCCTTCAGCATCCCTAAAGCAACTCGATAGAAATATTCTATAGAAATTTGTCTTTAGCATCTCTAAAGCAACTCGATAGAAATGCTCTATAGAAATGTGTCTTTAGATTTTCTATAAGGATATGGTGGCCAAATAACTTTTGGAACACTATAGGAAAATTCTATAGGCAATCAAAATAAACACAATAGTATTGTGTAGAAAAAATTCAAGACCTTTTAAAAACATTAAACATTTTTGTAAGAGTTAGTCGTCGTTCGTACTCGCTCGTTTAATTCGCATGCTCGTTTAAGCGTCCGCTTGCTCGTTCGTTCCACTATGAGTTCCTACGCCCACTATGTCTCTGAGACGCACTTTCTGTGACTATAGGGACTGCAAAATCAAACCTGTAATGCATCTATACTGAAAATAAATTGTGAACTGAATGCTGTTTCATATCATTTTCACTTCTATAAAACATCATTTCGCTTACGGCGATTTCGGTCACGTCATAGCGCGGCAATTCTTTACGCGGTCATCACTTCACTATATAGAGTCGTATGTTGCCAATGCATGCACCTTAGTGCAACTCGGTTCGCGACGAGTACGTCACTTAGCGAACGGACGAGCTAACGCACGATGAAATTTTATTCGTGAAGAGTCACTAGCCTGAAAAAACTTACTCAAGCCCACTATGCTCTTGTTTAAGACTGAGTGAAGCGCTGTTATCGCGTTCCCGCTTCCCGAACGAATGCTAAAAAAACTGATTTTATTTTCTATGTACGCAGAGTCCCGACTTGATGATCGGCGGCGGTATTTCTGTAGACGTTCAGGCACCAGAAACATAATAGAACCAGCGCCCACCTTTGAGTCTTTGCGCGTGCTTAGAGGATTGGTAAGCACGCACATTGATGGCACTGTGTCTTGTAATACTCTTTCGAATCTTCATAGCTGCGATCGTTCGTGCCCTATGTCAGTCTTTGTACGTGAAAGCTGACACGCGCCGCGAATTCACATGGTAAGGACCGCGCGGATTATTTAGGCTACTGAAAGCTTGCTGGAGTTCATGATGTAGGCATTCGATCGTAAACGTGTTATTTACAACCACCAGTAACAAGATCCTGCGACACGCGCTTGACAAATGTTGCGCACCTAATTGTAGTGCACCCGATCCATTCGGAGCCGTCATTGGCACAGCGTTAGCGCTCGTTCAGATACTTTTAAAAAATAGTTATGGAAACATAAAAAAAAGCTACCGCCACTGAATTTGTATAACCGTCCGTATACACATTTTATGCTCTACACGCAGTTACTCGGGGCTGCCAACGCGAACGCTTAAAGCCTTGCCATGCGCGCATTCACTCTGCGAAAGGTCGTCTGCTAAGCTCGAGCGGTGTAGGCGGCGCCACGGTCGAAGAGGGAGCGTGAAACAGAGAGCGAGTAGTGAAGGCGGAGAACTTTCTCAAGTATAAGGCGTATTAACGGATGGATGTTATGAGCATCCCCTTTGGAACGGGGTGGTGGATTGCGCCACCAAGCTCTTGCTATTATAATGCCTAATGTCCTACCTAGGCTAAAAAAGAAAAAAAAAACGCTATGAACTCGCACAACCAAATTTTCGGACCCCCTATTGCGAACTTTCCTTTTATACGTCTCAGTTTTTTTTTTTCGTTTCCCTGCTTTTCTTCCACCAATCTTCCAATCGCCTCTTACTAATCTCTTTTGCGGACATGTTCACCACTGCTCTCGCTGAACCCAAGGGCTTCAAGGAGGTCAGTGGTGCCTAAATCGACCGCTGGGCAGATGTCTTCACATTCTAATAAAACATGCTCCATCATTTCCCTAGCTTTACCGCAGCAAGCACGTGCTCCTCCTTGCTTCTTATATCTCGCTTTATAAGTGCGGCATCCTGATCTCGCTTCGAAAAGTAATGAGCTTCCTTTTGAGTTATCATAAAGTGTTTCTTTCCTGATTTCGGTTTTTTCCTCTTAAGTAGCTCCTCATGGCGGTTGGTACAGAGGTGCCCCTCCTAGCGGCGGTGAGGAGTGGCACGCCGAGAACAATGGTCATCAATCACTGGACTTGGCACTTGCGACAAGCGCACTAGGATGAACAACGGGCCATCCATCTTAGGTTTTGACAATTATGCTAATGAACATATAAGACCACTCTTTTACACAAGCTCTGGAGACGACAATTTTTCTTTGTCAATGCAACGCTGTACACGCACGGGCGCAGAAATTTCCCGGGTAGCCATATACAGCTTCGCTTTAAAATGCCTAAAGCACGACATACAGACAAGTTGCAGACATGATAGCTTCGAATTGTTATTCGAATGGGTGGCGGACTCGTTAGCACAGCATACGTCCTCATTCTTGTCAGCCCCCCACCTAATACAAGTGCGTTATTGAATTAAATGAGCTTCTCAAAGTAAAATGCGTCGTAAAATTCGTAAAATACGATTTACGCACGACCTGCAGACATGACAGCATCGGATAGCAATTCGAATGTGAAAAAAAAAAACATAATACTGTTATGCGGAAACTCAAACACAAAGCCTTCTAGCTGCCGTTTGTTTTTGCGTGAGCAAAAGCGCGCACGCGTGCACGAAAACTATCGACCAATCGGGCCAGGTGATATTAGTGGGAGATATGAATGCGCAACTGCAGGAGCTGGACGGATATATTGATTACAATGGTTCTCTAGTGCTGGATCTCTGCGATGAATGGAACCTTATAGTAGTTAACAAGGAGAAAAAGTTGCAGTTTAACTTGAAAGGCGAACCATCGATTGCGATAGCAAATGCGTAGACAGCTATAAGAAGTAGGGATAGTCGTTTAACAGCCATATAAACATACAAGCAATCGCTTACTATCTAAACTAAAAATAATGGTTTCAGCGAGCATAGGCAAACGAGCACATCATACTCGATGACCGCGGACACTCGCTGTCAAAACGCTGGCGTGAGGAAGCGCGGTAGCAGCAGCGAGCGAAGTGGCCTTAGTGCTGTGTATCCCTTCAACACAATTGAGGGGCGAGAACGCAGCATGCACACAGGTATAAGCAGCAATCACGCCTAGACTCAGCCCCCGACGCACACCGCTTTCAAGACAGGGCGCGCATGGCCGCGCATGGCCGCGCAATGTGCAGGTGCTGCCGCAGTGCAACGCCACTCCTCCCCCGGCAGCATTTTTACAATTGCTAGTAGGTACAGCGTGGCGTGGAGTTTCTCGCTGTGCTCGATGTTTCTGCGCAGGCGCGAGTAAGGGCGGGTGCGAGAGAGAAAATCTAGGGGTCTTTGCTCCTTGAATATGTGACTCTGCCTAGGCACTACGGAGGAGGTTTCTTAGCGCGTGTTGTATGCGTTTGTCCGCTCCCGCGTGGTGAGGCAATGGGCACGGAAGCCACATTTGGTGATCGCTGTGTCTGATACGGCAAGGTACTGACAAGTGTTGTATAAGTCGCGGGTCGCTTTTTTCATCGCGACGATAGATTGCATTTTTACAAGCACATGGAGGGCACATATAACCGGCAAACGGAGGCCTCAGGAGAGCACCTTAGGTTATAATAAAGCAGGCGGCGCAGGATCTCCAGGGCACAGTAGGGGTAGCGGGGGGATCAAAGCTGGAAAGCTTTGATCCGTGTGTTGGGGCCGCGGAGGCCGAAGCGTGCCCGTTGCCGGTGTCCCGTTGCAGCTTTGGTGTCCTGGAGGCGCCGCCAATAATGCAAAACAACGAATGCGTTGTTTCACTTAGTAAAAAAACACGATTGAATAAATATAATTACCCGCCAACTTGCGAAGCAAATTTGAGCACTACCGCGCCCGGCGACTTTTGTCGGCACGCCAAGGACAAACGCATTCAACACGCGCTAAGAAATTCCTCCGTAGTGCCTAGGCAGAGTCATATATTCAAGGAGCAAATGTCCCCACATTTCCTCTCTGGCACCCGCTCTTACTGGCCCTGGCTCCGCAAGTGCCACGCCCCGCTGTACTTATACTATCAATTGTAAGTACGCCCCCCGGCACCATGCGCGCGACGGAAGACGTTTCCGTCCCGCTTTCCTCGCTTGCACGCAGCCGCAATATTCGGCGTCCCTCGGTCGCGCAATGCGCAGTACAACGCCGCTCCCCGGGGCCTTCGTTTCCTCGTGGCTCCCGTGCACACGTGAGATACAGCCGCCATCACGCGCTCCCTTTCAGGCGCACCTACGGCATGCAGCGCGCGACGACCGTGTTATCGCCCTTGGACTTTATACTGAACGTCACGGCGACGGCAGAAATGCGCCTGGAGTGTACATGTAATCGCTATCGTAATAATAAGTGTCATGGACAGGTAACGTGGCTATGCGGAAATAGGCAGTCATGTATCGATTACACCTTAGTCTCAGGAACGGTCTACGAACGACTAGACAAAATGATCAGAAGCCAATAAACAAAGCCACAATTATACAAAACGATTATAGATGAACATGGAAAAGACAGCGTGGGTAGCGATCGTAAACGTTTAACCTTGAAATTTGGGAGCAATACCAAAACAAAATACGAACCAGTTTCTGAAATTGAATGAAAAATTTCTGAAAATGAATGAAAATCAAATGACGCAGAGTGCAAAAAACATACACTAGAAAATGCAGGCGTTTCCCGCAACAGCCAGGTAATATAAGGAAATGGTATACGTTACGCAGCAGGAAATAACACAGACACAGGAAAAAAAAATGTTGCATTGGAAAGAGAAAACCATGTAAGTGGTGGAACAATGAAATAAAGCAAGCTATGGGAGAGCGTAAGCAGGCGTATGGGGATCGTCGAGAAACTAAAAAGTTGGAATTGCACGAAGAAGAGGCGCTCCTTAGATGGACCGAGAAAGAAGAATGGTGGCGGGTGAGCTCGTGCAAGATAAAATTAAATCCACAAGTGAACGTTGGGCACATAACATTCCCAAAAGATACAAAGGTCCACCAAAAAGATTGCGGAATCATGTATGAGCACTCGGAGCTCCCAATAAAATTCGCAAACGGCTGACAAAGGCGGTAACATCTTCGGAGGAGACGATGCGCTGCGTCAGATATGTTTTTAGGGAACAATTCCGCGTAAAAGAAAGCATAGTTCATAGCTAAACATATCCAGCAACAAATGGAAGCCTGAGAAACCAAAATTTGGCATACAGATCTTTTACTGGACAAAAAGCAGAAGAGAATGTCTCTGATAACACCGCCACAAGATCCGATGAAATCCTAATACAGCTAATATCGGTCCAAATAGGAAGACACTGCTAGCTAATATCGTTGAGAAAGCGATTAAAACGAAGAAAATTCCAGTTGGAAGACGTGAAAGCACGATGAACCTCATCTACAAAGGAAAAGATGATATGGAAAGGACGAGCTCGTACAGGTGAGTTACGCTAACGTCGGTCATATATACAATGTCAATTCAAGCCATAAAATCAGAACTGTCCAAGTTGGCGGAAAAGAATGATTTACTGGGGGAAATAAAGAATGGGTTTAGACCAGTTAGACGCTTAGAGTATGATATGTTTGTATTAACTTAGCATATAGAGATTTCAGAAGCTCAGAACAGATCACTATGGATGGCCTTTATAGATATTAAAGGAGCCTACGGCAACGTAGACACGGAATTGTTATGGGATATTTTCAAGCACGAAGGCATAGATGATGGTAGAGCCGCTGAGGGAGATATGTAGAGACAGCCGGGTACAACTTCTATGGGAAGGCCGAAAACGTAATGAAGTGGTGGAAATTCACCAAAGACTGAACCAAGGATGTCCTCTGTCCCCATTTTTGTCCACGCCTTATGTTAAGGGCATAGAAAAACGTCTGGAAAACAGTGAACTAAAGTTTGATTTATCATCCATGCGTAATCGAAAAACGGTGCAACAGAAGGTCCCCGGAGTGATGTATGCGGACGACATAGTGGCGGACAACACATTTGCCGACACGTGTGGATATCGGTGGCAAAGCAGCGACAAGTCTAGGCTTTAACTTTAGCACAGTGAAATCGGGAATCATGATATCCTGAGACAAGTAATTACGCGGTGTCGATTCAACAGCCTGTCATACACAAAGTCAAGCGATATAAATAAATACCTAGGCGTATCATAGAAGGTAAGACTTACTCTAGCACCCACCAAGATAACCTGAAAATAAAGCGGATTGAAGCAATAATGAAACATTGAGAACTTTGGGGTCCCAATAAATATGAGGTGGTGCGTGGAATCTGGAAAGGAGTAATCGTGCCAGCGCTAACGTTGGCGAATGCCATTCTGCGCTTAAAAATCGGGTCGGGGATGGTGGTTAACCGAAGATCGGTAGATGGCGAGCCCACAGCAAAGCCCCAAATGAGGCAGGGTGACATGGGTTGGGCCTTGTTTAACATCAGAGACGCGCAGAGCAAATTAGTTTCCAAGAAATACTCAAGAACATAATAATAATAAAATTGATGAAAAAAAAATAAGCGCCTAAAGTGCGCAAGTATCTGTACCTGAAAGGCGAGGACAAAAAATGGAGGGAGAGGTCAAGAAAGTAGGCAACCAAATACAGGGGAATTGAAAATGTAAATAGAAAACTACAAGTTATCAGTAAGAAAGTGAGATAAACAGAGACAGTGAACTGGATGAAAAGAATGGAAACAAAAAGGACCATAGAGATAGGCAAGAATGTGAAGAAACAAATTAGAAGGGAAAATCTGTACGATAACACCAAGTGCTTTGCTATTTGAGGCTGGTTGCCTAGGACAGAAACATACCGGAACAAATATTGTCAACTAGATGAAGCATGTGTATGCGGCAGCAAAAGTCAGGAGAACACTCAGCACGTCCTAATGGGATTCACCCAATGAGAGCGGTAGGTATAACGCAGACGTTGCAGAAGCGCTTGGATTTCAAGTGGATGGAAGCAAAGGTGCTATGCAGGATGCGCCGAGTTTGGCGAAACTCGGGATCTTCACGAGCTCTGGCGACGCCCCAAGATGAAAGAACTAATGGTACCAAGATAAAGTTTGTCCCTCGGCACGCTTCCAGTTTAATTGGTTTAACGAAATTCGCTTTAGGTGGCTATCATGCTTTGGGCGTTGCCTTATGAGTGGTCGACAAACTGAAGCTCACGTGATCATACGGCCGGTGCATGGTCGCTGCGTCGTTCCACTTATTTGTTGTTCCACCGAGTGCATTACATGCACAAGCAAGTTATAAAGTAAATGCATTTAGTACAATATTGTTAGTCGCTTTATTGTGGTTTATAGGCATTTTATACTTTACGATATGTACACTGAATGTGTATTAGACTAACTTGTAATTTATTAAGTTTCGTGTTCTACCACGAGGAAATGCCCCTTTTCTTTTCCTTTGGATTGGATTGGCGCGGCTCGCTACGTTCTTCCGCTCGCATTTCCTAGCCCCGATTCGACGTGGGCCTAATTTGCGCACTGGGCTTTCAACAGATCGCTCGTATTGTTGCTTCTCTTTCATCTGGGGCGCTATTCTGGGACCGAATCTTATAAAGGTTCAGAATACGAGCCGTTCACTTCGCCGCTTACGTCACTAAATGTGCCACTCCCAAGCCGGTGGTGGAAGAAGGGGAGGACGCGACCAATAGATGAGAGGGTGCCACCTCTGAAGTGCACGTCATCATATGACGAGCTAATCGAGGAATTGTAGAATGTTTCTGCTTGTAAAATAAATGTGAAATATAAATTAAATCTTATATGCCAAGTTCTGAAGTATAAACGTATGGTGCCGGGCATTTACGCAATGCAGAAGTAATTTATTAATGTCATTCTTTTTCATTCTCAGCCGACAGGCGGTATCGCAAGCGTAAATGAGTTGGCAGAGCGCAGCGCTATGTCGTCTGCTACCAGGAGCTCGCACGATGCACGCAACAGGAACGCACTGCCAGCACTTCTCAAGTAGCGAGCGCGACGAAACCGTGAACTGGTTTTTAGGGACACCTGTACTTGCCGACTATATCAATTTTCCTTCTTTTTTCGCCCTTCGTCACCGGCTCGGACATGATTTGCTCGCCGTCGCGCTGCCGCTATCCCTGCAATCTGCCCCACGGCGCGTCCCGTGATAGGAGCAACAGAACTTGAAATGGAACATCACGATAGACGGGCCCTGCATTGCCTGCGCGAAGTAAAATCGAAGTGCGTGGTGCTGATGGTGCGCGCTGTACTGTGAAATTGAGGAACAAAGTGCGGCACTCCCGAACTAGAGAAAAAAGGGCAGCCAAATAAGAGATCTCCACAATATTTTCCCGTCCTGACCTTATAGTTTTATCAGCCGAACGAAGGAAGCGCTGAACCAGTCTAGGTTGAACCCTTCTGATTGCTGAACGGCGATCTGCGAGCTATTCACGCTGGCGATAGCACTGGGTATTCGATCTCACCATGCAAATGTCTCCTTGGCATTGGCTTTGAAGCGGAGGTCACAGGAAAGCTGACGCAGCCCTTCTACCGGCCAACACAGTAATTGTGAGAGCAACTTTGTGGACAGTGTCGGCAGCAGAGATCTAGGCCATTCCGATAAATCCTTCCTGTCCGACAAACCTTTGAGAGCTGGAGACCAGTGGGGATGAACCACAGCGCGCAATATTCCTTCCTCTGCGTTGAATGACCACTGGTACACTTGCACCCGAGTCTCCTCTGTTTGATAGCGTAGCCTGCAAAAGGTCTACTTAGCAAGCTGCCAAGGGCAGTGCAACTCATTATCCGTCATTTCTTCGAACGCGTATCGCACTTCCAGCAGTGGTCGACACCGAAAGAGCAACGCCAAGCAGACGACGAAGTCAAGTAATAGCCTCCGAAGCAACCAACGCACGCGCGCGCGACTCCCGCGTGTCTCCGGGGTCGCGCGACCGGCGCGCGCGGCCAGAGTCGCAAGCCCACAGCCAAGCCACAGCAACGGAACCCAAAGCGGACTACCCCTTCGCCGGTTACTACGACTGGTTCGCTTTGAAGATGATCGACAGATGCGTGACGTATTCATAAAGTGCGATACCACCCCGCTGCCTCTGACGACCTGTGAAGTAATCAAAATTTTGGCCAATCAGGTGAGGCCAAACGAACGGTTCCCCAACCGAACCGTTATAAGATTCAGCCCCTGGACATTCCGCCATTTTCTTTGTTGCGTGACGTAGACGCGACGCGAATAAAATGGCGCTGATGGCCCCACTTTGCTTTCGTAACGTGATGCCAAATTGACGTTTTGCTGAAACTGAAACTGAAATGAACGCACTGAATGTAGCGTTATCGGTAAAGCAAAACAGTTTTCCTCCGCAGTAAAAACAAAGTAGCTAGCTCAAAGCGTATGATTATTCCGTCGTCTTCTGCGTACACGCCGTCGTCTGCTTCAATAGCTAGGATGCGTGTCCCCGGGAAATAGAATGAGTCATCGTATGTTGGCGCCAACGCGCTTGTTTTCTTGCTTGAGACAACATACGCGACCTACCAGTGGTGATGCGCGCACGTGCTACGCCACGTTATCGCTATCTCGTGAAACGCAAGCGACTCAGCCCGACTCGGCTGGCTGAGAAACGGCCGAATATCACTGATAGCGTTGCGCGCGCCATAGATATCCACTAGCGCGATGCAAGCGCCCGCGCTGCCATCTCTTGTTCATTTCGCTGGTGCGGCAGGAAACTTCAAGGCGCCGCCTTGCGTACATTTCTTTTTATAAATTAGAAAGAGGCCGTTGTCATAACTTTTGATTGTGCGAAAAGGCATTAATCTTGATTACAATAGAAATGCAGCAGTGAAAAGTGGACAACATAGCCAAAAGTTTGCTATGTTCAACCAATCATATTTCTCATAAACGCGTTCTTTTAAAAAATGATGGCCGCAAACACAAATGCCAACACCACCCGAGAGCGATGCAAATACTAAGAGCACGCGTTATGAACAAAAGAATTTCATGGCGCCAAACGACGGGGAAAATGTGGCGATACACATTCCTCGCGGCTGCCATTGCATATTGCTGCTCATTAGCATAATTCGCGCGGCTCGTCGCACCACAAATTATGGCGGGAAATCTGAGGAATGGCGGCCCAGTGCAACGTCACGCATCCTCAAAATGACGTTTACGAAACAGCCCTTCCTGTGACGCTCCTCACGGGATATTCCTTCAGCCAATCAGCAAGCTGGCATGGCGGCTATCTTGGATCGCCACCACATATTCGCGAAATTGCAGGTGCACTGCACTGGCTTCTGTACGCTACCGCTAACTTTCTTTTTCAAACGCTAACGTTCCAATATAGCTGCCAAGGACCCAAAAAATGTATTAGTCGATAAAATTTGCAGTTCCACGTCACGTTTCGTCATCTTGATGAAAACGCAAAATTGCATTTCGCAATACTTCCGTTTCCCGGCACAAATATCAAGGCACGTGAGCTCCCCACAGCCAATCAGAGAGTCAACATGGCGGATAATGGCGGCCGTGCAGCCGCCATGCATGTCGAGAATAGCGCCCCTGGATTGAATTGTTGCGGCTCGCTAAGTGCTTGCGCTGGCATTTCTGAACATAGATTGGTGTGCGCCTGGTTTCCAGACTGGGCTTTCAACAGATCGCTCATTTCTCGTACAAAGTAAGGCTGCGAGACGAAGTGAGCGTCTGCTAGCGCAGATGTGGTTTGCCGTGCGCTTACCGTGGAAGCACGCAGGAATGTCGGAAAACAGTAATACAAGAAAAGGGCCAGAAAAATACGCTTTATTTTCTTTTACTGTGTGATCCACCTTCATACCGGGTAGCGTTGCGTGATGGCTTATAACAACCGCAGGAAAGAGTCTTCATATTGGGCAGCCCCGAGCGATTGACCGCTTCAAACAAACGCAAGGTCTTTGCAGCGCACGTGGCCGTTAATTGACTGCCGCCACATCCATGTCAGGTGGGACTCCAGTAGCGGCGTAGTTACCCTGTATCCGCCACTGACGAGGCGGCGCGTCACTTTCTTGACAATAGCTTCTATTTTTTGCGTCTGAGCACCCGCGATGGGGTCCACAAAGTTCTCGCTGTGGCTGACTGTTTCCCAAAGCAGATTGAGGCTCGCCCCATTATCATGCACTAAATCTGGGATACAGTTCGACATGTGGATATTCGACATTGTGGATAACGCACCCCATTGCATCCCATTCGACATTGTGGATAATGGTCCCCGGTTGAACATTGGCTTCAATAATGGGGCCTAACGTCGTCGCGTCTCGTCGCTCGACCTTGAAAAGCCATAGCCCTCCTCCTGTAGTCGCGCAGACGATGCCGAAGATTCATGGTCCAAGATCTGCAACACCGGCGTAATTTTGGCAGCTCGGCGGAACGTTGTTGCCCATCATCACGCGGCTGCGATTGTACTTTCGCTTGCGGCGAAGAAGGCACTCGTCAATTTGCACTATCTTCCCAGGGTTGCGATCGTACGAGTTTGGCACGAGTTCGCCTGTCAATCAAAACCATATGTCACGCCCTGCGCGAGGCATGTAACTCTTGTGCACGCAGCCACCACGGTTGGGCCACGCCCAACCTATTTTTGGGTAACAGCGACGCGGTGCTTAGCTGAGGGACATAACTTGACCGCCGAAATAAAACACACACAACGCACTGTCATCGGTGATGCACTGAGTACCACTATCAAAAAGAAGGCGTCGATTGTCGCTGGTTTATGCATATATCATCTCGGGCTGTGATGGCCCCACAACACATTGCCTGCGTTGTGACGACGTAGCGCACAGCGAATGATTACCGGCACTGTAGCTGCTTGCAAGACGTCGGCGCGCCATGGCGGACGACCATGCCGAGGAGTGTTCTCCAACGACAACATATCGCAGTTGTCGTTTGAGATGGCTGTTCGGTGATGTATCGGAACCGCAGTGTCGCAAACATGGTCGGCGTCGAGAATCGCTCGCTTTTCTAGACCCAGTGCGATGGCATTCCTTCATCACAAACACTGCGCACTGAACAGTTGCAAGACCTTCCTTCACTCCATGTCTCATTTCATGAGTGCACACAAGAGCCCTTACCTGCCAAAATGCGATTGCTGCGGTGTCGTTACGACATCCATCTGCGATCGCTGTTAGCTCCGGCAGAGGCAATCCAGAAATGAATTGTGTCGCTGGGCAGCACGCTCTTATTCGCAATGCATCGCTGAGGCTTCGCGCACACAGATGATAAACTGGTACATTTTCACTGTGCTGCGTCACCATAGAATATAGCGTACCTTTGCAGCGACAGCCGTTGCTCTCATCGTCCTCAGTTGGCAAAGCGGCTGCCTTTCAGTGAAGCGCCCGCGTTGAACAGCCGTGCACCAGCGCCCGTTACCCTAGTAAACGGAGAGTGGTCAGATTATTGCCATGACTGGCTTTATCGAGAATAGCACTGCAGTGCCCCTGGCAACTGCTCACCGTATGACTTCCCTCGTGCGTGCGACCCTCTGGAATGCATCGGCTTGTAAGCCTTCGCTTCACTGTCGCCACTCGGGGATAAAAGTGCACAATTTAATCATTCGCTCGATCTCCGTTTGTCAGCAGAAATTTATAGCACTCAAAACGTAAAACAGATATCTTAAGAAATAATGGGTTTGGTATATTATTTGTTGTATTTTAACGCGTTCGACTGAAGCAAAGTGTAGGTGCAAGAACGCGCCGCATGTGCCCTGTTCGCATTCGACGTAGGATAGAAAAATAATGCCCGAAAGAGAAGCCACGCCCTTGACGCGCAGACAGACCGTAACATTGTCAACGACAAGAGCGGACGCTCGAGCCGTTTCGCGGCCGAGCTATGCAGCTTCGCCGATTGCGCTAGGTGGCAGAGCACATCAAGAAAAAATTGGAGGACGCTTAAGCTTCGCCTTCAAGAGTCGAACGCGATAGCGTTATCGCACCCCGTTCGCACCGCCTACTCAAACGCGCTACGCCAGCCAAACGTCGCGATCGGCACAGATAGCCGGGCCCCGACGCGCCATGAAGGCGGACGCGATCATGGGGCGAGTGGCGCGCCACGTGTCGGGGCAGCGCCGTACATTGCGAGGAGGGGACTTCTGTGTCTTGCCACAAGCTGGCTCTGCGTGTGCGCAGAGCGCAGAAGAAATGTAGCGGAAACGTACATCGCTACTCGTGAAACTGCCACTTCTGTAAGTTACATGGTCATAATTACCGATATACACCGCAGTATAACTTTCTACGGCACGTTTCTAAGGCAACACCGCATTCACTAGAGGCGATTTTGTCCAGTTTTAAACCATCGAATTCAAGGCTGAGTGGTAGCGTCTCCATCTCGCACTCCGGAGACCCTGGTTCGATTCCCACCAGCACATCTTGCAAGATGTTTTTTTATTTATGAAGTGCCTTCTGTGATTTATCGCTCACGGCTGACGCCGACACCGGCTTTTCTGCGACACGAGCTCCTTAACGCTGTCGCGTTAAAATGTGGCTGCCGCTGCGGCCAGCACCTTCACAGGCGGCACAACTTAACACGTGCGAACCCTAGTCAGGCTCCAACGCCGGGTTCTTTCTGTAAAATGTGCCCGAGGATCGTTGTTGGGTTCTTCTGCCAGCGTCTGGCATTACTGCTTCTTCGCCGTTTCATGGTAAGGCCGCAGGAAGTTTCTTTGCACGTTGTGAAAGGCGTATTCTGTTCATATTTCGTTATGTCACTGTTGGCCGCATTAACGAGTGACGGCGGCCTTGAAGCGACGAACAACTGCTGCCCATTTGCTACGCTGACTTTAGTTTCGCATTCCTTTTTTTTATC
Organism: Dermacentor andersoni; assembly: GCF_023375885.2. Lineage (NCBI taxonomy): Eukaryota > Metazoa > Arthropoda > Arachnida > Ixodida > Ixodidae > Dermacentor > Dermacentor andersoni. The sequence continues at coordinate 12,693,686 of NC_092814.1, forward strand.
ATGCGCAGCACTTAGTGGTGATGCTAGCGATAACAGCGACGTGGCAGTGTCCGAGCTGCAAGGCACGTTCCATACAATCATGAAGTTAGAAAATAAAATGGTTCGTTAAGAAAAGCTGCCTCTGAACACATGCCGTTCAATGCAGACAGCTTTATGTTCGCGCAGCGACTACTGAAAAAGCATGGTGCTCCACTTTTGCAAAAGAAATGTAGCAATTTCTAAAGCGGCACACGTGCAATATTTGCAGTATGACAATAATGCGCGCAGGTCTCAACCTCTGTCGCAGGCTATGGGCGCTCGAGCGTTGTTAGCTGTTTTACATCGGGCTGAAGATACATGTTTTCATGTTTTAATTCTGTGTGGAGTCCTTACCGTAGAAAGTTTCTTGTTTCTTAGCATTTGTAACAGTGCTTCCTTGACCTTAGATCAGAAAAATATGAATTACACGAAGGAACGCAGCATCTCCATTTTAAAGCTTTGAAGGCTCCAGTATTGCTATACGTAGGAACGTAGCGTCTACATTCAATAGCTTTGAAGCCTCCAGTATTGCTTACCTTCTTTCTACCTGTCAGTCTACATATCCCAGGAGTCGCCACTATTTGCTCAAAATACTCTACAGCCAAAGGGCATCATGCTTATTCAAGGGCAAATTTCCAAGTATCAGAAGACGATTGCAAGGCTTTGAAGACAGCAGGTGAAGACCCCCAACATAAAGTGCTTAATTGCAGCTGTTTAAAGGGCCCCCGATACGGTTCGGACAAATTTCGTAAACGCGTAGGGTACAGCTAAAATTAATCATTCGCACCACAATTTGTGTGAAACGTCTCATATTAAGAGAGCTACGGACGATTACAAGTTACCCTCCTCCAGAGTCATGCATTTTCTCTTGTACTCGTTCGTCGAGTGATCGGGGCTAAGCACCGCCTTCACTGGCTCTGCGTCATGATGGCACGTCGTGTCGTCGACTTCCGGTTCTCTAGGAGCGAGCGCGCGAAGCCTCTCCAAACTTTCCGCCGGCTGTTTGGCCGTCGACCTCAAGCGAGAGCTATCGAAGCAGCGTGCGTTGCGAGCATTCTGTCGCAGCGCCGAACGTGTCTGGTATTCCGGTAACCACAGGCGAGCTGGGCGTTTCGACGGATGGCTGGAGGCATAAACTCGAGCTGATGAAGGAACTTTAGCGTAGACGTATGTGAGCTGCCTGATTGGTTTTCAGGGTCCAGCCACCCGTTGGCGCAGCGCTTAACCAGCCAAACAAAGATCTAATATTGCTCCAACCAAGTGTAAAACGTTTTAAACATTTACAAAACAACGTGTTAACGAATACACTCCTGTGAAAAATTTACACCAGCAGCAAAGAATACACTTCGTTACTGCTACTCTGTGTGGTTAAGCTCTGTGCCACCAGGTGGCTGCGCCGTGCAGACCATTCACATTTGCGCTTCTGCTCATCCCGCGAAACGACACGGTCAAACGGCCAGGCCCCTTGCGCTTGCATTTACCCTAATACCGGACCCGCGAAACACTATTGCATTAGTAATCTTCCGGAGTGACGGCCGCAAACGCGAAAATCCTGGCGCCGATCGGATAGCCGCAGTCCGATGCGCTGCAGCTAGTCCGCTCGTCTGCTGCCTTGCAGAGGGACACGATGTCGCAGCTTGACATAGTGCCACTCGCTACGTTTGCAGTCCACAACGCAACAAAGTCGAATCATAGTGCTCGCAAAAAGACTGAGACTGACTCTGACCGCGGAGCTCTCGTCAAAACGGAGCACGTTGTAACACAAGCAGACGACGCTCGTTGTAGGCCGGAAGTGCTAAAGTGTAGTGAGAAATTGTTCTTGTGCATTCTCTTTCTCTTACTTTCTTTTTATAAAAACAAATTAACTAACATTCCAACTATTACGAACATCATTTGTTCCCCATAAAGGTGGAAAAATTATCGATGACCCGCCCTGGGCCGCCAATCGGATGATAGCTCGCCTTAATGACGTCAATTGGGTGATTTAAGTCATATGGGTAGGTGCAGCTGAAAATTGCGCCGAGCAGTGTGCTGCGATCGGCAGCGATGTACATTTTAAAACCTTATAACAAATTACACTCTTTACGCGGAACACTTAGATGCGTCAATTAATCATCAGAAAGACCTACTCTAACGACTCAGTACGTTTGTAGAAAATCATCAAAATCGTTTGAGGGTCCCTTTAATGGCGGACGCACTGGCTTACATATTCGAGATGAAGATGTTGGTGCGTGCCCAATTATTTTTGTAGCCATTTTATTTTGGCACACAATAATTCACATAATTTTGCTACCTGAATTCACCCTCCTTCGCAGAAGTACAAGAACGAGCGTCATATTTTTCCCTCTAAAACAACCCCATTTTGAGCAAATTAATTGCTGGGGTGTCTGTGCCTTTTTTTTCATTATGTGGATAGTTGCAACACGTCTTGTATGTATTTGTGTAAAGTATTGCCATCATGCCATTATTTCCAACTATTTTCCATTATACCGGTGTCACGCGACAACTTTCAATCGCGATCAAGCCCGATCCGGATCGAAATTATAAATTGCGATTGGCTCCTTAGCTTGCACAAAAGAACCAATCGCGACCGAGAAATTCAAACCAGATGGGGCTTGATCGCGTATAAAAAGTGCGCCGTGTGACACCCGTATTAGTTGCATTTTGCAGTTTCTTCCCATTTTCATGCATCAGCCTCTTACAATCTTGCTGCAATAAATTGTTGTCTGTTATTTTCATGTTCTTCGCTGTGCAGCAAGTTGATTTATATTTAAGGAACATGGCACATTTATTTACGATACTCCTTTTGGCGTGAGTTACTAGGCGTACAATATCAGAAGTGATAAACTGCCACTTCCGCAACAGTTGGCACGATAGTTGCGCTCAGTTACAGCTTGAAACAGCAAGTATGAGTTTAAACAGAAGTAACATAAAGTGAAACACCGTTGCGCGCTCGTCGTCACCACATATAAACAGCGGCAGAAGCGCCTGCATGAAATCACTCGATTTAGCGAAAGAAAGCAATAAAAGAAACGAACCTGAAATCGTGGCCTCCGAGATGTGGCGGCGTGCGGCGACCATCTGGGAGGCTGGTGCGTTTCGCCGATTCCGCTACGTGCGCTCAGAGCCAAAGTCGGCCGCAGGCGCCTACGGGACTGTCCACTCTTTACCTTTACTATATTACTCTATGGACAGACAGCCAAACAGTCACGGTATTGCTAAATGCGATAATACGTTGATAACAGCAAGCGGCGCTGGAGCGTTTCGTTGCGCAGCTTTCTGGGTTTTAAACACGGAAGCCGCGCAGGATGAACTCACGTTGTCATACACTGCTTTTGCTGTTTTTGCGCGTTCTATTCTATCTCGGCTCACTGACTGCCGTTGAATAAACTCGGGTAAAACTCGTGCGAACGAGAAACTCGGCGAATACTGCATGGCACCCCAGCAGTCGAGGCAAGCGGGAGACGTTTGGAGCATTGGTGGGGAAAAAAGCAGGGAAGAGATTGATACGATTACAGGCATACTCAGCGTTACAGGGTAGATAGAAAAGTGTTGAGGAAGAGAATAAAGTAGATGTGTACAAAAATGCTAGAATGAAAAGCATGTATAGCATACATGACTAACCCAAGCAGGCTAGGTCACTATTTGTCCCCGTTTCAAAGGCCAAAAAGTAATCGTCATCATTGGCCCGCATCAAGGTCGCGCCGTTGGAAACTGCCGGTGATGTTGCTTGGCGGGGTCGTTCGTACTGCTTCGCGCGCTAGTATTTGCGATCGCACCGCTCAAGGGCTGTTCCTAATCACAAATGACGTCTATTTATGTCTCCAGAATAAATGCCTTTCTTTTTGTTTGTTTTTTACGCCCCGCGGTGATTGCATGGCGGCCGCAGTGCTGGATTTCATTCTGCAATGTTATATTGTTGTTTCAAACGTTTATTTAGCAAAAAGCAGGCGAGAGGCCTCTTGCCAATGCAATAAGCATCTTGGGAAAAGGGAATGGAAAATTATTGTGATGGTTTATTGGACGGAAATAACAAGCAATAACTAAGACGCTGAAAGATGTAGGAGAGCATCCTATGGCGCTTTTGCTAGTTGGGGTGGATGTGGCAGGAGGTCCTTAAACGACTAGGTCTTAAGTTAGTAGGGAAGGTGTCCACGAGAGTTTGTCGTTCCCTTTGAAACTGGGGACAGACCTAAATGGTGAGTAGTATCCGAAAATTGGCAGTTGGAACTCTTGCCCTGATCTGATAGATCATGAAAGAGAGTATGCCCTTTGCAAAGGAAAAGGTTAGTAAGAATAACGAGTTGCCTCAGGCGGACTTTTTGGGAGCGTGAATAAAAGTTGGAAGGGGGAGTGACAACATAAGCTCTTTGCCTCTTAACCGCCATCTCTGGGTTGTGTTGAGAGTCCGGTCCAGCCGGCTTGTGGTATCACGCGCTGACAGGTTCTTCATTTGCCGGGGAGGCATTGTAGTGGCGAGTGGCCTTGAGTTCTTTTCTCAATCCTCAAGCTATGTCGAGAACACATCGGCACTCCAAGAAAGCCTCTCGACTGTTAGTGTGAATGCGCATGTTCTCGTAACATTAGAAAGTAGATATGTAGTTGGTGAAATGAGTGAGCGACAGAATGCTTCCTTCGAGTTCTGCCCTTTTAATGCGAGTCTGGTGGTAATAGGCAATCCTGTGAGAATTGAGTGAAGGTATTTGCCATGCTGCTGTCGTGGTTTTGTCAGTTTTATCGCGAAAGCGTTAGGGCGCCGTGTCGCGGAAAATGCGTCGGACGTCGTTTCCGTAAAAGCAATTTCAAACCACGCATTCCCAACCACGCAGGCCTTTCACGCAGACAGTTGGACTTGTTGGTTTACATACTTACCAGTGCTAACAAGGCGAACGGAAGAAAGCTGGGACAGAGCGCTTTGTCCCAAATATTTTTCCGTTAGCCTTGTTAGCGCTAGTAACTATTTCACACAGGCCCTCCATGTGGCGCAAGGAAGTTACTGAACTAATTGAATTTCTTAAGGTAAAATAGGTAGAAAAATCATAACGTGCGACTTACACACAACCTACAGACATGATGGCGTCGGATTGTAATTGGAATATAGGAGAAAACATATTCTGTTACGTGAAAACTAAAAATGAACCACAAACCCTGTTTCCAGCGTTTCGATCACCCATAGAGCCACCATGGCCTCTCCGACCTGCATGCGCAAATCTCAAAGGCCATAAAGCGGCGCGCCCGGTTCCTTGCAACACTTCCAGATGGCGCTCGCCTCCGCTGCATTCGTAAATACTTAAGAGGAAAAACCGAAATCAGGAAAGAAACAATTTATGACAACTCAAAGGGAAGCTCATTACTTTTTGAAGCCAGATCGGGATGCCTTAGAACACGCACCTATAAAGCGAGATATAAGAAGGAAGAAGAAGAATGTGCTTCATGCGGTAAAGCTAGAGAAACTATGGAGCACGTTTTATTAGAATGTGAAGACGTCTACCCAGCGGTCGATTTAGGCACCACTGGCCTCCTTGAAGCCCTTGGGTTCAGCGAGAGCAGTGGAAAAGTAAACATGTCCGTAATAGGGATTAGTAAAAGGCTATTGGAGGATTGGTGGAAGAAAAGTAGGGAAACGACAAAAAACGGAGACGTACAAAAGCAAAGTTTGCAATAGGGGATCAGAAAATTTGGTTGTGTGAGTTCATAGCGATATTTTCTTGTTTAACCTAGGTAGGAAATTAGGCGGTATAATAGCAAGAGCTTGGTGGCGCAACCCACCACCCCGTTCCAAAGGGGACGCTGATAACATCCATCCATCCATCCTTCGTTTTTCGTTTGTGGAGGGCGGACGAGTTTTTCAAGGGCTCCGTGGCAGTGACCATAAAAGTTTTGTTGTGCATGCTTTGAGCGAGCTTGTGTTTTTCATTTGCTGATTTCTTAGGCTTTAAATAGCAATTGGCCAGTTCTCTGTTTTTTTTTTTCTTTTTCGTGTGCGCGGGTGTTTCGTGTATATTTGGATTGGCAGGATAGAGCGTCCTTTCGCGCCATGCGCTCAACACTGTGGGACGTTAGGTCTTCATAGCCTTTAAATAGTAGTGTGGAAGTCGCAAGACATTAGCTATTAGTGGTTCTAGTGTGTGTGCATTGGTAGCGGGCATATTGCTTTGGTAGGACAGGGAGAGCGTGACCGCGTGCTTGAACACGTGTGAACACGTGTCATACCTTAAGCCTGCGAAACATTTATTGCTTCTAAAACATTAGCGATAGTTACTTTGCAGCATTTTAAGGATCTAGATTCTGAGCATATCGGCCTTTTCTAGAAGGCACGTGCTCTGAAAGCTTCGGTGTTTGTATTAGCAAAAGCTAAGTGCAACACATGGCAAGAAAGACGGTAAAGCGTGTACTGTGCGGGCGGTCCCTCAAGGTAGTCGAGGGGACGGATGAGAATGGAGAGGAAATCGAGTCAATTGGCAGACAATGTGATGTCGATCATAGGCTGGAGAAAATGGGGTATTTCCAGCATAAGCTTGTGAAAAACGTCGGAGAACTCAAAAAATGAGCTAAATAGGGAACGTTATTCACGCAAGGTAGTGGAAAAAAGACATCAAGCAGCCGAGAAAAAGCTGGACAGGGCCGCCATCGTGAACGAGAATGGTCGTGACAATGGAACGCAGTCTCGACGTGACAGGAGAGAGAGTGTCAACAAATCACGTGGCATGCGCGCAAGGTGGGGATGGGGTAGCGGAAAAGAGCTGCACCTACCTTGAGGCCGCCACAAAGGAAAATCAGAAAAACGGGTCGACGCCCCTTGTCATGACCAAATCACACGGAAATGGATGACAAAGGGAAGCAGGGAGAAGCCTCCTCAGTAGGAAAGAGTGAAAGGGTGATTATCGCCGGGAACCCAAACCTGGCCAGGGGCTCAGAAGCAATTATGGAGAGGGTTAAAGGCGATAAAAGAGTGGTGGTAGAGACATTTACAGGGCGGACGCTGGGTTCAGTCATGGAGCGAGCAACAGCAAAGCTCTTGGAAAATGCCCACGTGCGCAACCTTGTCATAGTAGCAGGTGGGCTAAATGGCGTCCTAAACAGGAAAGGGCTAGCCCGGCGCTTGCCGAAGGGAGTAGACGACTTGCGCGAGCTGCCCCCTCAGGTGCAGATTATGGTGTGCACTGTACCGGAGGTGCCTGTGCGTGACAGTCACGTACAAAGAGCCGTAGTGGCTGCTAATGAGGCGATATAGAAAATGAGCCGAGAGAAAGGTTTCGAGGTTGTCGAAGTAAACTCAGAAGTGATAAGGTGTGGCGGCTTTCAACGAGACGGGATCCACTTCAATCACAGGCTTGGACGATAAGTGGGCAGGCAACTTTCTGGTCGCGCTGTTGCTTCTTTAGTGCCCACGGGCGCTCAGAAGGACAGAGTAGGTAGTAATGAAGAATATCCCCTAAGGGAACCTCAGTATAGCATCGCCGTCAATAACTGAAAAAGGAGGAAAGCAAGAAAGAGAGCTCGCCATGCAATAAGCTACATAAACATGCAGGACGGCAGAAGAAACGAAAAGAGGGTAGAGATTTAGAAGCAGTTAAATAGAGAACAAATAGATGTGTATGCGGTTACAGAAACGCTGAAGCAAGGTTTGGGTACGGGCTAGTTGGTATTCCATGGTATCAATCGTCACTTACAGCGCATACATAGACGAAGGACAAAAAAGGACGACGAAGACAAGCGCTGACTTCCAACTGATTTTTATTTTGAGAAACAAACATATGTTTGTATAAACATATGTTGTAAACAAACATATGTTTGTATCTCAAAATAAAAATCAGTTGGAAGTCCGCGCTTGTCTTCGTCGTCCTTTTTTGTCCCTCGTCTATGTATGCGCTGTAAGTGACGATTGATACAGAAACGCACCTTAGAAACTCGGAAGAGCCGCCAGTGATTGAGAACTATGTTTGGGAAGAACCATGTTTGGGATCGGAAAGAAGGGGAGAAGAGTCGGATTGCTCATCCATCGGGGAGTCAAATGGAAAGGACAAATTCAAAATGTAGGGAGCCTCTTTGGCTATCACGTACCATGAGTGGAAAAAAAACTTGGCTGGGAGTTACGACGCGATAACGTTCAAAGATGCCTGACTGCTTCTCACGCTTCCCGGTACCTGCAGCTTATGTAACCGTAATGATTACCGGCAAACGCTGGCAGCGAACGCTATGAACGAAGACGAACTTTCTGGATGAAACGCGGCCTCTTGCGTGGGCCGCGACGGACGGACAGACGTCTTACCTATGATAAAAAAGGAAAGCAAGAAGCCCACGATGAATTCCCATAATGAAACTTTCTGAACCCATATTGTGAACTTTGTTTTTCCACGCCTCCGTCATTTGTTTCCCTGCTTTTCTTCCACCAGTCTTCCATTTACGTCTTACTAAACCATGCTGCGGAGACGTTTACTTTCCCCCCGCTCTCGCTGAACCCAAGGGCACCAAGGGGACTAGAGATGCCCAAATCGACCGCTCGGCAGTTATATTCACATTCTAATAAAACATGCTCCATCGTTTCCCTATCTTTACTGCAGCCAAGCACGTGCTTCTTCTTCCTTCTTGTATCTAGCTTTATAAGTGCGGCATCCTGAAGTCACTTCGAAAAGTAATGAGCTTCCCTTTGAGTTATCATAAATTGTTTCTTTCCTGATTTCGTTTTTTCCTCTTAAGTAGTTACTCATGGCAGGTTTCCTTTCCATTGCCGCCACCCATGAGATTATTTCAGCCTCTGTGCCTTTCCGCTTGACGTTCATTGTTGCTGTCTAGCCTCCCTACAGGCTGCATACTTGCTGGCAAGCTTCCTAGTTCTTTTCCTCCACTGTGAATCAATATTTGTCCTGTACAAATAGCTAAACACTCTCCCAGCCCATTTAATTTCTTCCATATTCCTCAGTGGTTCTTCATAATCAATTTTACTGCGAGCTTCCCTCACTTCAAAACTAGTCCATCCGATGTCACCCTGCACAGTTCCATTTGTAGTCTTCCCGGGAGCGCCCAATGCGAGGCGACCCACTGACCTTTGGTTCCCATCGAGTCCTGATTGTACCCCTGATTTAAAGCAAACAACCGCATTTCCAAAAGTAAGTCCTGGAACCATTATATCTTTCCAAATACCCCGGAGCACCTCGTACCTATTGTATCCCCATAGCGCTCTATCCTTAATTATGGCTGCAGTTCTCTTCCCCTTTGCTGTTATCGTTTTTTCCTGTGTTTCCATATATCTATTGCCCTCGTTTATCCATATACCAAGATATTTATCTTACTTTACCTGACGTATTTCCTGTCCCTGTATTGCCACTGTCTGTTCACTGTTTTCACTGAATACCACAACACCTGATTTTTAACGCTAACTTTCAGACCTCAATTCTAGCCTTCGTGTCCACAGATATCAGCCAGACGTTGCATATGACTTTGCTTGTTAGCTAGCAACACAATGTCATCCGCATAGAATAAACCTGGAAGCTGCTGCTCTACTACTGTACCCGCCTGTTTGTATGAGAGATTAAACCAGATATTACTACACTCTAGCGCCTTTTCCATCCTCACCATGTACATCATAAACAGCAGTGAGAATAAAGGACACCCCTGCCTCAGTGCCTTGCAGTTACTCTCTGCCCATGCTTGCAGCTTTAATTTGATTGGCTGAATTGCTAGCCTGTATATTACCGATGTAATGGTCAACGGTCTATATGAGTGAATTCTTTCTCCCCCTTACATTTATAAAATAAATGCATCATACTTTGTCGCCAATTGTCTGGTATTCGCCTATCTTTTAAACTTTTTTCTACTGCTTTCAACAGAGCTTTCTTGCTTTTTGGTCCTAGTTCATTAATCAGCCTAACGGGAACCTCGTCAAGCCCTGCGGCTGTGCGCTAAGGAATTTTCTCTTCCGCTTTCTTCCAGTTGAAATTTGTCAGCACCAGCTCCTTTTCCATTTGGCTCTCTTTCATGCTCTTTTTTTCTCTCAAGTACAACCTCGTAATTGCCTTGGAAAGATTCGGCTGTTATTTTGCGGGTGTAATTTAACGCCGCGTTCCCATCCAGTTTGTTTCCATCTTCGTCTAAGATATGTTCTATTGTTCGACACTTCTTGCCTAAAAACGTTTATGTTGTTCCAAAATATTTTAGGTGCGGCCTTATTTTTCTCACGCGTTTCTGACAACGAACGTTCACTTTCACCGTTTATATTTGCTTGCACCAGTATTTGAACCATGGATTTTTTCTTCCTGTATATTTTCCATTTACTGGCCACTTCATCCTGCGGCAACTACGCCTTCTTTGCCTGCTGTGCTCTCTGGATGCTTTCTGTCGTGCGGCGATCGCTTCTCGTATCTCCCTGTTCCACGAGCTTTTCGTTTTTTTTTTTCCTTTCCAGGGAACCATATCGCTTCTCTTTCCGTATTTCTGTCGTTATTACACTTAGAAGCTCACTGAATTCCCACTCGTTGCTTGGCCATTTCCCAAGTTCTTCATTGACTCTTCTTACTATATTTGTTATTTGTGCAGCGTTCAACTTTGGACTGGCCATTCTGCACTCCTTGCTCTCTTTCCCAACTACATGTCCCATATTCAAAATGATGCATTTACGGTCGCTCGCTATGCTGCTATACCCTTCCTCGTCAATTATCATTTCTCTCAACTTATTAAGAATTCATTCTGTCATCACGCAGTAATCGATAGTCGATTGCCGGTTTCCCACTTTACATGTGGTCTGCCCTTCACACTTAGGCCCTGTATTTACGATAACGAGGTTATATTCGTCACAAAGATCTAGCATTGACTCCCGGTTGTTGTCGGTATAGCCATCCAGATCCGCATCGGCTTACCCGCTGCGAGTCCATCAACGATGTGCGCACGGAAGTACCCCGGAGTGACCTCTAGGTACTTTAGCACGCTTGAAATATAACTGTTGCCATAAAACGCGTTTTCGTGTCAGCCTTTGTGTTCTCCCCATCAGCAACACCGAAAAAGGCTCGAAATCGGTCTTTGACAGACCTGGCGTAATCTCTGAAGAGCGCGCGCAACCATAAACGCACAGAAGAGGAGTGTGCAAGGATTGCAGACTCCTTCTTAATCACTGTAAGATGCATTGCACAGAAAAAAAATGTCGCAAAGTCAAAATCAAAGCTTGTCTCATATACAATTTGATTTAATGTGATGAAAGCCTCGTACAAAATTGAGACCCCACGAGGAGGTGTGCCCACTTTCCTGTCAACACGACATCCAATACGAAATAAATGAGCATGTTAAAGATCGTATTTACCCAAGTATTATATATTTTTTTGAAAGCTAAATACTTGGCGCTATCAAAAGAAGGCGCAATCAAAAATCGATATTTTCGACCAAGCGAAGTTTCACCTCCCTTTAATTTTAGCATTTAGTTGGAGCTTTCCTCCATTCAACATCAGAAGAGATTCATATAAAAATTGTGCTAAGCTTTTGGGGATGCTATACAGCCGCGTTCTGAAAGCTAACCAGCGTTTGTATAATAAAATTTACTACTTGCCCCCAGTTGCGTTTTCTAATTTGTTGTTAGTAAAATTCGACTACCGTTCTCGGTTGTACTGTGTTCTGTCGTGGGCTAGGAAAGCAATATGTACTGCAAATATTCCGTTTATCTGTCGGGAGAAAAATAAAGAACAAGACCTTGTGCTGTATAGGTGAGCCTCCCGAGGGCTTCCCCCTGTGCCCTGAGCCTTTCGAGGTTGTCGCTGTTCTCGCGCACGAGGCTGTTGAGTCGGTCGAGCCAAGTCTGCTGGCTTCGGCGCAGGTGTTCCTCCATGCACTGCAGCTCATACTGCAGACCGTTCAGCTCCTTGAGCAGCTCTGCACACTGGCGGTGGCTGCGGCGCGTGCCTTCCTCCTTCTCCTCGCTGACCCGCACCAGCTGCTGCACAGCAACGAGTGTCTGAGCGTCCGAGTGAGCGGGCAGCCCGGCCCCTACCTGCTTAAGCAGGATGTGCGCCGCCAGGTACTTGGCGTTGAGCAGCCGCCGGCAGATGTCCAATTCGCTCTGCAGGGAGCTCACCTGCAAAGAGCCGCGATTGTTCAAAACCCCCAACACACAGCCTATATAAACAACAGACGAGTTAAAATGTACGAGCTGCCAGGTTCGACCTGGTTAGGCTCGTTTTGGACGTGTAAGAGCAACCAGTCCGATGGCACTAACCCACACAGCCAGATCGTGGAATATAACGAAGAAATTCCAAAGAACTATGCAGCGACAGGCGATGCAGGCATCGAAACAGCAGTGGGTATGAGAAAGCCACAATCATGTAGATCCCACGCACTGGGGAAATCAGTGTGCAAGCCACGTGGGCACGAAACAATGAGCGCGCCTGCTGTGCACAAATGGCGCCACTGGCCGGACGCCACAAAGAGTCAGAAGAGTGCATACGATTGTGTGGCCTAATGGTTAAACCCTCGTGTATGCAAAGCAAAGTTTGATCCCGCCATCGTGTTTATCTATTTATTTAATCTTCATTCTTATTTTCTTTGTTTTAAATTCTTAATAAATTCATTATTTTAAAGCGAAACTTTCTTTGCGAACACCCCTCACTTTGCTGAGCGTGGCTGCGCTTTCTCGCCGAAGAGCTGAGACACGGAAAACAAAAGCTGCATTTAAAACAGCCCGAACTGAAACCCCCTGCACGCTTTACGCGTAGCAGCCTGTCGCGTGCCATTTGGCTAAAGGCGCAGCAATGAAACGCGCCTCTCTGCACACACCAGAGACACACCGCTGTGTTCACCTGGGTGGATAAAAAATTCACGTACTAAACCTGTTTGAGGCTCACCGTGCTGAACGATTGCGGCATAATTTTGACCACCACGGGTTTACTAACGTACGCGCACTGTTCGGTCATTTTTGCACTCAACCTCCTTCGAGAACCGGCCGCCGCGATTTAATCCCATGCATTATCTCGTGCTTGGCGCACAGCGCAATGCTTTCGCCACTACACCACCACAACAGCGGGTACTGAGTGCGGATAGTGTTAGTTCACCACTTCACATAGATTCTAACTTCTGCATCATTTTCGGTGGGTGCGCTATTCGTAGCATCAACAACACGGACAGCAACGTGACTGTTTCGCCAAGAAAGCTTTAAAACCGGGCGCTGATATTCCGGTAGTGAACGGGAGGAGAAGGTCAATGGGCAACACTGCTATAACAATGTCAATGAGTGTGCCGCTGCTTATGCTGGTCTTATGCGCTTGCCTGAAACTTGCTTTTTGCTGAGGCAGGAGGCTATCGTCGATAATTTTTGCCGACTGTTATCAACAAATTGCCAACATGTAGAATGCGAAAACATAGCCCGTAGTTCCTTGTCAGTGAAGTTTTTAGTTCAAGAGAACGTTCGACGTATCGAAATATTAAAAGCGATCTAATACGTGCTTCAGTGTGCCAGCGGCAATACACATCCTGCGCAGGGCCATTCTAATGGGATGGTGATTTCAACGAACACCTGATCAGCCCCACGTGGTAATGACATTCTGCAAACCAGCCCTGGAAACCCATGCACAGACTGGGCGCTTGCTGTAAAACGGAACCAATTGAATGCAGACATCAGTGGACACTGCAACGCTGCCTTCAACAAATGTTCGGCTGCTGCCCCAGGTTGATGGCAGAAAAATTTGGATTTCATTCTGATGATCCCACAAGTGTTGCCGTGTCTACGAAGAATTCTGTAATGCATGTTCGTATGTGTCTCGTTGGTCAGCCTTCTACAGACATTATCAGAGGACGTTTAAGATAATCCAGGGCTTGTAACTGAATGGATATGTAAGGAAATAATAAAGAATCGGTAGGAAATACTGTCCACACAAGCATCCCTGCAAGAAAACACGATTCCTCTGAAACAAACAGACTTGACATAAAAAACAAACTTTGCTACAAAGAAGGTATACAGCTCAAGACAGCTGAAGCTCTCAGCTGGCCTAAACCTTAGTATCTCGTTCCTAAATGCAGTGACGACAGGGCCAGTCCAGCAAGACCAAAGGGTGAACTGGATGATTGATGAAGGGGAAGTATTGTCATATTTAGAGGAGTTTCTCAATAAGACCAAGAAAGTAAAGGTTACGAAGAGATATCTATCAATATTCCGAATGTACAAGTAACAAATATTTCATCCAGGCCAGACGGGCTTCCGTCGAACACTCGATTCCAGGTAACTTGAATCAAAAACAATAAAAATAAACCTTCCCGGCGAAACACGTCCCTCAATTTGAAGAGTGGCACACCACAAAGATGAACCAAAAGATATGCTTGTAATTCTTTATACGAACCAAAGAACCTATGTCAACTAAATTCTATAGCTCAACGCAACGTACAATGAAATCCTTAGCGCAGTAACTGTACGCCGTTGCAACCGCCGTTGCAACCGCGCTGAGAGGGCGCCAATTGTGGTTGCTAATAGATGTGCCTAAAATTATCCACGAGGGGCAACCAACCTGCGCGAATGAGACCGCTAAATTGAACTTGCTCAGCGAATACTGCACGCCGCCTCGTGTCTGCAGCAATAGCTTATGTATGCGCAGCTACCGTGGCAACCGGCACACATAAGGCAAGCCCCTAAAATGCGGTTTCTTGTTATCACCCATAGAAATGCCAATGATCCTTCACAAACACAAACGCAAGAACACGAAGAAAATTCTACAGCCCCACTAAACGTACGTTGCATATACTTCGTGCTTTCTCTTCCCAACGATTATAGCCCAGCTATGCACAACACAGCTTGCGTTGCAATCAGACTGCTATTGAGGCGACGCTGAGACGGTGCCAATTGTGGTTGCTGATAGATGTGCATAAAATTATTCATGAGAGCCAACCAACCTACGCGAATCAAATGAGAGCGCTAAATGCAACTTACGCAGCACAGGCTTCGCGCAGTCTCGTGGCTGCATCAATAGCTTATGTATGCGCAACGCAGCTACCGTGGCCACCGGAACACTATAGAGACACCCCTGAGATGTTGCTGATTGTTATCGCTCATACAAATGCCAATTATTCTTCACGACAATGAACGCAAGCGCAAGAATAAAATTCATCGCGCAGTTTCTTCCCATCGATAATAGCCTATCTATGCGCAACACCGCTTCCGTTGGAACCGTCATACTGTGGAAACGCAGCTGAGACTGTGTCGATTGTTATTGCCAATACATATCCAAATAATTATCCGTGAGAGCCAGGGAACCTACGTGAAATGAATTCTACAGATCAACTCATCGTACGTGGCCCATCCTTCGCGCAGTTTCTTCCTCACGGCTATAGCCTATGCATGAGCAACACTGCTTCCGCATGCGTACTAACATGTGTACTATGGACACGCAGCTGAGGCCGTATCGACTGTTATTTATTTATTTATTTATTTATTTATTTATTTATTTATTTGAATACGTATTGCGAATGTGACGTGCATGCAGGGTGGATAACATACACAATTAGGTCACAATTACAACAACAAGTCCAATTACAATTACAACAAAATGCGGCAATACCTAAATAATGCTGATAGTAAAAGAAAACAATGCTGATACAACTTTTGTAAAGGCAAGTCATTCCAGTTATTGATAATGCGTGGAAAGAAGGACTGTTTAAATAAGTCGGTTAGGGAAATATAGGGGAGTAGGGCGTTTCATGGTGTTGGCGAGAAGATATATTGCCGGGTCGAGTGCCAGTTTGTTATTAAGTAACTGAGAAAAAAAGTCCAGCCTAATTTTTTTCGACGCGATTCAAGTGCAGGAAATATATTTGACCTCATTAGTTCAGTCGGAGAGTCGAATGTCGAAACTTTGTATTGAACAAACCTGATAGTCTGTCTTTGGAGTTGAAGTTTCTTTATGTTACGTTGAGTGTAGGGATCGCAGAAAATAGAGGCGTACTTGCGTTTCGGTCAAATTAAGTAGGTATAAGCGAGTACTTTAACGGAGGCCTGGATGGGGCGTGTTTAATGTTGCATTAGGAAAAGTACAGTTTACGGAAGGCAGAGGAAGATATATTACGCATATTGAAGTTCCAGGATAGGTTGCTGCAAAGGGTGACACCTAGATATATATAGTTACTAACTCGTTTAAGTGCAGAGGAGCCTAACATACAAGAGTGAGATGTTTTAATGCGGGAAATGGGAAGAAAAGCACTTTTTCAACATTCAAGTTCATCCCCCATTGAGTGCACCAATAGAAAATTTTACTATCATTCAGATGATCTTGGTGACTAGTGTGGGTAATTTCTTTAAGCAAGACAATCATTTGCAAATGGTCTTGTTTGAACATTCGGCTTTACAGCATCAACAATGTCATTCACGTAGAGGAGGAACAACAAAGGGCCCAATACATTTGCCTGTGGTACCCCAGATGTGACTGGAACACTTACCGAGTGATGCCCACCTACATCCAGTTCAATTATTAAGCGATCCAAGAAACAAGTAGTTTTAGTACGCCATAGTTTTTGTCTTATATGTTAGTTTGGATAAAGTTACCATATGGAAAGCTTTAAAAAATCTAAAAAAATTTAATCGGTGTGTTTGTTATTTTTCAATTGAGCAAACAAAAGTGTGAAAGACCGTGACTAGTTGTTGAGCAAAACGAGAACGAGGTAAAAGCGGGAACCAACGTTTCGGCAAATAGACTTTTCAAAGCCTTGAAAAAGATAAGCACACTTGTCGAAGCATGGGTTCCTGCTAATTCTCGTTTTGCTCATCGTATTGAATTTCGATCTCTCGCCTTCCCCGTGACTAATTGTATTATATTACTATAGAATATCTCATTATAAAACCATGTTGAGAATCGGTTAGAATATTGTTCTCTTCAAGAAACTTATTCAGGACTTTTGCAATCATATGCTCAATTTGTTTACAGTAGGTCGACATTAATGAGATGGGGCGGTAGTTTTCCAAATGTAATCGGCCGCCTTTCTTAAAAATGGGTACTACAGGGGCTGTCCTCGAGTCCTTCGACAAGCTCGAACACGACAAGGAAGCATGAAATACGATAGCAAGGTACTTTGCGAGAGGTTTATCGGCGAGCAGAAATGTTTCGTATATTATCGGGCCCAAAGGAAATTTTAATTTTCAAGCTAAGTAGTATTGAGAGCACTCCAGTGTAACTAATAATATTTGAAACATTTGTTATTCCAGTGTAGGTGGTAGCGAGAAAGTCGTCAGTTACGCTGTTGAACTATACAGTGTGTCCCAACTAACTTTAGCCAGAGTTTTAAAATATGCAAATGCCACGTAGCTGGAGAGAAGCAAGCTATGTTGTTTGCCGTCACTTGGAGATACTCAAATTATTTCTCTTTTTGCCTAATTAGATTAGTCCTAGTTAATTATTCAACTTCTCAAATACTATAATTAGACAAAAAGTGTGAATGATAAAATTGTATAACGACATGAAAAGCTCCAGATACATCCATTTGTTGCTGAATACGTGTTACATAAAAGTCTTTTTCCGAGCGTGAAAGAAGCCCGCGAATGCACGCAAAGTGCCTCGAGCGGCCAGTCGCGCGGCAAATTTGCGTGCATTTGCTGGCTTCTTTCCCATGCTCGCAAAACCCTCTTACATAGCACGTATTAAGCAACGGAAAGCTATATCGGCAGTTTTTCATGTCGCTCTGCAATTTTCTCATTGACACCTTTCGTGTAATTATAATATTTGAGAAGTTGAATAATTAATTACGGCTAATCTAATTAGGCGAAATAAAAAAAATAATTTGAGTATCTCCAAGCGACGGCAAACATTGCTTTGGTTCTGTCCAGCTACGTGGCATTCGCATATTTTTAAGCTCTGGCTAAAGTTAGCTGGGACACACTGTATATTGAATTCTTCGGCACTTGCTATTAGATGTGCCAATAATTCTCCCTGAGAGACAGCGAACCGACGTGAATGAAATTCTAGAGCTCAACGTAGGTTGCTCGCACAATGTCTTCCCTACGGCAACAGCCTATGCATGAGAAACACAGCTACCGTGGCTACCTACGTACAGTGGAGACGCCGCTGAGACGGTATCGATTGTTTCATCTGGCTAACCAGGCAATGAGAGTAACCACTGAATTTTCTTCACTGCCGAGCAAATTTACTCTGTCTGAGGATTGTGTTAACATTTGGAGTGTAATTGCGCGTGCCGTAGAGCACATGCAGCAATTGCTGTTACCTCACTGCAACGTCACAAAAAAGAAATGGGAAAATATTTTTCCTGGGGTGCCGCCCTTACGCCGCCGCGACCTCTTTGCTAGCTACGGCAATGCTTCTCGGTTATGTTAAACAAGCATCAGGCGAAAGACTGACCGACTCGGCAGCAGCAACCACGCCAAACCCTAATAAAGTGGGCAAATACTTTCGCTGATGCCGTTCTCTTCGAAATTGTCATGGCGATGTGAGAGCGTTCACGTGATACAGACCGCCGGATCGCAGCGACAGCCCGGGCTGGTGCCGAGAAAGGCGGCCTACCTCGTCTTCGTGCGTGCTGGTGGCGTCCAGGCAGGCCACTGGCGGGCTTTCTCCTGCACGTACAGGCTATCCTCACTGATGTGCACAAAACGACACTAAAGAGGCGGTCACTAAAATGTCACATTGTGAGATTTACCCCTATGAAATACGAACGTCTCTTCGACGTCTGATCCAAACGTCAACGCCTTGAAGTCACGTACATGTTACGTCTCGCGTACGTGCCGTTTTTATAAGAAAAAGCGTGGCTGTTAATAGGACGTACCATCTACATGGTTGTTAGACTACCAGATAACGTATTGTGGATGTACAGTCTCGTCCACTCTAAGGGTGAACACGGCTCACCGTGGCCGCGCTCCGCGGGGCGCCAGTGCGGCCGGCGCGGCGGCGCATCGAAGCGAAGCGGCGCAGGCGCACACGGACCTCGGGGAGGCGCTCCGCGTCGTCTGCTACAGCGCTGGAGCGCGCCGCTCAGGCATTGCTCTAAAGTGCACTTCGCTAGACCCAGGTGACTGAGGGACCGAGGCGGCGTTGCGGGAAGGCGCACTTCACTAACTGGAGCCTTTTCCAGCTGGTTCGGTCTACAGCTTGTGAACAGCCTGCTTAATCAATATACATTAACAGAAACGAGCTTCTCACCACATAAATCACTTAGCATGTTTTTAATAAGTGATGAGGGTACAAATACAGTCATTTTTTCGCGCTCTTTATTACGCTGGGGTCATTTTATTTCACTCTCACAGCACTTGGTGTAGTGCATACCGAGAAACCTATTAGGCGCGCTCTTTTTCGTTGGAGTCATCATGTGATGAGCCTAGCACGCCGTTTCGCGCATGTCTTGATGCTAGAACGAATTTGCTTAATTGACCTAAAAAAGCGACCGAAACCCTCAATAAATTTCACAGAACATTAGAGAGCGATTGTTCAATCATGCATCATCATGTTTGCCATCGATTTTACCATTAAGGAGGGCAATAATATTACTTCGACAACAACTAAGAACTGGCATCCGCTACTACGCGACTCTCTTATTAGGAAGTTTTAGAATAGGGGCCCCAAACGTTTTGGGGCCCCAAAGAAATAGCGTCGAAGCCACTGCGCATGCGCGAGACGCAAACTGCGTTTGGGTTTTGCGTTGGGAACGCTATTTCACCGATTTAGCGGGAGCCCAAATAGCGTTCCCAAAAGTTTTGCGTAAACAAACATGGCGGCACCCATCGAAGCGACGGCTCTAGCTTAGCACCAAACTGGGCTCGATTCGTGCTAACGTTGCAGTTCCTAAGCTAGAAAAAGTGACTACGGTTATCGCTTTCTCTGAACTAACGTGTGTAATGAAGGTTGATTCATTAGATGCCGCCGATTCCGAATTCGATTGCCGATTTCGTGGCTCGTAGGCCTAACACGGAAATGCTTTGGCTGGGCAAGAAGCAGGTGAGGAGAGACGGCCGAATCCACTGGCGAAGCCAAACTTGAGGAAAAATGCAGCCGAGGCGCGCCTTAGCCGAAGACTACACGTTTCTTCCGACGACCATTTTCGAAATGGCTCCGACGAAGGCGGTCACACCTGTGACAACGCGATTTTGTTTGGAAGATGACCTCGCTTTGTTGCGTGAGGTTCGCGCAGTGAACCCATTTGTTGATCCGGCAGGATGGGCTGTACAAACATCAAAACGACAACAGGAAAGTACTTCAGCCAGCGCGCACTCCGCGACAGGCTGGACCTGCTGCTCGCCCAGTACCGACGTAACGACCGGGCGAACAGGAGGATGTAAGTACTGTCCACCGTAATTGCCAGCGCCTATTTTGTTTTTCTGTCTTGCGGTGGTTCGGTGTCTACTCGTTGTATTCATCTATAGCGCACGCTTCGCAGGTCGGGAACTGAAGAGCAGTACTCTGAAAAGGATCATCTCCTACAGGAGATTTCGCAGTTAGCAGGTGATTTTGGCCATAAAATCAGACCTACTACTGCGCGGAAAGTGGCTTGCGCGCGTCCGCAGCCGTCTCCTATCTCGACAGCTGAGCGTAGTGCTGCCTCCGACGCGAGAGATGCTGCCGCGGCATCGCACGTGGTAGGCCCAATAGCTGTCGCCGTTGCCGAGGGGGCCGACTTCACATGTAAGGTTTGAGTGTCTGCAAGACAGCACCATGCACTTCATGAACACCGCGTTCAGCACGACTTATGCGAACATTTAACATACTTTTTCGTTCGTGGATAAATTCGCAAGCCCTGCATTTATAGCTTCTTGCCACGATGCAGCCATGATGTATTGCTATTTGTAACACAGTTAACAGCTACACGTGCATGCGGAGCAGTGTTTGTGGTGTATATGCTCCAAGTTAGAACGTCATATTGTGGTATTGTGATTGTATACCTAATGCATGTCAACATTACAAAATACATATCTTAGTGTATGTCATACAATGTTCCGCATTAGCTTCCCACAACATTAGTTGTACTTTAGTTGCTGTCTGTACAGTGAAAGACCGCTCATATGCTGCTCACCCGTCCTTTTGTACCTAAATCAGATGGTGTTCTAGCTCAAGTATGTCTATTTAAGCCACTACAGCAAGTAGGAAGAACTATGCTCTGTAGGGGCTGCTCTACACTGCAGCACCAGAGAAAACATTGTGGCAACGTGAATTTCTCTTAGCACTGAAGAGAAATAGTGCTAGGAAGACTGACATGTCTGTCAACATTTATTTTGATCCAGGCAATGTGGATTACACAAACACGACTACAGCACAACTAGTGCGAATGCACGTCAAGAGCTGCATGCATGTGAAATGTACTATCATGGACAAATTAAACGCGAACAGCGGAGCCCATGGTCTATAGTAGAATCAGTGCAACTTGCTGGCCATGCTCAATGCAGGTGGTGAGTGCGAGAGTGTGTCCCACTGCGATCTGTTCGACCGCAGTTTCCTGTGTGCTAGTTTTATCATACCAGCGCATTGTTGACATTGCTGTCGAAGCAGCTGTTTGCGCCACGCGGTGTTTCCTAAAGGCAGCCCGCACGTGCGATACTAGCATTTGCTTTGCTCACTATCAAACGTTGCTTTTTATTTATGTATTTATTTTGGCCACCATCGTCTCCTAGCTACCACTGGTGCTTTAACTGCTGGAAGGCAGCACTGCCTGTGGCACTCAATT
This sequence comes from Dermacentor andersoni, assembly GCF_023375885.2. Classification (NCBI taxonomy): domain Eukaryota; kingdom Metazoa; phylum Arthropoda; class Arachnida; order Ixodida; family Ixodidae; genus Dermacentor; species Dermacentor andersoni. The sequence continues at coordinate 12,715,322 of NC_092814.1, forward strand.
GTACCGTTAAAAACGCCGCTTGCACAAGAGCCACACCTTAACGGGGCAGTGTTGCCGTGTCGGCGCTATTGTGTACAACTGCAGGACCCGGTGTTCCTAAGGCCATTAGAACTTGGCCATGCTGGTGTGTCGATAGAAGACACACTTGAGATTATTGCTCTTTACCGATACAATGTGCCACAACATGACATTTGCCAGCATTACAGGCCACCAGTTGCCGACTGTTAATCGGATTCTCAAGGCGTAGCGTGATGATGGACGGCTTGGAAATCTACCGTGGTAGCTCGATGTCTGTGCCCGACATCGAGCTGTGACAGAGGACCAGAATCTTTAAATTGTGGCATGCGCAGCTGAAGCCCCACCGGTAGGGTGTGGCGGCATGGCAAACCTAGCACATAGGAAACTGCAATCGAAGATATCGCAGTGGGACACGTACTCTCGCACTCACCACCTGACTTGAGCATGGCCAGTAGGTTGCGCTGATTGTACTATCGGCAACGCGCTCTGCTGTTCGCATTTCATTTGTCCACGATTGTACAACTTTGATATTCATGCAATATCTTTAACATGAGAAAAATAGCATGTCTGGTTCGCAAACATTTATTTCAAAGTAGTATGGAAAAGTCAGACAGCACTGCATCACAGCTTATGCAAACATAGGTCAAAGGCATCATCAATGGAACAATGTAACAATGATGTACATGCAATGTTCTGCACAATACACTCCATTTAACGTCACAGTTACTGGCTGTGCATGAAAAGACTACTTTACCTTTCAAATGGTGAACTGCGCCAAGCAGAGACGTTTTTTGTCAACACATATTGTGAAAAGACACATGCTATTTAGTTTCAGTGTTCAAAGCACCACAGCATGTCGCCAAAAGTATGCTGTAAGGTGCCTTCATGGGCCTGCATTATGCAGCAGGAAGATGGAGATGTGATATGGCTTTCATATTTCTTCTGTTGACTGCCTCTTAGCAGCCAAAAGAAGTAATGCCAAACAGAATATAATATTACAGAATTCGTTGGTGTCTTCTATTTTCACGCAGGGAACCCGGATGAAGAAAGTCCAGCGACTACACAGTTGGTGCAAATATATGAAGATATACATCCAGGTGATGAACCTGCGTTAGATTTGGATGTGCCTACCTGCAGGAACTCCCCTGAGCATACAAGTGCACAGCCTGATACTGATCAGTGTAGCTCAAGAGGGACGCTGCGGGGAAGGCAAGGCAAGTATACGCTGTGTGTAGTTAGGCCACATGTAAAATACAAATGTGTGGAGTAGTTTGTCACTGCCTATCTACAAACAGCATCTTAACAGTGCCCCTCTCATTTGATCTTTATTTGCAGGTGTGAAAAGGGCTGCCGAGAGGGGCAACCTGGCTTTCTTCGAACAAAGACTGAAGTACGAGAAGTCAATGAGAGCCACAGAGTGCTCTTTAGAGGAGCGAAAGATCGCCCTCGCAGAGCAGCGCCTCACTCTGGAGAGGGACCAGCTAGACCAGAGAAGGCGGGAATGGGAGGGGCAGCAGCGAATGCTGGATGAAGATAGACAGCTCCGGTGTGAAGAACTTGGGAGGCTGCAGAAGCAGCACGAAATAGAGATACAGGAGCGCAGGGTGGAAAGAGAGGCACCCCTGGCAACTCAGAAGGCACTTCTAGAAATTATACACAAGCTTTCGCAAAACAAAAAATAAACAATCTTGTAGCGCAGTATGGTGCATTTATTTCTTCAAAAAGAAGTTACAAGGTCATTATCCTTGTAACATACATGCCTAAATGCTTGGGAATAAAATTTTGCAAATTAAAGTGTGTTAAAACTACGCCTCCGATTGGTGCTCTAGCACTGCATACAAGATGAATAAAGCTTGCTTTAACAGGTCACACAAAACGTAGCATCGGCAAATGTGAGATTGTTCAGTGGTTCAAATGGAGCCAATAATTGCTTGACAATTTTTCAATGCTTTCCAAAATGCTCTTATGGGCTACGCATATGCAAGTTCCAAAGACATGCGAGATGCCTGATCCGAGGATTGAGGATCTCAAGCAGTGACGGGAACCAGATATTCTGGCAGAGATGGTGGTTTTAAGCCAAAAAACATAGAAACTTGACTACCATACAAACATGTATGGCAGTTTGCAAGGATTGTACCTACTTTGTACATCTGAGGTACATTTTGTAGAAGAATCTTTTGGTTTTTTTAAAGTCCAAAAACGCAAACAGTCCAACAGTCTTGCCGAACCCCCATTCTACGGCCTGGCGGACTGTGCTCATGCCGGTATTAAACCTTTGCTGTGCCTCTGTCAGAGAAGAGCCAGCATATGGGCGCATCAGCAGTGGGCGTAGTGGATATGCAGGGTCGCCATAGATGGTGTACAAGGAACCCTGCACCAAGTGCTCGAGCCTGCTGTAAAGGCCGCTGTCTCCCAGGATACCTACAACAGAGCAACTCTTTTCAGCACTCGGCAGTCACCCAAGAAATATTCTCACAAAGAGCACTAAAAGATTTCATAGCTGAAGTGCCTGAACAAGAATATTAGTTATAAAAGAAAATGGTACACAGAATGGTTCTTTTTCAATCTTTGTGTCTCATGATATTAGCTTGGCCAGAGAATAACAGAAGGCCTTGGCTACTATGCATGCAGTTATATGCTTAATAATTCTGGGGTGCAGGTGCACGCAACATGGAAGAAAACCAATAATTACGTTTCCTTAAGGTGATCAAGCATGCACAAAGGGCACTATAAGTAAACTTCCTGGGTACCTTTGTCTTCACGTAAGGTGTGCAGCATTATGCTTCACTGCACAATATTTCTGTGATGACCTATACATGCACTGCTTCTATGAAAATACCATTATGTAATAAAAATACCTTTATCAACATAGTAACTTTGGTGTACCTACCGGCGTCGTGTCTGTGACCTGGATAGGGGCCGTCAAGATCGCACACGATGCCGTTGGCGCACATGATAGATTGATATTTCACAGCATGGACGCGCTTATGACCAGAGAAATATATTCTCTGGTTCACCGATGGCCGGCAAATCGGTCTCGCTGTCCCATCCACGAACCCCCAACAGTTTTTAAGTGGTGCACCTCTGCGATGCACTGCCTGTAGATAAAAGTAGGTAACGTAAACAATTACCTTGCCACTCAGAAATTGCTCGAAGAATTTGCGAGTAATCTGGTTATGTCTCGTGCCAATTTTAGCCAGGCATATCTTGTCAGGATTAAGGGCTCAATCCCATCGCTCGAGATCCGTTGCCAAGATTGGAGTCCGGCATGAATTCGAAGGTAGCTGGCCCATGCCGTCGTCCAACTTATCCACGCTGAGGACGTTGATGAAGGGAAGAACTGCTTCTCAACGAGAACGAGGAAAATGGGTTTATTTACAGTATTTAAATCAGTCTAACATGACTGCTTGAGAAAAGTGCATCAGTCTAACTTGACTGCTTAAGAAAAAGAGTGTCAGTCCAACATGACGGCATGGGCCAGCTACCTTCGAATTCATGCCGGACTCTAATCTTGGCAACGGATCTCGAGCGATGGGATTGAGCCCCCAATCCTGACAAATGGCTGACAGCGGTGAGCTGGACTTTGCGACATGGTGCTGTATCTGCGGTGAGTGCTTGATTCTTGCTTTGACTCTCTAGGCTTCATTTTGTGGTTGTTCTGTTTAGAACTGTAGGGAAGCTAGATTGTTGAGTGTTAGCTAGGTTGTGTTTTCCTAGCTAGATTTAGAGAGCAGAATCAAGGCAGTAAAGCAGCAATCATGGAGTTAAGGACACTGCTGAGAGACGAGTTGTTGATTGTTGGTGAGGAACTGGGCCTAGATGTACGCAAGGAAATGCTAAAATCGGAATTACTGAAGCTAATTTCCGAACAGGCCAGTGAGGAAGAAATTGAAATGGGGTTTGAACTTCTGGAAAGGAGAGAAGAACGAGAGAGAAAGGAACAAGAGAGAGAGGAACGCGAGTTAAGAAAAATGCAACTTGAACTTGAAAGCAAACGTTTGGAGTTGTCTCAAGGGAGTGAAGGCGCTCTGGGACGATCAAGTGAGGCAGAATCGTACCGCATGGACAGGCTATTAAAACCATTTGGGGTCGGGACCGACATAGGCTTGTTCCTAAGCAATTTTGAAAGGACTTGCGAAAAGATGAACTTCGGCCCGAGTACATGGCCACAGCGGTTGCTGTCTATGTTGCCGTGTGAGGCGGCGGAGGTAATCGCCAGACTGAGTGCACAGGATGCATATGATTATGCAAAAGTTAAGGCTAGTCTCCTGAAGAAATACCGCCTTTCAGCCGAAGCTTTTCGGCAAAGGTTTAGGAGCACAGGCAAGAAAGATAGCGATGGCTATCCGGAGTTTGCATATAGCTTAAAGGCCAACCTAGTCGAGTGGCTTAAAAGCGCGGAAGCGTACGACAACAGAGACATGATCATTGAACGCATGTGTCTACAGCAGTTTTACAAAACCATCCCCCAAGCTGTGAAACTGTGGGTGCAAGACAGAGGTAATGTAAACACTGTGGAAAGGGCGGCTGAATTAGCCGAAGAGTACGCAACCCGTAGAAAGTTGAACGCCGAGGAAGGAAACTGGGACGGTCGAAATGGACCGCGGAAACCATTTCCGTTCAAAAGGGGTGCGCAGACTAGACGATCGGAGCCTGTAGACATGGCGGAAAAGCCTGCAGAAAAGAGTGAGGAGAAACTTAGCGGAGAAACCGCACAAAAAGAACAGAAAAGAAAATTCAAATCTTTTAGACCAATTCGCTGTTACAAATGCCACAAACTGGGACATATAGCTGTAAACTGCGAGAAGTCTAGCGTAGTTTTCTCCTACGTGGAGGAAAAAGATGAGAATATGGAACTGTTAAGTCCACATCTTCACGACCTGCAAGTTAATGGAAAACCATGCCGAGTGCTAAGAGACAGTGCCGCCACGATGGACATTGTCCAGCCGTCTTACGTGACGGTAGATGACTTCACCGGAGAAGTAGCATGGATAAAACAGGTTGTAGAAGAACACAGCGTGTGTCTGCCCATGGCCAAAGTCAAAATCAATGGACCATTCGGGGAGCTACAGACTGAGGCTGCAGTTTCCAAATTTTTGTCACTGCAGTATCCTTACATCTTTTCGAATCGTTCGAATCAGTTACTGCGTGACAAAGGGCTCAAACTGGGACAGGGCATAGTACAAGCATTGACCCGAGGTCAAGCTCGTAAGATCGCGGCGCTTTCGGCTGAAAATGCTCAAGCTCCTCCAGCGGAAGCAGAAAAGGGGATAACTTCAATACCCGAATCCGAGCTAGGCCCGAGGGACAAAAGAACAGTTGAGGAGAGCCTGCCAGCTGACCAGCTCAATGAGAGCGTAGCACTAGAGTATCAAAGTTCTGGCTTGCAGGAAGAGCAAGCTGACGCACTCACAAGCGAGACAGGGTCGTTATTATCACCGGCCTCAAAGAACTTTGATCAGCTCTTACGTGTGGATAAAGAGTCACTGGCAGCTGAGCAAAAGAATGATGACAGCTTAGCTAAATTACATGACACAGCTAAAGAAGGCATTGCTAGGCGCAATGAGACGATACATGAGAGAGGAGGTTTGTTGTATCGGCACTACAGAGATCGAAAGGGTAGGATTTTAGATCAGTTAGTCGTACCTACTAAGTATAGGGAGGACCTTTTGAGTCTCTGTCATGGAAATGGGTGGTCCGGCCACCTAGGCATAAACAAATCAAAGGAAAGATTGCTTATGGAATACTACTGGCCTGGCTGTTTCAAAGACGTAGAAAACTTTGTAAGATCATGCGACGCCTGCCAACGTTCTGGTAAACCAGGAGAGACATGGAAAGCTTCACTGAAGGTAGTGCCCTTAATAACAGAGCCTTTCAGACGTCTTGTAATAGACACGGTAGGGCCTCTTCCAAAAACAAAATCGGGCTTCAGGTACTTGTTTACCATGCTGTGTCCGGCTACCAAGTTTCCAGAAGCAATCCCTTTGAGAGAGCTCAGTTCCACCGAAGTAGTAGACGCGCTTTTAACAGTGTTTGCACGAGTTGGGTTTCCAGCCGAAATGCAGGCAGATCAAGGGTCAGTATTCACGAGCGCACTGACTTCCACATTCTTGCAAAAGTGCGGGGTAAAGTTAATACACAGTTCTGTCTATCACCCTCAGTCAAACAGTGTAGAGAGGTGGCATTCGGTGCTTAAGCGAGTTTTGCGTGCGCTCTGTTACGAGCATAAGGAGGACTGGGAGAACTGTCTGCCGGCAAGTTTGTTTGCTTTGCGAACGGTTCCACATGAAGCGACAGGGTTCTCACCAGCAGAACTAGTGTATGGGAGGACACTCCGTTCTCCACTGAGAATGTTAAGAGAGATGTGGGAGGAAAGAGGGGAGAGTCCAACAGTGGTTGAATACGTGCTAAATTTACTGGAACGGCTAAGCGCAACCCAAGAACTAGTCGGAAAGAACATGGGAGTAGCTCAAAAGAACGCCAAATTCTATTACGACAAGAATGCGAGGCTTCGTACGTTTAACGCCGGAGACCAGGTAATGATCCTAAAACCTTCAAGAAAGAACAAGCTTGAAGTTCACTGGGACGTGCCCGTTAAAGTGTTGCACAAGCTTTCAGATACTAACTATGCTCTGAAAATGCCCGGTCGCAGGAAGGAGGTGAGGATATGTCACGGCAATTTGATGAAGCCGTATATAGAGCGGAGCGGAGTCGTTAACTATACCATCAAAGAGCAGGATGGCACTAGTACCAAGTTTAAGGAGTATAGGGCGACCTCCAACTCTGAAATCGGCCTAGAAGAAATAGTCGAGCACTCGGTAAGCTCGCACGCTCTAAGACCCGAGCAGCTAGATGAGCTAAAAGAGGTGTTAGGGGAATATCTCGACAGATTCAGCGATCGGCCGGGTAGAACCGAACTGATAACGCATGAAATTGAGCTGACATCAACCGAACCAGTAAGATCAAAGCCTTACAGGGTGTCTCCAAGACAGAGAGGGATTATGGAGGCAGAGATGCAGCGCATGCTAGAGTTGGGAGTTATTGAGCCCGCTGAGAGTGACTACACGTCACCGCTAATACTGGTAGAAACCCCTAACAAGGACCCTCGTCCGTGTATTGACTACAGGAAGTTAAATGCCATCACTAGGGATCAGCTCTACCCGATACCCAACATTGAGGAACGAATTGAAAGAGTTGGCGCTGCTAAATACATTTCAACTATAGATGTCGTGCGGGGGTACTGGCAAGTTCCCCTTTCAGAAAGTGCCAGCCGCTATGCCGCATTCATCTCGCCTGTAGGCACTTTTCGCCCTCTCGCACTCAGCTTCGGGCTGAAGAACGCGCCGTTTAGCTTCTCTAAGTTAATGGATATTGTCCTAAAAGACTTGCAGGAGTTCGCCTTGCCCTATCTTGATGATGTGGCAATTTTTTCGGACAGCTGGGAACAACACGTATCGCACCTCAAACAGGTGTTCTCACGGTTGAGGGAAGCCGGCTTAACGATGAAAGCGGAAAAGTGTAGGTTTGGTTGTTCGCAGGTTACTTATCTGGGCCATGTTGTCGGTCAGGGCATGAGACGGCCGGCTGAGCTGAAAATAGCTACGATTGGAGGATTTTCTCAGCCGCGCACGAAAACGGACCTTCGTTCATTTTTGGGACTTGTGGGGTACTATCAACGGTAGATTCCGAATTACTCGCAAATGGCAAGTCCATTAACAGACGCCCTCCGAAAGGGAGCACCGAGTAACGTACACTGGGATAAGGACAAAGAGAACGCTTTCCAAAGTTTGAAAACGCTATTGGTTTCTCGCCCTGTGCTTCGCGCGCCAGACTACACAAAGGAATTCATAGTTCAATGCGACGCAAGCGACAGAGGTATGGGCGTGGTACTTAGTCAGGTCGGCGACGATAACGAGGAGCATCCTATCCTCTATGCCAGCCGTAAACTAAATGTAAGAGAGGAAGCCTACAGCGCTTCAGAGAAGGAATGTGCTTGTTTAGTTTGGGCCGCCCAGAAGTTGTCGTGTTATTTGTACGGAGCGAAGTTCATCTTCGAGACCGACCACTGTCCTCTGACGTGGCTCAATCAAATGTCACACAAAAATGGTCGCTTGCTCCGATGGAGCCTCACTCTCCAAGAGTACAACTTCTCCGTTAGATATAAGAAGGGAAAGTTGCATAGCAATGCGGATGGTTTGAGCAGGCTAATTTGAATTCTGCGTTTGAGGGTCCCGCCTAAATTTTATGGTTACTAGTGCTAATTTTATTAAGCGAAGAAGATCCCCTCTCATTTAGCAGGATTCCCTCCATGATTGCTGAATTTGTCAGCAGGAATTTGCTTCAGAAATTGGCATAGCGAAATGCAGCATTTTTTGTTTCTGCACTTCTGTTGTTTTTTTTTTTTTTTTTTTTTTTTTTGAAGCCTAGCGAGTCTAAAGTGAGAGCCAATGCACGTCATCTCGGCGCAGAGCCGTGTTGTGGGGTTCATTTTGCAGTTGCCTGTCCTTGTTGGATATTTTGGGGCGGTGACAGCACAAAGCCCGCTTCTTCGAACGCAGCCTAGCTGCAGTGACGGAGAGTGGGGGATGCGCGTCTTGTCCCCCAGTCGTAATTGGGTGGCCATCCTACATTGCAGCTCGCCATTCTTAACACTATGCACTCACGTTCGCGCAGTTATTTCAATGCACTGTACTTGCCTGAGAAAAACGACCTAGTTCAGCAATGTTCAGCCACTTGTTCTTAGTTAAGTCCAGCAGGTGTCCAAAGTTGCCTTCAATGTGCGTGAGCACCTGGGACACGATACTTGACAAAGTGGAGTAGTGGCGGCCAAACAGTGGCTCCAAATCCCACCACCTGTTGGGATACGCCAGCCTGCGTAGGGTTATGAGAAGAGCTTCCTCGCCACTTACGCTGACACCCTGGGCGCTTATTACAGCGTCCGGGATAAGCAGAGACGTTCTCAGGTCTTTCAGGTGTTCCTCATGAAATCTAAACATCCGCCTAAAAGCATCTTCCTGCAGTTCTTCGATGTTAAATAGGCCGTTTACCGACTGTCGGGGTGTGCGCTGTTGGTGTCCAAGGAAAATGTCTTCCAGATCACTCCGGCTGAGATCTAGATAAAGTAGGTGCTCACAAAGAACACCTACGCGCGACCGACTCACGTTCGGCATGAATGCTGATGGCAAACTCTGAACTTTACGTCGCAAACACGACAAGAAGCACGACTGGCTCTCTGAGTACGCGGGCGAGTATGAGCTTGTGGATTAACTTGGCTGGTGAAGGAACGTAAAGGCGGGTATACAAAACTAAGCGCAACTAATTGTTTGCTGCTGATAAATTAACCTCGAAATTTTAATTAAATGCGAAAATACGACAGTTAAAATTACCATTCTTATCGTAAAATGGTATATTCTTTAAAATTGTTTCTAATAACTTTTTTTTTATGCCGTAGTGGCGCTGTCAGCGCAAGACGCTGTTCGCAAACGCAAAACCCTGTTCTAAAACTCTTCACTCCTGCGTGCCCCAGCGCTAACGCCCGCAAAGCTCTTTGGGGCCCCAAAATATTGGGGCCCCTATTCTAAAACTCCCTATTGACGCGTTATGACGCTAGTAGGGGTGCATGGAGCGCTTTGCGCGCTGCAGGAAAGTGCTCTCCCCGGCATAGAAACTGATTTGGCGGCAATTTTACTCCCCTTTTTCATCTTTCTACATACTGTAAAAAACAAAATTCATTTTTGTTGTCACAGTTTGGGTAAAATCACCGAAGCGGTGCCAGTCCTTTGACGGCTACCTGACGCGAGAAGTAACATTCTCATTTAGAGGAATCGTCGGTCAATTATTTGATCACATTGATTAGCTGAGGTAAAACATGTGGCGCCGTCGTTCTTTGTTTTTTTTTATCTCCTTGGAGTCAATGCACGCCGCATGCGAATGCTGTTTCCGTCCGTTTCGAATAGGTAATTGGAGTGGAAAATCTGTAATCTACATGTCTGTTTTCTAGCTTAAATTACGTCTTGCCGGGTAATTAAGTGGTTATTCGCTTCTATTTCATTTCAGTACTTCCTCGGAATGGGCCATATGCACATTCTCACTAGCATATAATAACTTGTTAATTGTGCGGTATACGTCCCGAAGCGACACATGGCCTCTGAGTTACACCACAGAGGTGGGCACCAGATGAATTTGGAGATTAGGAGGAACTGATTTCTTTTTTTTTTTTTTTTTTTTTTTTAGGGGGTAGGCGGGGGTGGGCTGGGCTGAGTGGGTAAAACCCAAATATGAATACGGCAAAGGCACCCTTGCCGCGGACAAGCGATGCTGTTACCGTCGTGTGGAAATGGCCGGTCCGTGTGTTGGACGAACGCGGCCACAATATTTAAACCGGCGGTCATGAAGCCGGCCCGATGTCGTCTGCCCACAGCATGCCGGTGGTCGGCAAGCGGGCTCGCCATTTGTAAAAGCTAAGCCCGGCCCAAGCCAGATTGCTGTGGTCGGGCCAGTCTACTATTTAACTGACCATGGGCCCGATCAACCGCCGAGCCCCCCCCCCCCCTTTTTTTTTTGCTTAGGTCATGCTACCCCATCTTAGTTTAATATGATGATGCGGTGCAGCCAACGACTACTCAACTGAGTGACTGGCCGCTCAGGAGTTAAAGATTCTGGGATGACTCGCCAAATCGAAAGACACCAGAGGTGTTTCCATTAAACGCATTTCCGTCGACTTGCATGATGAATTGCATTTTGTTCGGTTGCTGGTTGCCATGGCACTTCGGCGATAAAAACGCTGTAACAGTGCAGGAGAATTTTATTTCCCCGGTGCACTTTCGGAAACTAGCCATGTCGCGGGTACCGGAAAAAGAAAGACGACGCATTGTAGATCTGTGCCTACAAAACTATTCTCAACGCGTTATATCGGAGATGACAAAAAGGCCACTGAAAACTGTGAATCGAATCGTCCAGGCTTCCAAGAAGATGGCGGATGCTCCCCGTAAAGCCCGGCAAAGAGGGACCACTGAAGCTGAATACATGACCATTGTTGCGGCGGCTGCTGCAAACCCGACCTCCACCGTTCGGGAAACTAAGAACAGCCTCAGGCAGGGTGACGTCTCTGACACGTCTACCAAGCGTCGCCTCTACGCCCCAGCGTAATAAAGAGCGCGAAAAAATGACTGTATTTGTACCCTCATCACTTATTAAAAACATGCTAAGTGATTTATGTGATGAGAAGCTCGTTTCTGTTAATGTATATTGATTAAGCAGGCTGTTCACAAGCTGTAGACCAAACCAGCTGGAAAAGGCTCCAGTTAGTGAAGTGCGCCTTCCCGCAACGCCGCCTCGGTCCCTCAGTCACCTGGGTCTAGCGAAGTGCACTTTAGAGCAATGCCTGAGCGGCGCGCTCCAGCGCTGTAGCAGACGACGCGGAGCGCCTCCACGAGATGCGTGTGCGCCTGCGCCGCTTCGCTTCGATGCGCCGCCGCGCCGGCCGCACTGGCGCCCCGCGGAGCGCGACCATGGTGAGCCGTGTTCACCCTTATGGCACGTTCACACTGAGGAATCCGGCGTCTGCAGAGAATGGAATTCTCCTCCCGCCGAAAATCGCGTCGTTCACATTGCTTGCGCACCGCGCCGCCGGAACGAGATACAGCGCCATCTGCCCCATAAAGTTCTAACCTCAAACCAAGCGCGGTATATCCCGGATGTTCGCGCAGCTCGAAATTGCGCAGTTGTCTCCGTTCGCGTCGAGTTCGTGTGTTAATTTTGCGCGTCTCCACCATTGCTTGAAAAGGCAATGATTAACCCTGAGCAAGAAGAGGCAGTACTGCTAGGCCTGATGGCAAGCACCTTTCTGGCGATGCATGACGCGCAGAAGCATTCGCCGAAGAGACGACGCCACCGGCATTGGTGGGTTCGTCCTGCTTTGCAAGGGCGCGCGTAGCTTTGTCACGCCACCGTGTCAGGTCGCTTATACCTTGTGCTTCGCGTGGTACTTGCCGAAAAGGACGGGGCGGTTACGCACCAATTCGATGCGCATTTCCAATGTCGCGACGCGTTCGAAGACTGCGATATGACGAGAGCGTTGGCCTTGGCCGCCATCTTTCGAATTGCTGAGACGCGCTCCGATTGGTTCGCGGCGAGGCAATCCGGCGGCAGCTGCCGCAAACATCGGTCCGGGAGCGATCGGCGCGGAAGGGGCTATTCCGGCGGATCTCGCCGCCGCCGAACTGGGTTCCGCCGAATTGGGCGCCGCTCCAGACGCCGAATGCCTCAGTGTGAACGCGCCGTTAGAGTGGACGAGACTGTACATAGGATATCATTCAGCACCGGATGCTAGGAATATTTAATTGGTGCAAACCGTTTGAACGGTATCACCTAAAGTTCTCCATTATATCTATACTCATAGTTAAAAGATAAGTGTTTCTTGCAATTCGTAAAATATTAGAATAAATGTGATTTTGAGAAAGGCGCATCTTCTACCGACCACATCGTCGAAACAAAAACAAATGTGTGTTTATTTATTAACAAATAATTATTCTATTAATTTGTATTGCTCACAGATTTCCTCATATATATATATATATATATATATATATATATATATATATATATATATATATATATATATATATATATATATATATATAGCATATGGCCTCCAAAGTATTTTGTAAGGACCTGACAAATCTGTTTCGACCACACAAGAATAGTTGTCCTCCCAGAAGCGTTCTTTAGTTTCCCTATGACAAACCCGTTTCCTCACTTGTACAAACTATAGTTCATGACTATCATGTTTGCATGTCATATGTTTGCGTCTACTCTCCTATTTCCGTGTTCACTTTGCTCTTAAAATGTGAGCTAATTCACCAATGAACTTGCACTACGTGTGAGGTCCTGAAGAATAGGGACTATGCACGCCCGCGTGGTGGGCGTGCGGGAGCACCCCTGCCACGTTAATCAACAACCGTAATCAACAACATGTTAATCAACAAGCGTAAGACAGCTGACATAAGGAACTATAATATGAATAGAATTGAACATGCTCTCAGGAACGGAGGAGCCTAAAAGCAGTGAAGAAACTAGGAATTGGCAAGAATCAGATCTATGCGTTAAGAGACCAAACGGCAATATTGTCACGTGGTGGTGACGTAGAAGAACACAGTAGCAATACTGTGAAAGAGAAAACTAACTTTTATTGGGCGAGCCTGTGCCCACAAAACAGGCTACACTTATAGCACAACGATAGCGGCGAACACGGTCGGCGATCGTCGAAAATCTGATCAGCGGGTCAAGCGCGTCGGCTTTTATACAACAGTCGTCGAATGTTCCAGACTAATCGTTGGGACTCGCGTGCCTTGCACAAAGTTCGGCACCATTCGCGGCAGGCGATGAAATCAGATAACATAAGGTTCGGCAACAACAGAAAGAGAATAGAAGCATCGATAACTTTCCAGAAACTTCGGATACATGCAGGCGCGTCCCGCGCTGTGCGATTACATTTGTTAGGCGGCGAAACGTGGTCGCCCGATAAAGATAAGTACACATCTCAATATCATTACTAATATGGATAAGATAGTTCAAGTGGCTGAGGAGTTCTGCAGAAATTTTTACACTACCAGTGGCTCCCACGACGATGATAGAAAGAGGGAATAGTCTAGAGGTATTTGACATCCCACAAGTAAAGCCGGAAGAAGTAATGAAACCCTTGGGAGCTATGCAAAGGGGGAAGGCAGCTGGGGAGGATGAGGTAACAGCAGATTTGTTGATGGATGGTGGGAACATTGTCCTAGAAAGACTGGCCAACCTGTATACGCAATGCCTCATGACTGCGAGCGTACCGGAATTTTGGAAGAACGCTAACCTAATCCTAATCCATAAGAAAGGGGACGCCAAAGACTTGAAAAATTATAGACCGATCGGCTTACTGTCCGTTGCCTACAAAGTATTTACTAAGGTAATCGCAAATAGAATCAGGAACACCTTAGACTTCTGTCAACCAAAGAACCAGGGAGGAGCAACAGACCCTATTCATACTATCAATCAGGTGATAGAGAAATGTGCGGAATATAACCAACCCTTACATATAGCTTTCATTGATTACGAAAAAGCGTTTGGCTCAGTCGAAACATCAGCAGTCATGGAGGCATTACGGAATCAGGGTGTAGATGAGCCGTATGTAAAAATACTGAAAGATATCTATAGCGGCTCCACAGCCACCGTAGTCTTCCATAAAGAAAGCAACAAAATCCCAATAAAGAAAGGCGTTAGACAGGGCGATACGATCTCTCCAATGCTATTCACAGCGTGTTTACAGGAGGTATTCAGAGATCTGGATTCAGAAGAATTGGGGATAAGAGTTAATGGAGAATACCTTAGTAACTTGCAAGTCGCTGATTATATTGCCTTGCTGAGTAACTCAGGGGACCAATTGCAATGCACGTTCACTGACCTGGACAGGCAAAGCAGAAGGGTGGGTCTAAAAATTAATCTGCAGAAAACTAAAGTAATGTTTAACAGTCTCGGAAGAGAACAGCAGTTTACGATAGGTAGCGAGGCACTGGAAGTGGTAAGGGAATACATCTACTTAGGGCAGGTAGTGACCGCGAATCCGGATCCTGAGACTGAAATAATCGGAAGAATAAGAATGGGTTGGGGTGCGTTTTGCAGGCATTCTGACATCATGAACAGCAGGTTGCCATTATCCCTCAAGAGAAAAGTGTATAACAGCTGTGTCTTACCAGTACTCACCTACGGGGCATAAACCTGGAGGCTTACGCAAAGGGTTCTACTTAAATTGAGAACGACGCAACGAGCTATGGAAAGGGGGGGATAAAGGGGGGGATAAGAAGAGAGCAGATTGGGCAAGGGAACAAACGCGAGTTAATGACATCTTAGTTGAAATGAAGAAAAATAAATGGGCAAGGGCAGGGCATGTAATGAGGAGGGAAGATAAGCGATGGTGATTAGGGTTACGGACTGGATTCCAAGAGAAGGGAAGCGTAGCAGGGGGCGGCAGAAAGTTAGGTGGACAGAGTTTGCAGGGACAACATGGCCACAATTAGCACATAGCCGGGGTACTTGGAGAAGTATGGGAGAGGCCTTTGCCCTGCAGTGGGCGTAGCCAGGCTGATGATGATGTTGGGGGGGGGGTGGGGGGGTTAACCGGCAGCGTATTTAGAATTTCGCTGATGCTAAAATACATGAGAAGGGAAGGAGCGGGCGAGGAAAAAAGGAGGCGGCCACCATCGATGGAACACGAGTGCTATCAGCGTGCACGGAGTAATGTGACCAGGACGTCGCCCACCACGCGGCTGGCGCTCCTCTGGTTGAAGTCGAGTCATGCATGAGTGTACTAGAATAATTCTGAGTGGCGCGACCGGCTGCCGTGAAGAGACATACGTCTCCCCACAGGCCGGCTGGATACGAAGACCCATATATGCTCTGACGTCACACCAGATCTTTATTCCTTAAGTTTTCCCTTGAATTATGTGTTTTAGCTCTGTGCGTTCCCTATGACGCTGCGAAGTACCTGGCACGTCACGTGAACTTGACGGAAGATCGGGAA
This sequence comes from Dermacentor andersoni, assembly GCF_023375885.2. NCBI lineage: Eukaryota > Metazoa > Arthropoda > Arachnida > Ixodida > Ixodidae > Dermacentor > Dermacentor andersoni. The sequence continues at coordinate 12,730,899 of NC_092814.1, forward strand.
GATCACACTAGAGTTGAGATCTACTGTTTAAGTCTGTTTCACATGCAAGCGACGGCGCGGCGGTTGTCGGGCTGGCTGAGCAGCACCGCAGCGCGCAGACGCTGCTTCGTTTGACATGCTTCGTTTTGGCGCGACGCGCGCCGCTGTGATGGGCAGTGCTTCTCATGGAAAGCGCCCGTGAGCCGCGGGTTTCAGGTTTCAGCTGCGCCTTGCTCCACATTCCCATGTTGTGGCGCGCTTGAGCTGCGGGTTTGATCAGTGTATTAAGTTGGTGCTCCACTATCGTGCCTGTAGACCTCGCAAAAAATAAAAACACTGCGTATCGAACGGTGAACACAACCGTTTTTTTTTAACATTTATGAATAGCTCTTTTTGGCGACAGCTTAAAGGTCTTGCGACGTACACGCACACAAAATGAGCCAAGTTGGTTCGTACTTCCGCGACCTCGGCTTGAGTGAGTGAGACTTTGACATGAGTGCATGTAGTGCTAGACAGCATGACTTATTAAATATAATCTTGTCGAACGGTTGTATAAATGTTATAGAATCGAGTACTAGAATCACAATGTCCTCGGAGAGTACGTTAGATCTATTTATTACAAATTATGAGCCTTCATATGTGAAAAGCGCTGTTTTCCCAGTTGAAAATGACAACAGAGGTTGTGTTCAGTACTACAGAAATTTCTGTTGTACAACAGGATTTTTCTGTAGTAACTACAGATTCCTGATGGAGCGACAGACTTTTCTGATGTACAACGGACATTTCTTGTTTTGACTACAGAAGTACACTCTGTCGTATGTCTGTTGTTAGAACAGAAAGCTGAAGCTCTACAACAGATTTTTGTAGTACTACAGAAAAATTTGTCATCACTACAGGTACCCTGTTGTCCCAACAGAAATGTTCCTGAAGTAACCCGAAAAACTTCTGCAGTGCTACAGAGAGCTGTTGAAATACTACAGAAACCTATTGTGGCAACAGGCCCCCAATTGTCACAGCAGAAGTGTTCCTGAAGTAATGCGACAAACTTCTGTTGTACTACAGAAAAATGTTGTTGTACGACAGAAACCTATCATTGCAACAGGACCCCAGTTGTCATAGCAGAAGTGTTCCTGAAGTGATGGACAAACTTCTGTTGTACTACAGAGAACTGTTCCACAACGGAAACCTATCGTCGCAACATGTACCAAATGATGAGAACAGAACACTGAAATTGTGCGATGCGACAAGCTTCTGTAGTGCCCAGTTGAAAAAGGCAAGAATTCCTGTCGCAACTACAGAAATTCTGTTGTACATCAGAAGTTCTTGACATTTCTTAATTGAGAGACATTTCCGACGTTACGACAGAAATTCTGATGTCGAAACAGAAGCATTCTGTCGCGAAGGCCAATAGTTATGAATCGCAACAAAAACGTTCTGTCGCGACAACAAGAGTTCTGAAGTCGAAACAACAGCTTTATATCCTGACAGCGACTCCGACGTTACGACACCAATTCTGACGTCGCAGCAGAAACATTCGGTCGCGACGGCCAAGAGTTCCGAAGTCGCAACAGAAGCGCTTTCCGTCGCGGCCCTTTAAAATTGTATGTTAGTTTCGCATCGGTGGTGTACACTGTACTTTCCTCTTGCGTGGTATTCAATCGCGCTTCTCTGAAGCCGGCAATGCTGATGGCACCGACACCGGCATTAAAGGGACCCTGAAACGATTTTGACGATTTTCTACAAACGTACTGAGTCGTTAGAGTAGATCCTTCTGATCATTAATTGACACATCTAAGTGCTCCGCGTAAAGCGTGTAATTTATTATAAGGTTTTAAAAATGCACATCGCTGCCGATCGGAGCACGCTGCTCGGCGGAATTTTAAGCCGCCCCTACCCATATGACGAAAATCACCCATATGACGTCAGTGGGGCGAGCTATCCGATTGGCCGACCAGGGCGCGTGATCAATAATTTTTCCAACTTTATGGTAAACAAATGATCTTCGTAATAGTTGGAATGTTTGTTCATTTGTTTTTATAAACAGAAAGTAACATAAAGAGAATACACAAGAACGATTTTTCCATACAATTAAGCGCTTCCGGCACACAGCAAGTGTCGTCTGCTTGTGTTACAACGTACTCCATTTTGACGAGAGCTCCGCGGTCAGAGTGGTCTCAGTCTTTTCGCGAGCACTATGATTCGACTTTGTTGCTTTGTGGACTGCAAACGTAGCGACTGGCAATATGTCAAGCTGCGACATCGTGTCCCTCTGCAAGGCAGCATACGAGCGAGCTGGCTGCTGCGCATCGGACTGCCGCTATCCGATTGGCGCCAGGGTTTGCGTGTTTGTGGCCGTCACTTTACACCGGAAGATTACTAACGCAATAGCGTTTCGCGAGTCCGGTATTAGGGCAAATGCAAGCGCAAGGGGACAGGGTCTGGCCGCTTGACTGTGCCGTAACGGGATGAGCCATGGGATGAGCAGAATCGCAAATGCGAATGATCTGCACGGTGCAGCCACCTGGTGGCACAGAGCTCAACCATACACAGTAGCAGTAACGAAGTGTATTCTTCTTTGGCTGCTGGTGTGTATTTTTCGCAGGAGTGTAATCACCAACACTTTGTTTTTATAAATGTTTAAAATGTTTTACACTTGGTTAGAGCAATATTAGCGCTTTGTTTGGCTGGTTAAGCACTGCGCCAAGTGGCTGGACCGTGCAGACCGATCAGGCCGCACGTACGTCTACGCTAAAGTTCCTTCATCAGCTTGAGTTTATGCCTCCAGTCATTTGCCGAAATGACCAGCTTGCCTGTGGTTACCGGAGTACCAGACACGTTCGGCGCTACGACAGATTGCTCGCAACGCACTGCTTCGATAGCTCTCGCTTGGGGTCGACGGCCAAGCGGCTAGCGGAGAGATTTCACGCGGGCGGGGGCGGGCTCCAAAACAACCGGAAGTGGACGATGTGACGTCGCATCGTGACGCGAAACCAGTGAAGGCGGAACTTAGCCCCGATCGCTCGGCGAAGGAGTTGAGGAGGAAAAGCATGACTAGGGAGGAGGGTAACTTCTAATCGCTTGTAGCTCCATTAATACGTAACGCTTCACTTAAATTGTGGTGTGAATGTTCTACTTAAGCTGTACCCTACGCGTCTACAAAATTTGTCCGAACCGTTTCAGGGGCCCTTTAAAGTCGACGTGGCGAATAGTTATAATTGTGCCGTGACGACGCGGCACCAGCAACGCCCTACCGGCCTCCTCAAAATCGGCCGCTGATCAAAATCATACCATCTGCGGGAATGGCTGCGTATCCGTTTTGTTTTTGGTTTTTGGTAAGATGTGGCACACAGGCCTGTGGACTTGCATGTGCTGTTACACTGACACATTTGTTAATTTCCCAGGAATATTTCACAAGCTTATGCGAAGCGGAAAAGAAGATTTGGGTTGTTCCACAAAGTTGCGTGAAAAGCTGTCTCGCTAGGGTCTCATTATTCTGGTACAGTGCTGCCGTGAGAAGCTAGTATGCTGTCAGAAAGAACTCTCATCCACGAATGTTCATGTAGCTATTTTGCATTGAACACACGAATTATATGCGCGCTCAAAAGTGTAAAGAACGAGAGACAACTGTCGAAACTAGCAATAATAACCCTAAAAGTCAACGTTGTCTATTTCTGAATTTCTTATTTAATATGAATATCGTACATCAAAATCGATGTTCTAGCACTCCACGATGTACCTGTCGATGGTACGGACACTCTTGCTCTTGTAGAGATGCGGCACTTGACGCGGTGGAGTGATAGCGGATCTTGGCTCTTAAAATGCAAATGTAAACATCAGCGCATCAGCACGTCGTACTATTGACATGGCCAAAATCACGACCTACTGAACTACAGACCTGCACAGATCTCCCTCCTCCAGCACGCCTGGTCTAGTTCGCCCCTTTTGCCGCTAGGGACAGAACGTACTAGCAGAGTGGCGCTAGTCATAACCTGTTCGCTGTCGTCTGCTTCTGCGATCTGTTCCAGCGCTCGCGCCGCTATTTCGGCAGCTACGAAGCGTTTACGTTGTTTGTAAATGCACCAAATTCAAGAAATTACAAATAAAACAAAGTTTACGAAAGAGTGCTTCGCGTTTCAATGACGACATAGTGTAGAAAGAGTGGCGCAAGAAAGGAAAACAACGAGTACAGCCGGCAGACGGTAACATTGTCCTTTCGTTGCCTTCGTAGAAGAGAAAAAAAATCTGATTACGAGAAGATTCATACAATAAAATGTGGTGCAGTGGAGTAATAATCAAATAGAATAATAAAGAACTTCATATATTTAATATGAACGAGGAAATTTAAAAGAATGGCGCAGACGATATGTTACACAGACAACGCGCAGACTGCGAGAATCTGCAGACGCCGCAGAAGGCATGTAGCTTCAGACCTAACTGCGTGCAGCTTTCTTGAGTTAATGACAGATAAGATAACGTAACGATCACATTATGGTATACTGCTGTGTGCCACTGTGTAAGTCAGAACAAAGCAAAGGATCTGGCATCAGTTTTCACGAGTTTCCTGCCACGGACGTACGCACAAAATGGATCGAGGCAGTCGGAAGGATAGGTGAGTTCTTTCCTGTTTCTTTTTTCCGTACTGTTTCATATGCAAAGAAATTGAAGGCTTGCAACAGGTGACCCAATACTTTAAAACGCTACTGCTTTGCGTGACGCAAACTTATGTCGCTATACGGAAGATTAAAACTCTTTCTACATTGCTAAAGTGGATTTTCTGAACGGCACGGCACATAAAGGCTGTGGAGAATGTACGTGTAATTGAAGATATACATGCAATTCGCTTATTAAGCGGGAAAGTACTAAAATAAATATTATTTCGCACTTTAACGTGGCGGCAGTTTTCTCTTCTAAATTAACGCGGAAAAACGAGCTTTATAAATCGGAGAAGGAAACTGCTCTCCCATTTGCGAACTCTGTGAACAAGTGCGACTGAGGCATTGGTTTTTTGTTACTGCGCGTAAAATAATACAAAAGAGTGCTTATGACCATATGTTACAAAGCCGCAAACTATATTCACCGACTTTTTCCAGGTTCAGGCAGTCAAGTTTGGGAACCGAGTGACCGTTCAAAGGTGTGCAGCCTGCACTTTACGCCTGACGACTACAAACCAGGCTTGAAGAGGAAAATCTTAAAACCTGGAGCAGTGCCATCCGTTTTTCCCCCTTCTCCTTCTCATCATGCTCCAGCCTTGCGGAAAAAGCGCTGTGCGCAAAAGCGGGCGCAGGTGCAAACCGTGCAGAGTGCAATGCATGAAGACAAAAGGTCAGCGAGAATTATTAGTTTTACAGAGATCAAATTTATTATTGCTTGCATTACTCATTTCTTCATTTGGGTCGAACATATGCATATAAATCAAATATTTTTTAATTATTATTCGCAGGAGAAAGCCTAGCGCACCACCATCACCAGACGGCGTCTGCATCAGAAACGGCCCAAGATTTGCTGCATCTACCAGATCAGCTGAATCCACCTTCCTCGCCACACGATGCCGATGTCGAAAACATTGCTTCTCCAGCACACATGGAACACAGTCCCCAAAAAACAATGGGGCGCTCGATGACATGTCACACGAAGATAACACGCAAGAAGATGCGTTCACTGGCAAGTGCTACGAAGACGTTGCGCAGGAAATGTCAGAAATTGGAAAGAAGAAATGATAGTTTGAAGTCACAGCTTGCGCAGTTGAAAAAAGAATTTTCCAAGGTCAATGCACTCGCCGAAGCTACTGGCGCAATCACGCTACAGGTATACATCTACGTCTGGGGGCCTATATACTGTAAAATCGTTAAAATCACGCGCTATTTATTTACGCAAATTTCGCGATTGAAAAATGCCGCGAAGTTTAAGGGCAGACGAAAATTTTGGCAAGAAATAAGGACGCTATGTTGGAAACTAACAATTATATTGCCGACTACATCTGCTAGCTGCAGGCACGCCGAAGTATTAGTCCAATGAGAACTTACGCATGAAGTGCATGCGTTATCGAATTTAAGTCATATGTACAAGCCTGAACAGAGTGGACTGTTTCGGAGAGGCAGAAATGGTTAAAAAGAAACGACAAGGAATTCTCGCGGTCCACTGTGCCTGAAGTTTCGCTTACTTTATAAGTGCGAAGGTTTAGTAGCCGTGAACATGTCCCAGGTCCCCAATTCATGAACAGATGGGGGCGCGAAATGAGGTTTTACAGTAAATGACTTTATTTGATCTTCAAAAACAAGAAAGGGGCTGACAGATGGAAGAGCACACTGTGGTATAAAGTTTGTAAACAGGGATGAAGTGCCTCAGACAGGCTGGCCAACGTTTCGATAGGAGGACCTATCTTCGTCAAAGGCGGCCTCGGCATCCTCGGCGTGTTAGTTTTAAAGGGTTAGTGCAGTGACGTCACGTGCGGGTGTTGTCGCTGGCGGCTGGTTTTAAAGAGAGAGATTACAAGAGGAAACAAGCGCTGTCGTCCGCCGTCTGTGAGCTTCATTCTCAAGACGAGGAGACAAGAGCATGAGAGTGGGCACGCGGGAGAAAAGAAAAGAAATAGAAGCAGAAAAAAAGGAAAAAAAGGAAAAAATAAAAAAGGGGGGTGGGGAAAACCAGGGCGGCACCAAGACAGACAAAAAAGGGGGAGTGAAAGAAAGAGAAGAGGGAAATCTTTAAGAAATACGGGGGCTTGGGAGCGTGTTGGGGATGCGAAAGGTTAAAAGGTATTCAGGGGGAGTCGTTGGCGGCATGTTTTTGAGGCATTAACACGGCCGGTCAAGCGGTACGCGCGCGAGTAACACAAAAGACAAAAAAAAAAAAAACCGGAGAAAGGAGAAAACCCAGACAAAAAAAAAAGAAAAAAACATGAGTTGAAAGTGACTTGAGTAGCATAGTAATAATACGTCGAGTAATTTTGAAATAGTTAAGGTGGCGACGAGGAGTCTGCGGTGCAATGTATGGGGTGACTGAAAGGCAGCGGCATGGTCCTTCAAGGGGCACTGCCCCACGCGCTTAACGTAGGTGTCGTTACGGCGGCATCCAGAGATGTCGATACTCTGGGTTGAGGCGCCGAAACAGGCATATTGACTTCGGAATGTGTTGTCGAGGGGATCTCAAGAGAAAAAAAAAAAAGGATAAAAAAAGGGGGGGGGGAGGGGAGGGTAGGGAAGGGAGAGGGGGAGGGTCGAAACCGGTATAACAAACAGTAGGGTGACGCGCGCAGAAGGGGGCAAGTGTACATGGAAGAAGGGGATCGTACAGTTGGTATAGACGTAAAAACCTGAAAGAGTACAATAAAATAAGTAGTAGGCAGGAAAAGATTTTTTCCCCCACTTTTCCCCTTCCCCCTCCCTTTCTCCGAAATGGAAGAGTACGTGAGGTTAAGAATTAAAGTTGGCTGGTGGCCTAATGTGTTTTGTGTATTGGTTGATGATATGAGAGTTTCAGATTTAAGTTACAGCTTTTAAAGATTCTAAGTTGCCGCGTGCCAAATTAATTCCTGTCGGGTGTAGGCAATTAAACTTGTGTATGAGGTATGATTCCGTATACTTCCTTTCGCGAGGGGAACGGAAATTTGTTTGTAGTATATAGAGCCTTGCTTTGTCAAACATATGTCCATGTTCATTAAAGTGGCTGGCTACTGCTTTGGGTAAATTGTGTTTTGTGTCCGCGCGGTGACCATTGAGTCTTGTATTAATTTGTTGTCCAGTCTCACCTATGTATTGTTTGCTACAAGCGGCGCATTCTAGACAGTAGACTACGTTGCTTGATGTGCAGGTGAAAGCCGAAGTTACCTTGTGTGTGTAATTCGACGCTGTACTTTTTACTGTAGTAGTAGATTGAATGTGTTTGCATGTAGAGCACCTGGGGCGGCCACAGGGATTGGTTCCCAACTTCTTCTTTTTCTGTAGTTTGGCGTGCACAAGAACATCTTTAAAATTAGTGTTGCGTCTGTAGGCCACTCTGGGAGGGTCGGGAAAAATCTTCTTAAGTTTCTGGTTGCTGGTGAGAATCGGGTAGTATTTACTTAGGATGTTATTCACGTTTGGGAGTGCGTTTGAGAATTTAGTAGTAAGAAGAGGCGTTGTTGTTCTTGTGATCCTCGGGCGGGGCTTGAGGACCTCGGCTCGATCAAGTTTGGTTGCAGCGATGTAAGCTGTTTGAAGGTCACTGTTTGGGTGGTTCCTGTTTGATAGCGTTTCTTTAAGGTGATCGAGTCTATCTATGTAGTCTTGGTTTTCAACGCAAATGCGACGTAGTCGTGTGGCTTGGCCTTTAAAGATGCCTTGTTTGCAATGTCTGGGATGGTGGCTGGTATATTCTAAGTACTGTTGTTTGTCGAAAGGTTTCCTATACAGCGTTGTCTTTAGTTCACCATTGTCAATGTATATTGTTGTGTCCAGAAAGTTTATGCGCTCAGTTGAGGATTCTGATGTGAATTTTATTGTTGGGTGAACAGAATTTAGAAAGGCTACATATTTATCTAGACTGTCTTGACCATGTCCCCAGATTATGAGTATGTCGTCTATGTACCGTAGGTATGTGTGGGGCTTGGTAGTACAGCGCGATAGGAAATCTGTTTCTAGAATCCCCATAAATATGTTCGCGTAGGTTGGTGCAAAAGGCGTACCCATGCTTGTACCATGTATCTGTAGGTAGTAACTCTCTTCAAATTCGAAGTAGTTATGTGTGAGAACTAATTCAAGGAGAGACAGGTAGACTTCAGTAGAGTGTTGTGCACTGTGTTTAGACAGCGTTTGTTTTATCGAAGCTAAACCATCAGGGATTGGAATGTTGGTGTACAGCGCCGTGACGTCTAGTGTTGCGAGAATTGTGTTGTGGGGTAGTGTGCCTTTAGTATTAATGTCTTCTATAATTCTCAGCAGGTGGGGCGTATCTTGTACAAATGACGGAAGTGCTTTTGGCAAGTCACCAAGGTGGTGGTTAAGGAATGTGGAGATGCTCTCTGTCGGGCTGTTGTTGTTTGATACTATCGGACGGCCTGGGATAATAGCAGTGTATAGTTCAGCGGATGGAATTTTATGAATTTTCGGAAGGAGGTAAAAACGTCCGGCAGTTTTGTTGCTTGGTTTAAGAAATTTGTATTCTGATGGTGTTATCAATTCATCGTATTATTACTATTCACGTATTATTACTATGCTACTCAAGTCACTTTCAACTCATGTTTTTTTCTTTCTTTTTTTGTCTGGGTTTTCTCCTTTCTCCGGTTTTTTTTTTTTTTGTCTTTTGTGTTACTCGCGCGCGTACCGCTTGACCGGCCGTGTTAATGCCTCAAAAACATGCCGCCAACGACTCCCCCTGAATACCTTTTAACCTTTCGCATCCCCAACACGCTCCCAAGCCCCCGTATTTCTTAAAGATTTCCCTCTTCTCTTTCTTTCACTCCCCCTTTTTTGTCTGTCTTGGTGCCGCCCTGGTTTTCCCCACCCCCCTTTTTTATTTTTTCCTTTTTTTTCCTTTTTTTCTGCTTCTATTTCTTTTCTTTTCTCCCGCGTGCCCACTCTCATGCTCTTGTCTCCTCGTCTTGAGAATGAAGCTCACAGACGGCGGACGACAGCGCTTGTTTCCTCTTGTAATCTCTCTCTTTAAAACCAGCCGCCAGCGACAACACCCGCACGTGACGTCACTGCACTAACCCTTTAAAACTAACACGCCGAGGATGACGAGGCCGCCTTTGACGAAGATAGGTCCTCCTATCGAAACGTTGGCCAGCCTGTCTGAGGCACTTCATCCCTGTTTACAAACTTTATTTGATCTTGTACGTTTTACACGCTTTTGACTAGTACTTCATTTATTTTCAGGAAAAGCTGGACGAGAACGATCAGAAAGCTATATTTTTAAAGGAGCAGCTGCAATGCCTGAATGAAAAAAACCACCACTGGACAGAAGCCACAATCCGACAGGCAATACTGTGGCATGCAAAGTCACCATGCGGCTATGAAATGCTGCGGCGGTCAGGATGCCTCACTCTTCCAAGCCGTACGACACTCAAGCGCTACGTAGGGTGCTGCAACGGCGAAGTTGTTTCTTCACTAATGAAACAAAGATTGCACCAAGAAAGCGCACGCCTGTCCGAACGAGTATGTCGCTTCCAGATGGAAATATATTTTATTACATTATACAAGAAAATAATTAACGAAGAAAGTGCCTAACGTGAGTGCTTGGCTGACCATAAGCCATTGTTATCACCCCAGAACGAAACGTGAACAGGAAAGGAAAGAAAATCCTAGCTAGCCACATTATCTCAAAGTGAAACGTACGTGTAGTCGAGACGTGGCTGGGCGATAAGGGCGTTCTGGCACCAGTGCACTGAAGCTGTGTGAACCACCTCAGTGTCTTAAATGGGTAACGGCTAATGAGGTACTTTGTGATGGTCACGTTTCAATTCCTCATGACTGTACGTTGCATAATTTCAGTTTGCGACAACGCGCTTATTTGCACCCCTCGAACAAAAGATAGTCGGTGCGTAACCGCTGTCCATTTGATATATTGTTTAGCCCACCCGGACTTCTTTCTTTCTTTCTTTCTTTCTTTCTTTCTTTCTTTCTTTCTTTCTTTCTTTCGGTATTTGCGCTGTGCGCAATCACGTTCCTTGGACGAATTATCTGATGCAATGAAATGCGATTTCCTTTTTTAGGAAAAGATGGGTTCCTTAGTCGTGGATGAAATGTCGCTAAAGCAGGCTGCGACATACGAAAAAAAGGCAGACAGGATTCATGGACTAATTGAAATGGGAGGTCTGGAGAAGGAACTCGGAATTGAAAATGAACTGGCCACACACCTTCTCGCTTTTGTGTTCGTCGGGCTGTCGACGCACTACACGTAAGATGATCATTACTTTTACTAGAACAATTCCAAAGGCTTCTATTGCGATGGAAACGTCGCCATGATATAAGACATAACATTTCAACTTCTTTGAACAATATAAGTTTCGGAAAGAACTACCTGAACATTTAGCGTGCAATAGTGATTTCACGAAATATCCTGCGCCTTTATATTTTTCAGCCTCCCGGTCGGATATTACTTCACGCAGTCTATAAAAGGGGATCAATTGCACCGACTAGCACTCCAAGCCATGAGGTCCATTGAAGAAGCGGGCTTTCAAGTTCTCCGGCTTGTAGCCGACAACCACGCATCTAACTGCAAGATGTTTGCCATATTCGGAAGTGGTCAAATAATTCCACTCGTGCCGTAAGTTGTCCGGTGTACTTGCTTGGACTTCACGTTTCAGTACAACGTATGTCTGGGATATTTGTAAATATAAGTCAAGGCACACTGACGCTCACTTTGTATTATAGAAAACTTATTCAGACTAGCCGTAGTTCATTTGCATAGAGCCCACATGTATCATATGTTGTACGAGCGCAAGTATGTAATCAAGAAATTAACGCTTTTGTCAATACTGCCTTTCGGAATACGTGCAGCGCTGATCGCATGGCTTTAGAAATAAACCAAGATCTACGCACCTGAGTTTCAGGCTGCGTGTACATTTGTATTAGTGAACTGAAAAATTTAACAGCTAGACTGTGGGAGCCTGACAACCACTGAATGTTATTTTGTAGAACCATCACGTGATGAAAGGAGTTTCTCCTTAGATATTGCTAACTGAAGTACACGCATCATCGGCAAGGCTTTCAGATTCGTTTCTTAGAAGCAACATTACATACAAAATGATTGTGTGTGTGTGTGTGTGTGTGTGTGTGTGTGTGTGTGTGTGTGTGTGTGCGTGTGCGTGTGCGTGTGCGTGTGCGTGTGCGTGTGCGTGTGCGTGTGCGTGCGCGTGCGCGTGTGCGTGCGCGTGCGCGTGCGCGTGTGCGTGTGTGTGTGTGTGTGTGTGTGTGTGTGTGTGTGTGTGTGTGTGTGTGTGTGTGTGTGTGTGTGTTGAGTACGTATTGTCAAGCCTGTTTTCTTTTTTAATTGCAGACACCCTTTGGACACCAATCGGAAGTTGTTCCTAGCTTTCGACCACTGCCATATCCTCAAAAACCTCCGCAACCAGTTGATATCCACAAACAGAGTGCTGTGCAACGGCGGACACTACTACAGCCCCAAATATTTAAGAATGCTACTGGACATAATAGAAAGACAACCTTCATTCAAGCTTGTGCGGAACCTGACACGGAAACATGTGTACCCGACAAACTTCGAAAAAATGAGCGTGAAGAGGGCCCTAGACGTGTTCTCCCCTCAGGCATGTATAACTAAAACTGAAAGATATTTAGTGACATCATGAAGATGCCACCTCTCTTAATTAATTCCATGAATTCAATGCGTGACGCACACTTTCGTGGCAAATTAACCTATAGACAAAATATTATATGAGCTTTAGGTCCAACTTTTCTTTTTTTCAGGAAAAAAATCTTGCAGGATTATTTCGAATCCACGATTGCCCGCAAGTCCTTGATTTACCCTCCGTATAAGGCGTCTATGTGGACATCTGCGTATATTTTTAAATGCAAGAAGAAATGCGTTCATGCTAGCTTGGAAATTAGTTGTCATTATAGCGGTATACCTTTAGCGTAATACATATTTCGACTGCGCCTGAAACAAGCCTGTCATTTGCTGTCAAAATTGATAGCGCTAGTGTCCAGAGAGAAGGTGCGGCACGTGCCGGCTTATATTTCTTTCAATATTGATATACATAAAGCTGCTGGAATTCTAGGGCAGAATATTTCGACGGAACATTTACAGCACTTGTTTAGTAGGCTAAATATCCGCAGGTACCGTAGCTATAATGTAGCAATTAAGCATACTTAAAGAGAAGAAATATGAAACTTCATGTACATTCCCTGTGAATAGGTTGATTGGGATCTCAAATAAGCATCGAGTACATTTGTGCGCTTTAGTAATTTGTGTTGACCACCAAACCAACTTTACATAGATCACATCTACGACGAAAATGTCGGTGTAACAGTACACCTGAGCACACTTTCGAAGATAATTGTCAATTGCATGCGATGCGCCATTCATAACTTGGAGTAACTTGAATTCCTCATATTGCTTCTAGCATAAAGCTGTCCTAGCTGTGCGCTGGCCGGTCGCGCTGGCTCATTACAAGTGGCCATACCGTGACAAAACGCCTCGTCAAATTAGTAACCAACGGATGACGTTTAGTCCTTTGTCAGGATTTCTAAGCGGCTTCACTGCGGAGAGCAATTGTGAGGCCCCATCAGCGGTTTTTTTTTTCCTTGGCCGTCTTTTCTGAGCACAAACAATATATTTGCTTGTCGATATCTTGCCCCAGAGAACTTAAATTCATTTCACTCATGTGTTCTAAACACCGATTTCGCCGTAAATTCCGTCGTTAAAGTTATTTCATAATTGATGTAAGTTTAGTTGATCAGGAGGGCATAACACATGATTGAAGCTCCTTCAGTTTGTTCATAAAAACGTACGTTGATTTTAACGTCATAGACAGTTGCGACTTTTTTAACAAAGAGAGAGAGAGATCCGGGGGGGGGGGGGGGGGAATTTAGTATAACGACAAGTATTTTCGCCGGTGTGTACGATTCCGCTGGCATGCTACCCTGTATAAGGAAGGGGAAGGGGATTAACGATTGCAGAGGAGATGAAAAAAAAAATCAATAATAATATTTGTGCCTGTTAGTTTGCCGCCCTGTACATCTATATTCTATTGCATTGAGAGGCTGTCAACTTATTGTAGCGTTTAAGTAGGCGTTTTGCGACTTCGATCAGAATATCGGGAGATCGAGCGAGGAGTACCATCCATAATTCGCACGATGCTCCTCGACAGCGAAGCTTCCAGAAGAACTAAGTGCAAAGGTGGGGAAAGTGCATGGTTGAGGGGACTAGGGAAAATATCCTGGCCAATAGTCGGCCGCGCGATATTCATGGATTTCCGAACTCTGATGTTTACTCTTCCTCTCACTGCCTCCAAATTCTTGAACGAAGAAGGGACCCTCCATATACATACTCTTTGATTTTAGCAAAAACATGATTTTAAAGCCAAGCTTTATATGAAGGTTCTCCCGGACGTTCCCGTATGTGGCTAGTGGGTGGTGCTGCTTCCTTGCCGAATAGATTACACTTAAAGAAAATGAATTATGTCTCGCAGCACAGCAGCCCGCGATGCACGAACCATTAGGCTACAATATCGCACGTATACTTCCGTACGTTTACGCGTACTGCTCTTCGATATGACCGCTGTGTGCGTCGCGTTGTGCAGCACGTGTCCGCGAGAGCACATGCAATCGTGCCAGTTTCCTTCATGCAAGTAAGGAGGAACGAAGCGGAAAAATTCATAGCATTTGATTAACCGCTTCAAATAGATTTCAAGGTATGCGGCGTGTCTGTATACCTTGGAATATGTTTTTTCTTTTGGAATCCTCTGTAGCAATTGCTACGAATGGGTGGATGTCTGGGTTTTCCTTGATTAATTCTCTCCACCTTGCGGGTTTCCGCAGAACTATTACGTCATAACTTTTCCACTCCCTTTATTCTTTCGAGGTTACAGCTGCGCTGCGGTACCTTCAGCAATATGGCAGAAGATTTGCGATAACAGGTTTCGAAGACAGTCTGCCAACAATCCAGTACACGGAGACAGTATTCAAATGGTTCACTATACACAACATCAGAAGTACCACCTTTCACATAGTAAGCCGGGACCCAAACAGGATGCCGTTCAGCTCTCCAGATGATGACAGGTATCAGTATAAACGTCCACGATCCTTCTAACTAAATGCTATTGTTTTTTTACAACACTATGTCATTTCAGGTTGCTGTGGCTAGAAAAAGAATTTTTGCCCTTCTTCGCATCGTGGAAGGCCGCAGCACCCCACAAGAGGGCATTCATATCTCTCGAAACACACGAAGCTTTGCAGGTCACCAAAATGTCCACAGTCCGGTGCACACAATTCCTCCTCCGTTCCGGTTTCCTTTATGTGTTGACTTGAAAATTCTCCAGTGACCCTGTCGAGGCACTTTTTTCCACCATTCGGCAACTGAACGACCTGACAGACGCCCGTGCAGCACTTTCATCTCTGCAAAAAGTTCACCAAGCGGCAGCACAGAGAAGGCAATGGCTCCTCTTGGATCCGCCCTTTCAACCTCGTGGCCCACAGAGGAAACAGCACTACAAGAGTCAAGAACCGTTCAAGAGCAATCAGCCGAGGCTTCATCAGCGATGCCTGCTCCGACAATGTGACAAGCGATGCGGCCACATTTGGCGGCTCTACGGATTTACTGTGGTGGGTTTTTCGTCGTAAATTAATTGCAATGTAATCAGTTCAATTGGCCGCAATTGTGCGTGGTGCGAAGCTACTTGCCCTGTAGCGTGTGAATGGAGAAGAGCGTGTCAATTATTGCACGCTCATATGTAAATGACGAGTACCAATAGACAGAGTGACCTATGTACCCAGAAATAAAAAAGGAGGCCTTCGGCAGCCGCTACTACGGTTCCCTAATGACTAACGACATATTCTAGCACGATGGCACAATCACAAGAAATACCCACAGACACACCTCACAGGCACTACTGCGCCTTTGACGCGTGCCTACGTGTCTTCGTTATGATTGTGCCTTCGCGCTAGATTATGTCGTTAAGCAAACACCAACTAGCCCAACAATGAGTCCTTCCCAATGACCTCCTATTCTGTTCCATCAAGATCTACATATTGCGGTGCGGTCGATGTATACTGATTATGGCGATATGCCCTTGAACTATTCGGTCGTGCGAGCCCTACAATAACTCCCTTAAGAAACAATTACACAAGCTTAAATTCACGAGCAATAATGCTGCGCGCGACATATAAACCGTGTATACCAGCTAATGCAATAGCTGTTAATATAAAACAAGCGACGTAAAAAAAAACGGTGCAAGATACAGTTATAAAATCCATGGTGTGTTCGTTCTCGGCGTCAAAGGTCGCACGACCGAACACCGTGGCATAGAATAAAGAACAACTTACCGTGGGTCGTCACAAACACACACACACACACACACATATATATATATATATATATATATATATGTGTGTGTGTGTGTGTGTGTGTGTGTAAATTTTTATTCGAAGCCAGCTGATATGTATACCTAATCAGGAAGCATAATACGTACTTATTTGTTTAATTTATGTCATATCTGTATATGACGAAGTCCTTCAAGTATTTTTATTGTGTTTGTTTTTTTCTTCCCTTAGGCCCCCCTAGCCAGGCATCAGGGCGAGCACGCTTGGCCTCATTGCAGGTTTTCTCGTCAAAGCAGCTGAGGACAGCATCAACTGCAGCCAATGCATGGAAAAAATCAAGGCTCCCCGCTCGTCTAGCCCCGCTACTGCCGTTATATTCAATTTAGACCGGGGAGGGCTTTCTTATCCAACACTTGCATTTCTTTCATTTGTTTGCACTTTGGAAAGGGCAGCAGAAGCGTTTGCACCGTTTGCCATATCTATGAAGAAGCCGATGGCACTTTTCGTGCAAACAACACTCACAGCAGCAACTGAGAATCCGGTTTTCAGACATGAAGGTGCTACAAGAGAGCATCAGGAAACCACCGCGCGGCTTGTGCTGCAGAAGTTCAGCCGTCCCTTCTTTGCGAATTACGCTGTCGACAAGACCACCAAAGAAGGAAAAGCCAGACGAATTGCGGAAAAGCCCAAATGTCGAAAAATTTTGAAAGTCTAGACATGTGTTCGTTGTGCCAGAGTTAAGGCGTCTGTGCATTTGTAAATAAACTTGATTGAATTTTCCCGCAAGTTCAATATGCTCTTCAGCAGTGACGCCAGCTGGAAACAACGTACACCAGCAACACGTAAATAAATCCCTATGTTTTTCGAGATCACAAAGTATAGGCATGTGAAACATATGTTAGAATGATAAAACGCCTTGACGACGACCAGCAACGACGCTAAACCTTTAGTTAAATTTTCAAGCGATAGCATAAGTACTTATGTACAATCACATTGATGAATACGTGCATTAACACCTATATAAGAGAAACTGAACTATTGCGTTGTGCGATAGGGAGCTCGCCTACTATAACCCAAAACGTATAATTGCAGATAGCGCATGTATGCTTCATATCCAGACAGCAATTATAGCTGTCTGTTTAGGCGATCGATCGATGATGGAAAACGCCGTTTCTCACATCTGCGTACATAATTATGCCGAACCTCGATCACGAAGCCAAAGGCCCTCGGTAGTTATGTCAGTGACATTATCAGTACGTTTGTTATGATGCGCTAATATTTGGAGGTTACATGTAGCTGGCAGTGCGTACCAGGCGATCATTTTCGCGTAGTATGATGTGCGGGCAATTGCAACAAGTTTTACGAGCGAAGTAGTCGGTAATTCACAACGACAGCTACTACGGTGCATGTGTTTGTTCCTGTTTCCGCACTGTAGTCGCTTCTTTAGTGAGAATTGCTACTTCGCTTATGATCGGGATCGCGGTCGAGATATATATATGCCTGTCAGAAAGAAGGAGCAATAGAGGCATTGGTTCTAAGTGACGCATCATACACCATCTTAAATAGCTTAGAATCAGTTCAATAAAAAGCTTCGCGATGCATATTTGGCTCGCCGAGCACGTAAGCAATGGCTTGATCAGTTAATTTTTTTTTTTTCTCTTGTGTGGAGCGGCGCAAGATTTCCGCATAATCGGCAAACCTAGATCATGCAAGCATTCGTGTATGGTTGTACACGTCATTACGTAGCACTGCGATGACTACACTTAAACAGTTTTGACGTACTAGCTGTTGTCTTCTCAAGAAATTGTCGCATACGCTAGCAGTCCGCCACAGCAGAGGCGCACGCGCACGTTCGAACGCCGCACAGCCGCCCGCCGCGTAGCAGACGAACAGGTTATAAAAGCGTCACCTACGGCCACCGGTTGAACGAAAGTGGGCGCAAGCTGCTCCCATAGAAGCCCGATATCTGTGCAGGTCAGGAGTTCCAGTAGGTCGTGGCCAAAATGTACACCGGAAAAGCATGTCCGGGGTGGTGCAGTGGTAAAATGCCGGGCTCGGAATCGTGAGGTCGCAAGTTCGAATCCTAGGCGCGAACGTTTTTTTTTAATTTTATATTTTTCTTTTTTTACTAACAAATTTGCATAGCCTTAACGAGGTCTCTGTCAATTTTTAATTAAATATTGATCAAGAACTACAGAACTTTCTGCTACAGGACGTCACACTACAGACAACAGAACTACAGACAACAGAACTACAGACAACAGAACTACAGACAACAGAACTACAGACAACAGAACTACAGACAACAGAACTACAGACAACAGAACTACAGACAACAGAACTACAGACAACAGAACTACAGGCAACAGAACTACAGGCAACAGAACTACAGGCAACAGAACTACAGGCAACAGAACTACAGGCAACAGAACTACAGGCAACAGAACTACAGGCAACAGAACTACAGGCAACAGAACTACAGGCAACAGAACTACAGGCAACAGAACTACAGGCAACAGAACTACAGGCAACAGAACTACAGGCAACAGAACTACAGGCAACAGAACTACAGGCAACAGAACTACAGGCAACAGAACTACAGAAACAACGTCCCAAAATACGACAGACTGTGAAAATTTCCTGTTGTGTTTTTCAACCGGGTTAAGCAGCCCAATTGGTGATCATAATCCAATATGCATTTTTATCGAGCGCCAATTAAAAAAGGTTAACAAAAATATAACTAGGATATTTCAGAACATCAATGAGCGTACAATGGTAACGTTTCAAACAGAATTACAACGAGTAAGTTGGGAGGACGTACTTGAGGAATATAATGCAGAAAGAGCCTACAATATCTTCATTGAAAAATTCTTAGTTGTGTATAAGAAACACTTCACCGTCAAACAATATAACCCCAAGTCGTGCAGAAAACCATGGATAACAAGAGAGATAATAAAGAAAATAAAAAAACGCCAAAAGTTGTACGCCAGATTCATTAAAACTCGTGAAATTGCTGACCTTAAGAATTTAAAATTTACAGGAACAGTCTAAACAAGGAAATAAGGAAAACCAGAGATAATTATTATCTACAATCTTTTTATTGAGTGATGGAAACTCAGAAAAACTGGAGGAACCTTGATAATATATTAGAGCGGAAACAACGCGCAGAACCTACTGAAAAAATTAGCCTAGAAGGTCGTTTACTGTCCGAAACAGACATGGCGAATGCCTTTAACGAATACTTCCTGAACAGAGAAACACAAGCGCATACACGCCCGAAAACCACTCTCTCTCTACCCGGAAACTCAAACACAATCTTTTTCCATCCAATTAACGTTGGCGAGGTCTGCTCTGTATTTATGGCAATGAAAAACTCTAATAGTTGTGATTCAGACGGCCTGCAGATAAAACCCATAAAATATGTCATACACGATATAGCCCCCATTCTAGTGCATATCAATAATACCTCCATTGCGGAAGGCATCTTTCCGTCAAAAATGAAGGTTGCTAAAGTCATTCCAATATATAAGAAGGCAGACAGGCTCAATATTCAAAACTATCGCCCCATATCAATTTTACCGCACTTTTCTAAGGGACTTGAAAAAATAATATTGATCCATTTAACATCCTTCTGTGAAAAATATCGCGTTGTAACGAAAGCTCAGTATGGCTTTCAAAAAAAACAAATCAACACAGTTAGCACTACTACACCAGAAAGACCATATACTGCAAAATTTTGAAAGGAAGCAACTGACAATAGGCATATTTATAGACTTTACTCAGGCCTTCGATCATATTAACCATAACCTATTATTAACAAAGCTTGATACGTATGGTATCAGGGGCCTCCCACTGCAGTTAATTCAGTCATATTTAGAAAAAAGACGGCAATATGTGCACATGAATAACTTTAAATCGTTTTCTGGAGAAATAAAAACAGGAGTCCCACAAGGAAGCATTCTTGGACCGCTGCTTTTTAACTTATATATAAACGATATTGTTCTGATCTATCCCAAGGCAAAATTTATCATATATGCAGACGATACTAGTGTGTTTATTTCATCGGCATCCTATACTAGTTTAATAAACAGCGCAAACGAGTTTCTCCAGAACATATCCTCATGGTCTATAGAAAATTATCTAAAATTAAATTCAAATAAGACCAACGCCGTAATCTTTTATGCGAAAGGCACAAAGATTCCACAAAGCCACACTTTAGAGATGAACAATGGGAGCATAGAAATAGTAAATGAAATTAAAGTATTAGGTACATACTTCTCTTGTACGCTAAACTGGGATCGACAAGTAGACTCTGCAGTGCAAAAGCTTAGCCGTATCACAGGAATGCTAAATAAGAATAGATATCGTCTACCAACATCCGTAAAAATATTAATTTACCACTGACTATTTGCATCACACATTAATTATAGACACCTTGTGTGGGGCACAACAACTGAAGCTAACCTCAGGAAAATACACTTACTACAGAAAAAGATCGTACGTATCATTGCAAACGTGCCATATCACAGTCACAGTGAGCACCTCTTTAAACAATACAACATGCCTACAATCTACTCTCTATACAACCGCTCTCTCCTTCGTATATGGCACTCAAACTCAAACTCTGAAAACAGCGTATTTAATGAAATTGCTTGTCTGCAAAGAAATACCGCTACCTATATCACCCGTCACGGAGAATATTGGTCTATACCCCCTTCAAGAACAAACTACGGTTTGCAAATGACGAAAAATAAATTACCCAGGCTGCTTAATTCATTACATGACGCTGGCATTGACATCATTAACATAACACGTTCAGAACTGTCGTTACTTATCAGAACCTTCTCCTAAATAATGAATCAAGCGTAATTTCTTTTTCACTTGTATTCACATGTGTGTTGTTAAATGTTTGTAATGACATAATTTTTGCTTGTCCTTTTCTTTCTCCTAATTATTCCAATATTAATCGACCATCGTATCTCTTCACCTTTAATTATGCATCGTCAAGTGTACGCGATTTTCACTTTTATTCACGTATTGCCAAGTGTATGTAATGTGGTGGTTCGTACTGTCTGCATTGCTTTATTTGCCCTTATCTCATTTCTTTGTTCCTTTTTTGTTTGCTCCGTTATAGAAAATTCTCTTGAATTGATTGATGATTGTAATTAATATTTATATGTAATGTTCTTTGCGTACGGTCGATTGCGCTACTCACTGCCACCATGTAACACGGGGGCTAAGGGCACCTCAAGCTGCCTCATTGCAGCTTTTATCTTAGCCCCCGTCATTGTATTTTAGCAATGGAAACAAATAAAGAAAGAAAGAAAAGTAAAAAAAAAAAAAGAAAGGCGCGTGCACATCTGCTAACGGCGCTCGAATGCCACAGGGCGTTCGGGCGCCATCTCGGCCACCCGGATGCAAGAGACCCTTAGACGGCTTTGAAAGAAGCGTCCCTTTTCGCCTAAGGTATTTGAGTAGAAAGGCTGCGGCCTTTGTAGATCTCTGGGTACGTGACCTTTTAACGGAAGAAACAAGACCCAATAGAACTGGGAACACGCTAGCTCGTAGTTGTAAAGAAAAAAAAAAACACCTGCATGCACTGCGAACAAAACGTATGGACTGCCGTTTCGTCCCGTTTGTCCGGACTTATATAGGGTCACCATCGGGGGAAAAATAGGCAAGAAGAAGAAAATCGCACGTGTGGGCAATCTGGCTCCAAGGAACGGAAGTCGAAAACGACAGATGGAATGTTTGAGGACGAGTTGCGCCTATGAAGAACGAACACAGGGACAAACCAGGTAGACAAAAAGTTTTCTTGTGTTTGTCCTTTCTTAGGCGCAACTTCCTAGTACAGTCATGCACCAACTCGCCTAGAAAAAAAATTCTTCTAGACCGATGGAAACAAGCGGTAATTCTGAGACACCAACGGACATGGCCGATTCGAGTGACGCCGACATTGACTATATGGAAGTATGCGTCACTTGCGACGACAAGTACCTTCAGCTTCAGTCCGTAACTTCTTCCCACAGAATCCTCCTCTTATCTTTGTTGCGAAAATCCTTCATTTAATCATCCCAAACAAGTGGACGCTGCACAACTTGAGTGCTGAACAGTTCCTTGAAGATCGCGCGAGACATTGCAAATCGGCAGCGGACGTCGTCTGCTACAAATGTCGTCTGCTAGAACTGTCTGCTCGAGCGGGCGAGTTCCCCGCTTCTGTGTGCAGGAACTTTGTGTCACAAGATACAGCCTCCGTGTACATGACTACTGTAATCACAAGGGCAGCAGGAAATTTGAGGCCACCTCGGTTCAGTTGTGCGATTAAGGAATGGGTGTCTTCATCCATTTCGGTCTGATTTCCAGTAACAACCAAATGCCTTCGGTAACTTTCACACTTTAGAACTTTCATTGTAGCATGCCCGCAATACCCACCAACATAACCAATAACTGGCATTCGTCCTCTGAGCGCGTCAAGGTCATCGTTGCTAACATGAACTCTATAGGAGGTGCCTACATCTCTGACACTGCTTGTTTCTTCGATGAACCTGAGGTCATCAGTGCACATCCTTGGGAGGGCATTTTGAAGGCGAATCCTGCCGTCTGTTTCACAGAGTTCTCGAACTGATATGTGGTACTGTCCACCAGTGCTCTGCCGGTACTGTCCAAAACGACTTTCGAGAGGTGGGCTCGGTAGCTGTGTGAAAGCACAGTCTACTAATCCGTTCATCTTTACCATGCAGACACTCACCGTCGTCGCCAGCACGCTCCTGGTGGCTCTCCTGCCTGCCTACGCCGTACCTGCACCGAATCCGGCCCCCAACTACTTCGAAGATGGCTGTCACAACTGGCGCCATCCACTGACCAATCTGCACGTTACTGTCCCGCCACCAGATGTCGCAATCTTCAATCCAGCCTGGCCAATCACAACGAAACAAACGTCAACCTCAGCCGCTATAAGAGAGTGCCACCCGTCTGCGCCGCTCTGTGGGCTCGGTAGCTGCGTGAAAGCACAGTCTACTAATCCGCTCATCTTTACCATGTAGGTTGGTAACTCGCAGGTTCTGTTTTGTAAAAAATCAAGCAATTACTTCTTAGTACAGCTGCCGAGCCCGCAGTGCTGCGCTGTTATTATTGTCGAATGTTCGCAAGTGATCCGTTCTTTAATACTTTTGGCAGGGGATATTGAAACTAACCCGGGACCCACGCTAGATTCTGTGCTCGCTGAACTAAGAATTGTGTCCGCAGGCCAAACCAAACTAATCGCCGAACTTCAGACTGTTAAAGATCACCTGCTATCTACGGACGTAACATTGACTGACATATGCAAGCGTTTGACTGACCATGAATCACATTACAATCGGCTCTCAAGCATGCGCACTGAATTAGATGACCTCAAAACTTTAAGCGCTACAATAACCCGCCAGTATCATGACCTTGAATCCCGTATAGACGACAGCGAAAACCACTCGCGCCGAAACAATCTGATATTTTATGGCATTCATGATCCCAATCCTAAAGAATACTTCGCTGATTCTGAAGCAATAGTCATTCGTCACATCAGCGAAAACCTTCAACGAACAACCGATCCTTAACATATAGAACGCGCACACCGCCTTGGACGCCATTCGCCTGATCGCGTCCGGCCTTTGATCGTAAAATTTAACTTATTTAAAGTCAAACAGTCGATTTTATCGGAAGGAAAGAAATTCAGACACAAATTACAGCGTTGGTGAAGATTTCTCACCCTCAGTCCGGCATGCCCGAAAGCACCTAGTAACCTTCGCCAAAACAAAATCTACAGCATTTAAGTTGAGCTTCAAAACATTGTTCATTGGTTCAAAACGTTACGTATTTGATCGATCCTCCCAGACAGTAAAGCAACTAACGTAGCAATCACCACGATGTCAATTATCCTCAAACACACCCCAATCAGCACCGCAAACTACCCTATATCTTTCCGCAATTTTTACGAATATTCGCAGCTTTATTTCAAAACGTGAACTCGTCTCTAATCTTGTTTCATCCTCCAGCAGCAACTTACTCGTACTAACAGAAACATGGCTTAATAGTGACGTCACAGATCGCGAGATCCTGGCTGACTTGCCGAATTTTCAAATATTCCGCAAGGACCGCCATGGCAGAAAGGGAGGAGTGCTCATAGCGGTCAGCCAGGAACTACCATCCACATTGATTAATCTTTCAACAAATCTCGAGACGCTATGGATAAAATGTCAAGCTACACCCCAATCCGTTTTACTTGGCGTGTGCTACAGACCCCCGCAAAGAAACCCTGATTTCCCTGGCAAACTTAATTCCGTACTAAGTGAACTTTCAACCAAGCACCCTAATACACATATAATCTTGTTTGGTGACTTTAATTTTCCAAACACTGATTGGCCTAACCTAACTGTTGACGGAGGATGCCACAGCGAGGCAATCGAGTTTATAAATGTTTGCCTTAATTTTAACCTTACTCAAATCATATCCAAACCAAACCGTGTAACCCAAGATTGTGAAAGCATTTTAGACTTAATACTAACCAGTATCCCTGAAACCATAAAATCCATCTTATACTTGCCAGAAATAAGTGATCACAGAGTAGTTCAAGCCGACTTTATAATTACTCCACTAAAACGACAAACCACCAAGAAGACCATACGACTCTACGACAAGGGAAATTACACCGCTATAAATAACGAACTAAATCATTTTCTTCCAATATTCCAAGAAAATTTTCATTGTCGCTCAGTGCATGAAAACTGGACGCTATTTAAGGATAAAATAGATATATTAGTCGACAAATGCATCCCTAAATTTAGTTTCCGTGCCTGCTCTCAAAAACCATGGTTTACTAAAACACTTAAAAGACTAGAAAACAAGAAAAAACGCCTCTTCCGCTCCGCCAAGCTGCGGGATAATGAAAACGCGTGGCTGAAATAATGAAATGAAATGAAATGAGATCCGTTTGGACTTTCCCTAATAGGACGTACTTGAAGTGAAGTTCACTTATGCAGCACTTTAGCAATTACAAGGATTGAGTAGAGAGCCTTAGGGCACTCACTGTCTCCTTGATAAGCACTCCAGTGTCGTGCCCATGAAATTCCCAGACGTCGAGCCATGCAATGAAAGCATTTAGCAAAGCTACTTTTGGGTCAACTGTATGGTATGACATGGATTCTTCGTAAACATTACGATGATGGAAGCCTTTATTCGGTGTCTTTACGTTGACAATACTCCACCAGCGACGAATGATTTTGATGAAATCTGCTGTTGCTGGAGCATGCTGAAAATTGGCTTCACCACTGCGAGCTGCCAGGGCTGCGGCTACGTGGGGATTAAGAACCTGCAGTACCAGCTTAACGTTCTGCCGTTCCAATTTGCTTGGATTAAGTGCCTTTGACGTCAAGCCATAGCCAGACTTTAGCAGCAGAAATGACTCCTCTTTACGTAAATCTTTCAAATGCCTAAATGTGGCAGTCAGTTTGAATTCAGGACGAACATCATTATTGAAAAGCTCGAAGCGTGGGTAGAAAAAGCAAGTGCCTGCATTTTTCTCGTTAGGCCGATTATTTCTTGTGCACTTAAATTTTTAAATTTTAAATAACTTATTATGCACTTTCTTATGCACAGCGTCTGCCATGTAAAATAGCGGTCGATCTGGGTCTGCCGGATGTGGGTAAACATGACGAAGCATCGGCTTTGGCAGAAACATCTTCATTGGCTTCCTTTTCAGTGAGTTATTGTCACAGACAACAGTTATGACCCTGTACCCAATCTCTTCTAAGCGTAAGATTACTTTCTTCAGTATGGCATGAAGTTGGTCGCCCGGTATGGTTTTTACCAGAAGAATGTGTGCTACCTCCTTGAATGAGCCCAGGAGACTTTGAACCATAAATGCGTGTACTGATGTGGCTACCTCGTTGGAATTCACTGCAGCACCCCATATGTTCCCACCCTTGTAATTAAAACAAGGCTTGATAGGAATTTCGTCAAGCATCAACGTCACGGTGTGTTCATGTGGCTGCAGATGTTTAAATCTCTGGGAAGCATACTGAAGGAAAGTTGCATCGCAAGAATCAATTTCTGGGCACATCTGAACAGATGAGCACACTTTCCTGATAGTGCTCGGACGGGGCAAGGTTAGTGTACTTGTTCCGCTCAAAAACTTACAGGCATGCGGCGATATTGTGTGGAGAATGCATGGAAACACCATTACCTGGGCGCTGTACTGAATACGCTCTGCAGAAAGCAGTAGTAGCTGTTGCTTTATAAACCTTATAGCCCCTTTCTTGTCTTCATTACTGCTTCCTTCCAATATGTCTACAAGGGAATGTATAGTAAGCGACAGGTGGCGAGAACTACAGCGCTCCTCAGACAGCATGCACAGGTTGTCCAAAATTTCCAACAAGGAGCTTACTTTGCGAACTGAGTTCTGTACAACAGCGTTACCAAGGTTCTTGATCGCGGAGCCTTGATAGCAGGCAGACACTGCAGCAATGTACAAACGTCTCCTAAAGGCCTCACAAGCCACTTATTAAAATAACGTAATGCTCTTCCCTTTGCGTAAGCGTCTTTACAGTCCGTGTTGGCACAATACGTCTATCAAGGCTTCGGAAGTATCACAGTAAAAGTGCTCAACAAGTACGAGAAACTAGGAGCACACAACAGGACCATCAAACATTTTTACCTTAGTGTGCGAAGTGGGCGCGAAGTCCTTCCTAAGAATGGCGCGTAGCCACTTCTTGAATGTGTCGTCGTCTTTAGGGAAAGAAAACACTTGTATCCTCTTCCCCGTATCGTAGTCGCTGGTGCGCCCGGGTACGCAACACTTATAGGGAATTTTAACACCCACTGCACATCGCGCACGGAAACAAAATTGCTGCAAGACAACCAAGGCAAACGATAAGCGCGACCACGCCACTCCAAACAACCGGTCCGCGCGCTGCCAGGAGCGTGAAAGGACGAGGCTAAATTCATGTCGCTGACATTGCGCCTTCTGGAAATGTCAGCCTGCCGGATATGACGTCAAGATTTTCGCCGCAGGCCTAAAAGAGGTTCAGGGGGTAATTCCACTGCAGGGAAGCTCTGACGCGCACCGACGCTCGTTCCTCGGCTGCGGCGCACTGTTGCCAGATTAGTTTGCCTTCAGCCGTCAAAGTCTGGCCTAAAACATCCTGCTCTAAACGAAAAAAGACCGGCCACGTGCGTCCCATAATTGTGCCCATGTATCGTGTTTTCCTGGGATCTGCGAGCATCTGGCGCTTGTTCGACGCCACCAGTGTTCAAGTAGCGCATGTGCCAACAAAAACGTTAAAGCACTCCCTTGTAAACGTAAAAGACAAACTGCCAAATGAAAAATTCACAGGCGTTGTCTACAGCAACACAAGCGCAGACTGCGGACGAATTTACGTCGGCGCTACAAACAATTTCCAGCAAAGGCTCAAACAGCGCATGGATGCCGTCAGAAAGAAGAACGTAAGTAGAACGGCAATCATAGCACTTTCTGCCCCTACCAGCCACATGCGTCCGAGGAACCGTGCTCCTGTACCATATGTTCCTAGAATCAGCGAGCGCTTGGCGACTGTTTGACGCCCAAGCGATTTGTTTTTTTCTTGTAAAAGGCTCTGTATTCTGTGTAGCGCACACAAATGCCTCCTTAGCGCTTTATTTTCCTTTTCCCTAACTTGTGATATTTTTTCAAGAACTATTTGTTACGAGCTTTTGAAAAGTTGGCCAGTTTCAAATACAGCTGTCATTCTTGGAAAGCTTGTTTTCCACCAGGCTTAAAGGTTCCAAGCGGCGATTCATGTAGTTCTTTTCATGACTGTTGTCAACTTGTGTTTAAAACGTGATAGTTGTGCGTGATAGTTGACTGTCTATTCAGTGCAAGCGTGTTCCTATTTATACTGAAACAAATATTCCTGATGTAAATATGTGCGTATTCGTTTGTCTATTCGATATTCGATGCTTACTATTCGTATTCGATTCGTATTTGAAAAAGTCGATATTCGATCGCCCACCTGTAATATTTACATACTGGATTATGGCAGCTTAAGTTTTTCATTATCTTCAGATTGTAAGGTTACAAGTACAGCACGATTCAAAAGAATACAAGCAACGTAGTTTTCTTAGCATGCAAATGCATTTAGTCTGCATGTTATCCCTAAATATATTGTTCTTCTCTACGGTAGCAGAACTAGATTCTGTGGGACGCGCTTGGCCCTATGCTGTCAGCAAGAGAATGACCCGAGCTTTGTGCATGCCGTGCTTTCGCACTTGATCTACCTGCCGCCGTGAATTACTGGTTTGTCCGAAAGGCGTGAGAAATGGAATCGATTTGTTCAGTCGCGCGTGAACGAGCTAAGCCGTTCCGATATGTAGGCTTTTTTTACGCAGTCGAAATGCCTTATTCGTCTGATGTGTTCTAAATCTCAACAGGCAAGTTATTCTTCTTGGCTTTGATAAATTAGCTCTCTGACAAGCTTGCCAAGCGTCTACCAAACGAATAGATTTAGTGACACCGCTGAACCCGCAGCGTTTAAACGCATTCAAGTAGGTTTTGTAAATAATAAAGAAACTTCAATTTTGTGACCACAATGACAAGGCTGGGGTGACCACTGTGCTGTGAAGCACAATCACAAAGCGAAGGCTACCAATCTGAAGGCAACCGTTGGTTCAGCATGGTCCCGGAGCATATGCATCGTACAGCGAGTTTCGGGCCATTTACATGTGGCTTTTGAATATCAAAGCACGTTCATGAATGCCATTTCCCAAGCAATCTTTCTAACATAAAAATGGGTAAAATATCGCAAAGTGTTCATTCAGGTCACTAAAAAAGTCACTGATTGCTAAATAGCAAACTTTTAAGTAAACAGCCAAAAAAGTCACTAAATATGGCGTCAAAATCGCAAAATGGCAACAATGATAAAATACAGGTAAATTATAAAAGGAAATTTGATTTGCTACAGCACATGGTGGCGAGGTCCGAAAACAGGGGATGAATAAATAAATCGTGCGCATGTGAGCTCAATTCTGAGAGGAAACTTGGTCTCAGGTGTTGTTGCATTTTTGTGCAGTGTGCCGCCGACAGTGCCCACTTTCCCAAGTATGTGCGCGTAGGAGGGGGGAAATAAATGGGCTACTTTTCATTTTCAATTCTGTCTGTGCGTGGCATATCTCCCCCCGAACCGGTAGATACACCTATGACGAGCATGTTCTCACGCACGTACAGGCACACCTCACTCGATCACCACGAGCATTCGCTGCCACAACGCTGACGGGATGAAGAGCGCCGGCAGCGAGCGCTTGGTGCCCCCTCAGAACACTTTTCACGACCAAATAAGTGAAAGCAGTCTTGAAAGTTCTGGGAACCTCAATTGCACTATTGAGGTTCAGTTGCACAATTGACAGACCAATTAGCCCGAATAAATCTCTAGATCAAGACTTGAAAGAATACTGCAGACTTACAGAGGTGGGGAAATTTACCAGCTGTTACCGCGCAGACTCTGTATGCTATATAAATACCAGTGATGAGTGCGCTGAAGAACCATTGTGGCTGAAACTCCACGCTCAGCTGGTGGAGGGACCAGACCCCCCTTATCAGGGCTTCAAGCCACTTTCTTTAGACCCGAGTGATCTTGGTTGGGACTCTAAGCGCATATATTCCCGGGTTTCAAGGGGGGGTGGGGAATGACCTACTTTGCCCCCTCAGTCTTGAGAATTGGGGGCAAGTGCCCCCCCCCCCCCGGTAGATACGCCTATGCTAATGACCCTTAAACCTATTCAATGTAAAGCCGCGTCTTTTACTCGTCATATATCCGAGTCCTCTTATCATTTCTTATAAAATTACTGACGTCAACGTGAAACTAGAAAGCTCGTTTAAATATCTCGGTGTTGTATCCTCTAAATGCTTGTCTAGGCACCCACTCATTCATTTATCAACCAAATTTTGGGTTTGTAAAGTACGGCATGCACCAGCACACACAAAACTGCTCGCTTACATACCGCTACAGCACGAATGTGCGATTTAGTATCTATGCCAAACATGCTCAATGAATGCACTTCACAATCACCCACTCCTCCTGGTTGTGCAGTATAAATGTGTGACGTCACTAAAAGGCCACCTCCCACCTCTTCCCCATCGCATTACTAGTCTAACTTTCTGCTATTCATCGGACTCCCATCGCTCTGTCACGCACGTCTAATCGCATTGGTCATGCTGCCCCTTCATGCATTTCCAGCATTATTTGTTTACACTGATTAGAATGGCCTTCCCAGGAACATTCCTACTATCAACTGCCAAAGGTCTGACGCTTAAATAACCTATTTAACAGGGATAGGCGGGCTAGTTGGTGGTCGATATTGGAACGCATCATGTAACCGCGCAAACAACGAGGGACAAAGAAGGAAACACACAAGACATCCGCGCCTGTCTTGTGTGTTTCGTTCTTTGTCCCTCGTTGTCTGCGTGGTTACATGATGCTTAAATAATCACCTGCCTTAACATCTGTTTTATTGCTCTATATAGATGCATAACCTGTTTAGTACTTATGTTCATATTACGACTTCATAATGCCTGTATTGATTGTGTATAGTTTATTAACGTATCTGTATAACGTATGCACTCAGCCCTTATGTCATACCCTTTTTTAATAAAGGTCTTTAAGGTAATAAAATAAAATGAAATATTCAGTTTTTTTTTCTGGATTCACGAAAACATGTGTGGTATGTGGTAAATAGTTCACTGACCTGGCAAGCAACACAAAAATATTTTCACTTTTACAATCCTCCAATGAGTTAACTATGCTCGATTGAAATGCAGCAAAATAAGTGCAGCGTCGACATCCTCGGAAAGCCTTAATTAAAGCAGCGGCCATGGCAGCGCTGTAGACAGCTTTCCAAGTACGATTTCACTAGAGCATAAAATGTACCAGCTTGACACCATTTGCTATATGGGAAAATCATTTTATCTGTTGTTGAACATGCCATCAGGAAGAGCTCAGATTTGCAGAACCATCATTACCAACTAAGCGCATCGGCTGGTACATTATGAGGGATGTAAAAGCATTGAAGAGGTTGCTGAAGAAATAATAATAAGAACCACTGAATACATATGCCTACTTTCGATAAAATAATTGCTAAGAACATTGAATTTAACCGAAAAGGCTCTAAGGTGTTTTTAAACGAAGGACTACACTGAACACAGTGACAGAAGCAGTCAT
This sequence comes from Dermacentor andersoni, assembly GCF_023375885.2. Classification (NCBI taxonomy): domain Eukaryota; kingdom Metazoa; phylum Arthropoda; class Arachnida; order Ixodida; family Ixodidae; genus Dermacentor; species Dermacentor andersoni. The sequence goes on from NC_092814.1 coordinate 12,762,076, forward strand.
AATAATTACAGCAACACGGACACACCGCATCAGCAGTAAAACAAGTGTTTTTCAGGTGATGGAAAATTGACGGCTTGAAGAGAATTATTTTGATTAGCGATTATTTCGGTAAGTCTGCTCCACTGTTTCATTGCAAATAAATACGTCATTTATTGCAAATTGATAGGCAATTGACCGCGAGAGAAAATACCAAACTACAATGGTTATTGGCGTGCACTGCAGCTTTACACAGCGCTGCCTTATGTGCGCGACACGGCATAAACATCACGCATTGTTATAACGCTAATGTGCGCGCCATTTTACCGCCATTTGCTGAGCTTTTCGGGCCGCTGAGTTTACGTCAAAAAAGCCTGCGTGCCCACGCCGCACAGCTGGAGCAACACAGGTGCTCGCAGTCTCTCCGGCACGGAGTATACGCAAAGTGCTCTTTTATTTCACGCACATTTACTGAAACGCACTCGGGTATGCATTATGGTGAGAAAAGTAGGTCGCGAAGGACATGCATACGGGTTGTTTACAAAGTGCAAACAAGGCGCACGTGACGTAACCTGTAAGCGCGTCACAAGTAAAAGCTTTTTACCGCATGCAACGTCGGCGCAAGAGAGAGACACCCATTCGATGGAAGCACATGCGGCGACGCCGTGCCACGATCGACGCCTCGAAGGAACGAGCGTGGCTTTCCTGCGAGTGAGTTAGGTGTCCGACGGTGGGAACCGAGCACCTGCTGACACGGGACGCGCGAGTCTGGGTGATCGCGCAAGCGACGCAGATATCTCGCTTGCACTATGCTGACTTAAGTTGGTCTCCCAATGAACAAGTGCGGTCATCGCAGCGCCATTCTCACCGGGCCGTGGCGGCGTCCGCTCGGGCTCGGCGCGCCGCTCGGCGAGGCCCAGGTCTCCCGCGAACGCGTCGTCGTCCATCGCGCCGGAAGCAGCTGCGCGACGCGTGGCAGCTGCGGCGGCAGATAAGCGCTTCCGCCGCCACCTGCAGGCCGGCTCTGGCGCGGCATTTGTGACGAAGCACGCCGCGGTGGACGTGTTTCAGCGGAGCATTTATAAAAACATGCTGGCACGTTCAAGCTAGGTCGTTCACAGGTTAAGCACATGTCGTTTCACGTGTGCCAACAACAGCGTATCCGAGAATTTTATTCGTGATATCTGTTGTAGCCTTCAAACGAGCTCATTTTGGTTAAAAACCAGCCGTTCCGTTTATAGCGCTAAATCAAGTTTTATTTATCTAAATATTCAGGTTGGTGGCAATGCCCATCTACGAGTGATTGTACATTTTTATTTGTCTCGTTGAGTTATACAGGCCCACTAAGTGGCAGTAATTGCTCCTGGAGCGACCGAATTGGTCTTGTACGTACATCATAATGTCTGGCGCACCTGCTAGACATACACGACCTCCACGAATTCAGTGAGCTCAAATTGGCGAATTCCGTCTGGTTTAATCAAACGGCTATAGACCGCAGTGTCTGATTAATGTCGTAATTTTTGTCTTGAGGACGCTTGTATTTGTTTTAATCTATTTTTTACTTCCCGCAGTGTGACATGCCTACCTTGAATGCAGCTTCTCTACGTATGTGGCCCACGTGTTCGGATCCAGTCAAGAGAACCACGCAGCGCGGGTCCCGATGAAACTACGGCTTTGATTGTAACAAACAGTCGCGGAATGACCATTGCTTTTCTAGTCGAGTTCTGCCAAGCAATGAAATCGGGTCCTGACATGCGCCACCGAGGCGGCTGCAGCAAGGCGCCTTCCTCGACGTTAGATGCGCAATTTGATTGAGTCCATTGGTCACCATTTATCTATCATCTGAGTTTCTGAAAAGTGGCTATGTGAAAGTGACAGTCCCATTCAGGTTTCCTTCATTCGTTTCTGCATATTGTCATCCGGGTGACAGTACTCATGGTGATATAGATCTCTTGATATCATCATGTCTACAATATCATAGGAGACAAGATTTAGCACTAAATTGTAGGAAATATTAATCTATGTGGACTGAACCTTACGAACCACATTTTTCGCATGATAATAAGAATTTAGTTGTTGACTGCATTTATCGCTCGCCGTCGTTATTCGATACTGAATTTTGATTAGCTTTAGTGGATGTGTTGAAGAATCTGTCGCTTGACTAAAACGGGTAATTATTTTTCGTCTAAAAACACGAAGCTTTTTGATGGTGCCAGCGTACAGGATTTCAAGTACACTGTTGTTTCAGTGGATACCTTTATCATAGTCCAGAGACAGGAGGCAGAGGCGCTAAAGGATGCTGTTTGAGGAGTCTATAGCGGGCACCAAATATGTCACTTAAGGCGTATACCAAATACTGTTTGGTAGGCGTCTATAGCTACAATAAATAAGAACTTCCACTGGGCACCAGATGATGACCCCCATGATTTTCTAAAAAAAGACAGCCTACTGAATGCCTCTTTGCGAAATTCTTTTATTTTCTTGATAAAACGCAGTCATGAAAGTAGCGTAGGTCGGAAGTTTTATATAAAATCTACTCTCACAAGACACAACCGGAAAAGTTGTGAAAGCAGTGACAGTAACTATCTCAAAACTTTTGGGTTTCATGTTGGGCCTTTCCTCATTGAGTATTAATTTGTATGCAGAAAAGGAAGGCTAAGTATCCACCGTAGTTGGAGGCACATACTAGTATTTCTTAATGTTCAATATTCCAACGCCCTTTAAAATTGCGGAATGTTTTCCGGACTTTGGACACTAAATTCAGTATAGAAAACCAGTGATTTTTGTCCGAGGCATGTTGAATGAAGTTTTCAACTAACTGTTCCAGCAACAGTTCCATTAAAGCAACAGTTCCTTTAGGGACTGTGGAAAACCTTTCCTCAACGTCCGAAAAGACTGCGCACGAGCATTAATTCTCCACGGCGCGCGTCGGGAATGTTTCAAAGCTGGTAATGCCAGATTACCAGCGGCTTTGTGGCAATGCTTTCAGACAATTTCCCCCGCGGTTACTGACATTATCCACATAGTGTGGCTCAAGTAAAATACGGGAAAATGCACCAACATCAACACGGGCATTTATAGGTGCAATAAACATGACACTAAAATCTTTCTAGACACATAGTTCGTGCTTATAGGCCAAATAAGCCGCGATAAGGAGGCCAGAAAGAGCTTGGCGGTTTTCCTAACGTCTGCAACCTCTTTTCATAACTAGGCGAACTCGGGCTTCAGGCCTGGTAACACAAACGTTTCTTGCCCCTGTTCCCTCAGAGACAGCACGCCATAAAAGTGTCTACTTAGAAAACAACAAGACATAATGTATGTATGTATGTATGTATGCATGTATGTATGTATGTATGTATGTATGTATGTATGTATGTATGTATGTCACATACAATGGTCACATACAAGTGACCATTTCGCAGATTTTTTCTCTGCGTTTTAGAGAGCACTGGCACAGAGAAAAAAAACACACAAAAAAAGCGCCCTGCTTTCACGAACCCCTTAAACTCTCTCCGCATTTCGCAGAACACTGAAAAAAATCAGTGGTTATTTAGCGATAAATGCGATAGAAATGCGTTTGCATTACGTCGCACCTCTTTTAGGTCTCGGATCCAAGATTTAAACCGCATTCACTACACTACAAAGTGTTGTCCAGGAGCGAAGTGCAGCTGACGATGGTCCAAATACATACATACATACATACATACATACATACATACATACATACATACATACATACATACATACATACATACATACACACATCCTCTAATGTAAACTGTACTATGTAACTAAGTCCCAGTATTGGCCGAAAGGGGAAGCATCGATTGCGATAGCAAATTAGTGGGCAGCTATACGAAGTAAGGATAGTAATTTTACCGGCCGTGTAAACTTGTAAACATTCATTGACTAAACGAAATAACAAGCCCGGCGTCACGCGCGCAGACAGACACTCGATGACGTTCAGGCGCGGCAGCGTGCCACCTCGAGCGCCAACTGAGCGCCTCAAGCACAGCGCACACGAAGCGACCAGTTATCGGCGCATTTTTGTCCGCCTCGCAGGTCGATTTCAAGATAAGATCGCGCCGTACGCAGCAGCCGCCTGAGTAAAGGCCAGACCACACGTACGCTTGCGGACGCGCGCAAGCTCGCGCCTACTCGCCTTGCGCCTGCAGCGCCTCGCGAGGAATGGCGGTGTGCATCCACAAGGACGTGCGACAACGCGCGCTCACTGGCGTTACTCATAGACTCCTTGGAAGATGCCAGTTCGTACTCTGTTATTGACAGTTTTTCAAAATGCTTCGAGATCTGCAAACGTAATTGTTATATTTTTAGAGCTGTTAATCACTTGCATGATATAAATCTTCTTCACTGAGAGTGTTCCGCGCCGTAGCTGCGTAGCCGCCGACGCGCGACAACAGAGACTGCGGCGCGTTTCGACGCACTGTCTGTGCATTCGTCGGCGCGCGGACGCAATCGTACATGTGGTCTGGATTTAACGTCCAACCCCCTCCCCTTGGTGCATCGCAGGCGACGGAAGACGCTTCCTCCCCGTTTTCCCTCCTTGCAGGTGGGATGCACGTTCGTCCAGTGACCCTCGCAAGTTTCACTCGCACATACAGCATACGGCACGCGGCAACTATATTATCGTGCTGGGACTTTATATTGTAGCGAAGTAACGCAGCCGTTAGATACTTGACGCATCAGCTCACCAGGGAGACGAAGATGAATGGGGATGAGCTTTGGCAGGGGTCAGTCCAAATCCGCAGGTACGACGACGAGAGTAGCATTTCAATACCTAAGTTTATTCAGTTGAGATTTACTTTAAGTTAACACTGCATAAAAATATTTACAAACAGAACGATGTCATACCCGTCGTCGTCGGCCTGCCTGACCGGCCTGGTCTCCCCTGGTGAAGTTGCGCCGTGTCTGCTGCTGTCTACTTGCTCACTCAAAACTACTCGAACTACTCCTTAAATAAGTTTACACAGCATCCAAGAGACACTTTTCTCCACCAATGAGGTATTTTGTTACCCCGACCAATCAGGCAAGCCGACATCATCCTATGAGCGTCAGAGTTCAAGGGGTCAAGAAATGGTCGCGTCAACACTCCGTACACAAAAGCACTCGGACCATAACTAATTGGCTTTTGACAGCCGAGCGTGGGACGAAGACGCGTCAGGTGCACGTGTGACGTCAGGCGCAGCGGCCGGGCGGTCAGTACCTGCCCGCGGCGCCGTCGCGGTTATTTGGGATACAAAGGTTGCACCCGCGTCGAGGAGCCCACAAAATTCCCCGAAAGTAAGCAAGGAGGTCCGCGCTATACACTTTTCGCGACACCTCCCCCCTACGAAAAAGAGTGTCCCACTCGTTAAAAGCATTACTACAAAACCAAATTAACAAATTAAACACTTACAAATTAAACACGTACATTTAGGGATTCATATAATAGACTGAAGTATCCGTAAGGAAGCTTTAACATCACATAAAACAAAACAAACAACAAACAAGTTTTAACAAAATGGAAACACGATGCACAAGACAAGAAACATCAAAGTTCAATCGCGCGCTACACAATAAAATTAACAAGGAAGATTATTCGCTTGCGCTGTGATACACATCAGTGTCCGTGTCGTAAGCAGTGATAGTTCTCGGATCGGCCTCGTTGTGGAATGTCCTCCAGTTAAATGTACTCCAATTGGGGTAAAGTTCAATCCCGTCCGGGTTTTTGTCTTGTCGTCCACGATCACTAGTCCACGTCTCACACACACGATCACACGCGGCATGCCTCCGATCACCACGCGAACTACATTGATGCACCACGCGAGGAACACAACACATTTTCTTTTTCTTTGGACGTTCGTTATCAGATTCGCTGTCTGCGTCGTCATCATCCGAGCACTGTCTGACGTTGCACGGTTCTAACCGCGCAGCATTAAAAGCGTTGCGTTTGTTGCCGGTTTGGTTCACCAACATCTGAGGAGGCTCCATTCGGTGGGCCACTTTCTTGGCGTTCTGGGTTCCGCGTTGGGTTCCTTGGCCTACCTGAAGTAGCGGCTCATTTTTGGAGGTCACAAAGTAGGCGATACTGGCTGGCTTTCTGGGGGCGAGTGGCTGTTTCTGGCAGTCAGAGCAGGACAGGACATACTTGTTAACATGGCAAAACATCTTTGGCCAGAAGTAACGGCGGCGAACTTTCCCCCAGGTGCGCCTGACGTCGAGGTGGCCCGCCGAGCTATCGACATGACAGTGCCGTAACACCTCCGACCTCAAACACCCTGGGACAACAAGTGCCGTGCGACCGTCTTGAAAGCCTTTCGCTCTTCTATACAACACACCGCCGATCAAGCGAAAGCTCCGTGCCGTTCTTTTCGTTTTTCTGGCAACGGGCGTACTCGGCTGCTCTAGGTGCTGTATTACTTCTCGCATCCATGAATCCTCTCTCTGCTTTTCGCCGATGTCCACATGATCCAGCACGAGCAACGGTAATGGATTTTCTTCGCTTGCTGGTGCGGAATCATGGGGAAGTCGGGAAAGCAAGCCGGAGTTGCTCTGCTCAAAGTTAGAGCGCTGCCGTAGCTCTGCGTCGGTCCCATTCTCTCGGAAAGGCGATGCGAGGGGCTGACTTTTCGCCAAACTGCCAAATGGTCGGCCGGGCGGGTCCCCTACGCTTGGTCGTCCAGGCTGCACATCCCGACCGCCGCGCTGCTCGTTCCATTGGGGTCCGTTTTCGCGGAACAGTTGCCGGCACTGGGGTGCGATGTGGCCGATGCGGTCGCATAGCTGGCAGCGTGGTCGCTCGTCGTCGTCACAGGAACTTCTCGCTGGGCAGGGCATTGCAGGGCGACGTACATCTTCTTCAATAGCTAACAGGCGGTCGAATAATGAGGCTATAGAGTCCGCGATCGCCCTCAAGTCCCTGTCGCGGTCGGTGGCCTCTAGCGGGCAGTGACGCTCTGCTGCAGCGCAGGTGGCGAGACATGTTGGAGGCTGCTGCACTGTTGCTCCAGCGGGTGTCACTCCGGCGGCAGGTGCCGAGGCGAATGGGTAGCACGACTGCTGGCCGGCAGAGAAATAGGTGCCGGTCGCTTCTGGTTGCGACGCACGCACCATCAAAAAAGCTGCCCAATCAATTCGGCGTAAAATTTCGAGGAAAGCAGAGCAGCTGTCCGGGTTTGCAATAAGAATTTTTTCCAGCACGTCCGGACGCAATCCGCGCACGAGGTGCCGCATCCGCTCCTCTTCCGTCATAGATGGATTGGCTCTCGCGCACAGCTGCACAACGTCATAGTAATAATCATCGGGAGATTCTGATGGCAGCTGCGTTCGGTTTTGGAGCCCCAAATATGCGATCTCGACTGAGTGGCGACTTGTGAAAGACGTTTTTAAGAGCGTCGTCCACTCTTTCCATGTATTAGGGGCACCCGTTAAAATTTGCGTGGTGTGCCACTTTTTTGCATTGCCCTCTAATGCCAAATATAAAAATTTTACCTTCGTCCCTTCATCCCAGCTGTTGAGGGAGGCTACGTATTCGTAGCAAAGCAGCCACTCGGATATTGACTCTTCTGGTGTGCCTTTAAATACTGGCGGTCCGATGAAAGGTTCCGCTTGAGGGGTGGACATGGTAGTGAAAACAGTAGGGGGTCCGTCATAGTCGAGCTGTTAGAGCTAGGTTCCTGAGGTTTGTTGCCACGGCCCACGATATTAGAGCGTGGACTTCGGTACCCAGCACACTCCACCACTTTGTAGCGAAGTAACGCAGCCGTTAGATACTTGACGCATCAGCTCACCAGGGAGACGAAGATGAATGGGGATGAGCTTTGGCAGGGGTCAGTCCAAATCCGCAGGTACGACGACGAGAGTAGCATTTCAATACCTAAGTTTATTCAGTTGAGATTTACTTTAAGTTAACACTGCATAAAAATATTTACAAACAGAACGATGTCATACCCGTCGTCGTCGGCCTGCCTGACCGGCCTGGTCTCCCCTGGTGAAGTTGCGCCGTGTCTGCTGCTGTCTACTTGCTCACTCAAAACTACTCGAACTACTCCTTAAATAAGTTTACACAGCATCCAAGAGACACTTTTCTCCACCAATGAGGTATTTTGTTACCCCGACCAATCAGGCAAGCCGACATCATCCTATGAGCGTCAGAGTTCAAGGGGTCAAGAAATGGTCGCGTCAACACTCCGTACACAAAAGCACTCGGACCATAACTAATTGGCTTTTGACAGCCGAGCGTGGGACGAAGACGCGTCAGGTGCACGTGTGACGTCAGGCGCAGCGGCCGGGCGGTCAGTACCTGCCCGCGGCGCCGTCGCGGTTATTTGGGATACAAAGGTTGCACCCGCGTCGAGGAGCCCACAAAATTCCCCGAAAGTAAGCAAGGAGGTCCGCGCTATACACTTTTCGCGACAATATAGAACATTACGGTGACGGCAGAAATGCGCTTCGGGAGTCTGTATAATTGCTGTCGCAATAAAAATAAATCGCTACGTTTCCGCGAGCCCGTTAAGGCCGATTGACACTTGAGCCGCACCAGAGCCGCAAGCGGTCATGTGCGGCCCGCCGTTCATGGCCGGGCTGAACGTTTGTCTTATGCGGGAATCGCATCTCTGCCCGCTCATTGGCTTATCGAAAAGGTGTGACGTCCTTACGGCTAAAATGGCGCTTCCTCGAAGTGAAACGAATCCTAGCATCCTAGGCTGCAGCGGCAGTTTTTTTCTTTTTTTGTGATCATCGCAAGAGCACCCACGAATATGGTCATCGAACGCAGCAAACCGCTGCGCCCTTCCTGACCTCTGGAGTGACCAACTGCAGGGTTGTGTTTACACGATGGTCGGGAGTGATGAAGTCGCCTACTTCGTGTCTTTTCTGCTGTTTTTCGCATGTGCATTACAAACGCAGATACCATCACATACACGCACATTCTGTAAGGGACGGTGTACGCTCGCGCTGCCCATCGTCGCAAGCTGCACCACACGTCTGCCGTCGTGCGAAAAATTGCACGTATCGAACACTTGTGCGCAAATTTCGGTTTACACTATGTACGGTTAACTGTGTACACAGTGTAAACCCAAATTTGTGCACAAGTGTGCGACATGTGCATTTTTTCGCACGACCGCTGGCGTGCGGGGCGGCTTGCGACGATGGGCAGCGCGAGCGTATAGTGTGATGCATGATCATTGTGCGCCGAAATGAAAAGTATGCGATCGCCGCACTCGGCGCGTGTGTTTTCTGTATGCGGCTTATCGCAGCAAACAGCGTGCGTGTATCTCTGTGTCGGCGAACACCAGTCAAGTTTCAGAAATGATGATACGATCAGTAGAGGTAAGTTTTCTTGCACGGTTATCGCTGGTTATCTTGCATGGTTATCGCATGGTGATGCGAAGGTTGTGGGATCGTTCCCCACCTGCGGCAAGTTGTTTTTGCGTCCCCTTTCATTTCCATTAATTTATCGTTTCTTTATTTCATCCATCATCATCATCCCCCATCCATCATAGGATTCCGCCCACATCTGTCCACGCAAGACGCAATGCTACAACTAAAACACCAGGTGCTCGACGGCAAGACGAGAGGCACCAGAGCAATTCTCGGCCTCGAAAGCGCGTTCGATAGATTCGCGCACTCGGCGATCTTGCATTAGGTATTGCGGCAAAACCTAGGTGTACGCACGTACAACTACGGGAAAGATTTCTTGACAGACAGGCGAGCTGTTTTAGTGGCAGGGGACCTCCAGTTAGAAGAGCAAATGCTGGGAAGCACCGGCACCCCGCAGGGCTCCGTCATCTCGCCCACGCTCTTCAACCTGGTCATGATCGGGCTAGCAGAAAAGCTACAAGAACTCGAAGACGTCCGGCACACCATATATGCCGACGACATAACCCTGTGAGTGCACGAAGGCAGCGATGGTCACATCGAAACGGCACTGCAACTAGCAATTGAGACAATTGAGGAATACCTTGTGAGTACGGGCTTACGATGTTCACCGAAAAAGTCGGAACTCCTACTCTACCGCCCCACGCAGAGGGGCAGAGGGGCAGAGGGACCACCCGGGTGTGGTCGGCATGCGGCTACGACCAGGCGAGAATACGAAGAGGTCAAGCTACGCCCGAAAAACGGAGCAACCGTCCCGATAGTGCAGAGAATTAGGGTCTCCGGCATGATAATCGAGGCCAACGGCGTCAACGGCGAAACGATTACGAAATTAAAGCACAAGACGGCTAACGCCATGAGGATTCTCAAGAGGGTCACCAGCCGAAGAAACAGAATGAGGGAGGCGAGTCTCACACGACTCATACACTCTTTCGTCATGTGCCATATTGCCTACGTCGCGGCATTCCACAACTGGTACAAGGGAGAAGAAGCCAAGATCAACGTCCTCATCCGCAGGGTGTACAAGATAGCACTGGGCCTACCCGAGTCCACCAGCACGCACAGCCTGCTCCAGCTCGGGCTTCACAACACGCTTAGCGGAATCGCCGAGGCGCAGCGCACTTCACAACTAGAAAAATTAACGGGCACGAGAGCGGGACGCCAGTTCATGGAAAGTCTCGGCATGCGTCACCACGCACAACAAGGCCAGAAAGTCGCCGTTTCGGAGGCGATCAGACAAACGCTAAGAGTCGACGCGATTCCACGGAACGTCCACCCGGAACACAACCGGGGAAGAAGAGTGGCCAGGGCCAGAGCTCTCCTACCCACCCACGGAGACGAAACAGGGACACGGTTCGTTGACGCCGTGGAATACGCAGAACGCTCACGATTCGCGGTTGCGGTCGTCGATTCGAGTGGCAAAACACGCATAACGGCAAGTGTAGCGTGCGAGCACGCAGAAGAAGCGGAGGAAGTGGCGGTTGCACTCGCCCTTACGGATCCGACGTGCACCACGTTTCTCTGCAACTCGCGACAAGCGGTCAGAAACTTCGCCAAAGGATGGATCTCACGGAGCGCGGCCCGAGTCCTGAGCAATCGGCAAGTCCAGCCGGAGCTAGATTTCCAAACCAGAATCCAGTGGTTCCCGACGCACATGGGAGAAGTACCGGATACACATCGCAACCGAAACGAGACGGCACACGCCAAGGCGCGCGAGCTCGCGAACCGCGCCGGCGACCGTCGTCCATGGCACAGCACCAAAGACTGCTTGGCGAGCTACAATGAAATTATCAAGGCCCTCTGCCTGGCCCGCCGCACCTTCCCTCCACCAAGCGATAAGCTGGACAGGGCGCAGTGGGTGGCCCTCAGACAACTGCAGGCGCTCACGTACCCTAACCCGGCACAATACCATAGGCTCTACCCCAGCACATACCCGACGAATATATGCAAGGTCTGCCACGCCGATATAGCCACTTTAACTCACATGCTCTGGGACTGTAACAAAAACCCGCTCGGTGCTAACTCCGGAACCCTTCCGCCGCGGTGGGCCGCTGCCTTGCGCAGCCCCAGCCTTGGTGACCAACTCTGGGCCGTCCAGCAGGCCCGCGATGCGGCGGCAAGGCAACACCTCGACGTCTCCACGTGGGAGACCTAAGCCCCGTCGGCGAAAGCTCTGCAGGACTCTAAATAAAGTTGTTACCAACCAATTAAGTGCAAGTAATTTCCCCCATGTTGTCCTTGGTGTCAGTGTTTGTTGCCTTCTTTATGATATGGTTATCGCTGTCATTCGTCATATGCTACTCTATGTGAGCTGCTTCAGCTGCTGCGATGCGTCGTTGTGATTGCGAGCACCCACAAACCGCATCGAGCACTCGAGTCCTTCTTTTTGCGAAGCGTAGTAAGAAAATACAAATCGTAATATGTTCCATGTGTCGCAGGCTTAAAGGTATTCATTTTGTGCAATGTGCATGTACTCTGCAGTGAATTGTGCATAAGCGTTGCCGGTACATTTTTCTTTAGAGCAGCTGTATCAAAGTGGCATTTTCTCCTTTGTACACATCTGTTTTGTGTCGAAAATTGTCTCTGCACGTTATAATACGAATATTTCGCTGAGGCGAATTTGGAGAGCAATCTAAAAGTTACATGTGTCGTGAAGAATGGACACGCCTGAAAGCAGTGGCGTCATAAATGCAAATTTAGGGCAGCCTTCATTTCAGTCATGCAGACAATATTGTATATGTAAATTATGGGGTGTTATGTGCCCAAACTGCCACCTGATTATGAGGTACGCCGCAGTGGAGGACTTGAGAATACTTTGGACCACCTGGGGTTCTTTAACGTGCACCTAAATCTAACTACATGGGTGCTTTCGCATTTTGCCCACGTCGCAATGCGGCCGCCGTGGCCAGGATTTGATCCCGCGGCCTCGTGCTTAACACCCCAACACCACTGCCATTAAGCAACCACGGCAGGTTAGACATTATTGAAAATACCAGCGACCATTTCTAGATAGGCAAAGTAAAAAGCTTCCATAACAGTAACTTGAACAACCTGGTACATGCTGATACCGAAGCACAAATTGTTTCTGCAGAGACCAGTGGCACGAAAATGAGCCTATTAAAGATGAGTAGGGGCAGATTCCTTTTAAAGCCACGTGCATGTCGACCCCTCATATCCAGCTTTTCTTGACACGCCCCAAGCGGCTGCGGCACGAAGCTGGCGCGTTTTCAATGATGCAACGAGCGCTTTTTCACGAAATAACAAAAGTGCGGGTCGATTATTGAAAAAGGCAGGTGACGGACATCCACACGATACAAATGCAGTGATCATGCTGTGGGAAGTTAGAATGTTTTTTCCAGAATGGTTAAATATTCAGCAATGGAAGCCTACGAAAACGACGAAAATTTGTACTCGATTTTCGAGACGCAAACGGTAGCTGTGATAAAACTACGGATGCTATCGTAATAGCGGCTACAGCGTATAGAGACTGGAGGCAGCTTTCGGTTGATGCCTATCAGCAACTCTCTACACACGGCGTAACACTGTTCCCAAAAGCGATTTTTCAAACAGTCGTGCAAATTCACGTGGTATCTTGATAAACAATCTGCGATCCTGGCCCAAAAGTCACGGCTAAATATAGGCAAGAGAACATATGTGTACATCAAGGATTGTTGACGAAGCGGACCACCGAGATCATCGTCGGTGACCTGCGGCGCCAGTAGAAGAAGCTCGGCTGTGTCGGGACTCCCCAGGGCTCGGTCACCTCGCCATTACTTGTCAACCTCGAAATGACAGGGGTGGCCGAGCGGCTCTCGTGACTCGCGGGGTTCCGACACACCATCTATGCCGAAGACATAACGCTCTGGGTCCCAGGAGGAAGTGACGGACACATCCAGAGTACGTTGCAAAAGGTGGTTGACGCTATCGAGGAGCAGCTGGACGGGTCTGGGCTCGTCTGCTCCCCAAGCAAGTCTGAGCTGTTGGTGATTCCTCCGAAAGGAGCAGCTAGGAAGACGAAATGCAACGAACCTGTGAAAGAGCAACAGACAATAAAGATCAGGACGAGCGGCGGTCACACGATCCCGGATGTCGAGAAGATCCGAGTGCTGGGGATGCTGATTGAGCGCAAACGAGTGAACGGCAAGGCGGCCAACCGTCTCGCGGCCAAAGTCACCATGGTCATTCGCCTCATCAAGAGAGTGTCACACAGAACAGCAGGCATGAAGGAAGAACGCCTCACCCGGCTAGCGGAATCCTTCGCTATACGCCACATTGCATATGTTGCTGCTTTCCACAACTGGAGGCGGTGCGAGTGAAATAAGATCAATGCGCTCATACGCAAAGCGTGCAAGGCTGCACTCGGACTTCTCGACTCTACAAGCACCGACAAGTTCCTGGCCCTGGTAGTGCATAGCACCCTGGAAGAAATCGCCGAGGCACAGAGGACCGCCCAGCTCGCGCGGCTATCGGAAACAAGAATGGGCAGACAAGTGCTGCGTGACCTCGGCCTGGGGCCAACGGAAAGGGGACCCGAAAATACACAAGTGCCTGTACCAGACGCAATTAGTAGACGGCTACGGTTATGTCCAGTGCCAAGAAACATGAACCTTGAGTTCCACAAAGAGCGGTTGGCCGCGAGGGCCAAGGTGCTCATCGATCTCCATGCCAGACAGGGGTGCCGTGCTTGTGGATGCGGCAGAGTATCCAGATGACAAAGGCATTCGCCGCAGCAGACGTCAAGGCATCGACCGGTGCAACGAGAACTGCGGCGAGTGTGCGGACTAGGGATACGCATCGAGCCGAGGAGGTGGCCATTGCCCTGGCCGTTGCCGACCCCGAGTGCACGACTGTGCTCTGTGATTCTAGGACGGCAGTGAGAAATTACCACCAGACCAAGGGTGTGTGGTGAAGCCGCGCGTGTGTTGCGTGAAGTCGATCTCGCGAGTGAAAATCTGTGTCTCGTGATAAAGTGGTTTCCGGCGCACATGGGCAGTGATGTGTCGGATCGCGGCAACGCAAACCACAATGAGAAGGCGAACGCGGCGGCGCGAGGGCTAACCAACCGTGCCGCTGCTACTGCAGTCGACCCGTCGTGGTGGTGGGAAACCGAGGACAGAATGACCTTCTACAATGAAATTGTGAAGTGGTACAGACTAGAGAGAAGGACTATGCCGCCATCTCATCCGGGCTTGACCCGTAATGAAGCGGTGCTATATCGACAACTTCAGGCAATGTCGTTATTCACCCCGGTGCTGATGAGGCACGTGTGTCCGAGTGTTTATGTGAGTGACCTGGGGAGGTATTCTGTAAGACTCCACCTAGTTGACTGTTCATTTCGGCCGTTCCTCATTGGCTAGAGCCGCTCGTCTCCTCCTCCTCGCTCGTACAGCAGCATCCAATCAGCAGCGGCCGAAATGGACAGTCCACCAGGTAGACTCTTACAGAATACCACCCTTGTGTTGTGTGTGCCGAAATGAAGTAGCCACTGCAGCTCACATCCTTTGGGACTGTGCCAAGAATCCGCACGAAGCTGCAACGATGACAACGTTCCCGCCGCGGCTCGAGGCCCCAACGAGGCGCTCCGATCACGAGGTCCAAGCCCAGGCCGTCCAGCAGATCTCGGCGGCCCTCGAAAGGCAACGACCGAGCGAAACCGGTGGGAGGCTGCCACCTCAAAAATTGGAGGACGCTTAAGCTTCGCCTTCAAGAGTGGAACGCGACAGCGTTCCCGTCGACCCGCCAAGGGGTGTAAGACGCGCTACGGCGCAGCGACTACGCGCCCCGCATCGGACGCGGTGAGCGTCGAGCAACGCAGCGTTCGGCGCGACAACGAAATGTGCGCCTGAGCAAGCGACGCACGCCTGAGCCTTAGAAACAGCTCGTTTCTAAGGCAACACCGCGTTCACTAGAGGCGCTTTTGTACCGCTTTGAAGCATCGAACTCGTGGCTCAGTGGTAACGTCTCCGTCTCACACTCCGGAGACCCTGGTTCGATTCCCACCCAGCCCATCTTGCAAGTTGTTTTTATTCATAAAGCGCCTGCTGGGATTTATCGCTCACGGCCAACGCCGCCGA